>NC_067400.1:551954290-552262624 GCF_016432865.1 Antechinus flavipes | reverse complement strand
GGGAGGGAGAAAATTTTGGAATACAAGGATTTGCAAGGATGAATGTTGAAAACTACCTTTGCATGTATTTTGAAAATAAAAAACTATTATTTTTTATTAAAGCTTTTTATTTTCAAAACATGCATGGATAATTTTCAATGTTTCATTCTTGCAAAATCTTGCCCTCTTTCCCCCATCCCCTCCCCGATATGTCAAATAATCCAATATATGTTAAAAATGTACAATTCTTCCTAACATATTTCCACAATTATCTTGCTGCACAAAAAAATCAGATTAAAAAGAAAAAAATGAGAAAGAAAACAAAATACAAGCAAACAATAACAAAAAAGAGTGAAAATGCTATGTTATGATCCACACTCAGTCCCCACAGTCCTATCTCTGTGTGTAGATGGCTCTCTTCATCACAAGACCATTGGAACTGGTTTGAATTGTCTCATTGTTGAAGAGAACTACATCAGAACCAATCATCGTATAATCTTGTCGTTGCTGTATACAATGATCTCCTGGTTCTGCTCACTTTACTCAGCATAAGTCTCTCCAGACCACTCTGAAATCCTCCTGCTGGTCATTTCTTACAGAATAATAATATTCCATAACATTCATATACCATAATTTATCCAGCCATTCTCCAACTGATGGGCATCCACTCCGTTTCCAGTTTTTTGCCACTACAAAAAGGGCTGCCACAGACATTATAAAAAGCTATTATTAAAAAATAAACATAAAAAAGAATTTGGGATGGGATGAAGGCTAGTGATAAGGTTATTAAAGTGAAAAAAGAAAAAAAGAATTCCATTGTAATATTTTAAAAGGCATAGAAGAGAACAGAATGAAGTCGGTAGGAAATATAGACAAACTAGACGCTTTGAAAATAATAGTGTGGGGGGCAGCTAGGTGGCACAGTGGATAGAGCACCAGCCCTGAAGTCAGGAGGATCTGAGTTCAAATCTGACCTCAGACACTTAACACTTTCTAGCTGTGTGACTGTGGGCAAGTCACTTAACCCCAATTGCCTCAGCAAAAATAAATAAATAATAACAATAATAGTGGGGGCAACTATATGGTGCAGTAGAGAGGATACCAACCCTGAAGTCAGGAGGACTTGAGTTCAAATCTAGCTTCAAACATTCAACACTTATCAGCTGTGTGACCTTGGGCAAGTCACTTAATTCCAATTGCTTTGCTAAAACAAACAAACAAACAGGAAAACAACAGCAAAGGTATTAAATCTTTAAAAGGAAAAGCAAAATGTGAATAATAAAGATTTTATATTTCAAGCACAGTTTTCTGTCCTATTTTGTATGTGGAAAATGCTTATCTAATTTGGCAATATTTAAATTTAGAATAAATAATAAAAAAAAGATATTGGGAAGAGAGAAAGATTAAAGAAGGAATAAGACTATTGAAGATAGAAAGATGATAATAGATGATGAAAGGAAGGTAGAGTTTTCTAATTATTTTACTTTTTTTTTTTTTCTGCCAAGGGGAATGATGTTAAGATAGAACAAAAGAAGATAATAAGAACTTGTTATTCAAGATAAGTAGGGCAGAGAAATAGATTGTAAGAAAGTCCCTGAGATGTTCTTGATGATTTCATATCATCTGGTGGCAGAGCCAGAACTAGCAATTTTGGCACTCAGTACAAGCAGCACAAAGCTACCTGGGGTGAACAGCAGGAAAATCACTGTCAAACTATGCTCACCTCTTCCCCATCAATACTTGTAAAATGGATTCTTCTGAATCCAAGTAAGACTGCTTTCATCTCTATAAAATTTCATCTGATTAGATTTGGCTGGAGCTTTCTTTCCAAGTTGATACTAAACAATTAATGGCTGCTCTTTGGGTCTAGACATTTATCCAGTTCTGAATCCAACCATTTGGACTAACGTCTAACCCCTCATCTCTCTCCATTAATTCCGAAAGAGTAACTGGATAGACTCTGTCAACTATTTTTCTCAAACTGAGGTAAACTATATCTTTACTCGTATCTGATCTATGAGACTAGTAACCTTATCAAAAAGAAAATTAGGAAATCTCTAGCTTGTTCTTGATAAAGTCATTTTTATCACTATTTTCATGCTCACTAACTATTCCTACAATAACAAACACATTCTAGAGTTTTACCATGAATCTGCTGGCTTATAGTTTATCAACTCCCCCCCACCCTTTTTTTTTCCAGAAAATTAAAATCAGGACATTATACCTTCTTCCATCTATCCTGCAGCATTTCTCCAAGTCTACATAGTCTTTCAAAGGTCAACGACTGCAGCCTGTAAATCACCTTTGCTTGTTTTGCAGTTGAGTTTCAACAGTTGTACCTTTTATACAATTAGAGGAGGATCTACTTCAACTGAACTAGGAAAAAACAAAACAAGGGCAGGAAAACTGGGGTTTTATTCCAAGATACTAACATTTAGAGGGTTCAACCTGTGCTGTTTTAATGAGAGAGGCCACTATAGCAGCTGTCTTCCTCCTGTTCAGTGATATTTGTCTTATATTATTATTTTTTTAAATAAATGTTTTATTCATTTTAAACTTAAATACAAAACAAGAAAAGAAAAAATAAAAAACACTTCCATGTATATAGCAGAATATGAGAGAATTTAATATAAAACAATAAAATTCCATTTCAAGAAAACCTATATAATAAATACTACACATTGTTTTCAAAGCTATCCAGCTTTTCTTTACTCCCTTGTAGGCTTTCTTTTGTTCTCTGTTGTACACCTTTTAGTTTATTTAAAAATCTCTTTTCCCTGCTCTAAAGAAGGCTACAATTAAACTCAGATATGCAAGTACATACATACACACACATTTGAGTATATGAATCTGTATACGTAGATATCTATAATCATAGACATATACACTCATATCCTTATATATAAAATCATATTATGCATATTTACACTTGTCATCTCTCTCTCTGGACATGGATAGCCTCTCCCTTCATATGTCTAGGTCTTTTCATGTTTTTCTAAATCAACTAACTCATGTTTTATATTATTTTCATATCATATTTACAGGGTTTTAAGATTTACAAAGCACTTTATATCACAATAATTGGCATTCAAATAGCACATCTACTTTATAGATACATTTAGTAGGTGCCTAATAAATGTTTGGGAAGCAGGTTTTATTATTAGCCCCATTTTACAGATGAGAAAGCTTCAGCAGGGAGAAATGAGTTGGTTTACAGGGTCATACAGTAAGTGTCTGAGGATGCAGTAGAACTCAGATCTTACTGACTCCAGACCCACCTTTGTCACCTGGCTGTCTAGATGTGTTATCTCTGCAAGGGAGATATATCTCTCCCCAGTTTATAGATAAGGTAACTGAGGCAAGTTAATAAGCTTCTGAAGTAGGATTTGAACCAGGCTCAAATTTCTTCACTTGTCTGTCTTTTGGTCTACTCATGTATAAAACAAAAGATGCAGGGCTGGGACGTGGTGATTTGTAAGATTCCTTCCAGCTCTAACCCTAGCATTCATTGATCCTCTGTCTCAAATGGAGCTTATTCTTTCTGCTAACTCTGTTCCTAGGCATTAATATTTAATATTTGATTGATTGATTTTGACCTTACTCATAATAATAGGCCCCATTTAAAAAAATGCTTGGAAGCTTGCAAAAGTCCCTTTGTGAGGGTTAAGGGGCACAAGGCTCTTGGGTTCCATTTGGGAGAGGAGGGCCTGAGACTCAGAGGGAGGATGACTTTCCATATGAAGAGCTAGGCTTTGAATTTGAAGCTGTGGACTTCAAGCTCAGTGCTTTTTCCACAACACTATAATAAAAATTAAAATTTATGTAAGTATTTTAAAGTTTTAAAGCACTTCACATTTATGATCTCACTTGAACTTTACAACAACTATGCAAGTACATAGGTGCTCTTAGGATCCCTATTTAGCAGGTGGGGAAACTGAGGCAGAGGGCAGTTAAGTGACTTGCCCAGAGTGACACGGCCTGAAAGTATCTGAAGCAGGTTTTAAATTGAGGATTTCCTGACTGTGATCCCAGCACTCCAATCACTGTACCGGTTTAATGCTAGTCTGCATAACTTTTTATCTGGTGCTATTTATGACCCATTTTCCTATGATGGAAATGTCTTGAACTTCTTCTTCTCCCTTATATGTCAGAAAAAGTAGGAAACAGTCATCTCCACGGTCTCTCTCACAGCTTTCCCTTCCTCTCTATTCCTATTGCCCTCTTAGTGATAGAATTCTTCATTTCCCCCCCTACAACAACCTCTTTACAACTCTTC
The DNA here is from genome assembly GCF_016432865.1 of Antechinus flavipes. Classification (NCBI taxonomy): domain Eukaryota; kingdom Metazoa; phylum Chordata; class Mammalia; order Dasyuromorphia; family Dasyuridae; genus Antechinus; species Antechinus flavipes. The sequence goes on along the minus strand of NC_067400.1, from coordinate 552,258,369 downwards.
CTATCTTCCTTTGATGCTCTCTCCGATCCAAATTTCTTACAGTGATCAGAAAAATTCGTTTTTGGGCATTCATCCTATTATGTCACATGTTCACTAAAAAGTCTTCAAGAACTTCCTATTGCTCCTGACCGGGGGAGGTGCTGGACTGCTGTGCCTGGAATTCAGTATCTTCTACAAAATGGATTCAATGTCTTCTACAATGAAGCAGGTGGAGGAGTAGAAAGAACTAGAGAAGCAGATTCTCAAGACTTGGTTTCAGATCCCTGTTCTGCCATGTGCCAGCAGTGTGAGTCTGGGTCCATCCCTTCATCTTTCAGTTTTGTGGTTGTTTAGTTGATTAGTCATGTCCTACTTTTTATGACTCCATTTTTTTTTGTTTTGTTTTCAATTACCTGAGTGGTTTTCCATTCTCTCCTCCAGCTTGTTTTACAGATACAAATGGGGTGGAGTGATTTGCTTAGGGTCACACATTTTTGAGGGCAGATTTGAACTCAGCTTCTCCTGACTCTAGGTGTGCTAGCCATTGTACCACTTAGCTGCCCCAAATGGGATTAGTAAGGCCTTCAGTCTTGACTTCTCAGTAATATTGGGAAAATACAAAGAAATGAAAGCATGCACCTTAAGCATAACATCAATATTGGCAATTATTTTGTTATTAGCATCTCCCTGTACTGAAAGTTGAGACTGCAGAACAAAATCAAAAGCTAAAATCTTGGTATCATCATTATTATTGTCTTCACTAGGATTCATATAGCACTTTAAGATTTACGAAATACTTTACATCTAATTTAATTTACCTTCTCTTATGAGAATGAGCCAGGTACAATATGGTATTCAAAAACCAAAAAAAGTCCAGTCTTCAGTTGCATCAAGAGGCATGGTGTCCAGAACGAGGGAGGTGATAACAGTGATATAGTATTGTAAGGTTTGCAAGACACTTTGCACAAATTCTCTCACTGGGACTCTCAGAATGATGGTGAGGTGAGTGCTATTATTATTTTCATTTTACAGATGGGGAAACTGAGGCTTAGAGATGTTAACTTGCTTAGAGTTATACTGAAGATAAATGGCACTATTTGAACAGGGTCATGTATCCAGGTAAGTGTTTGAAGCAGGATTATGTCTAGAGCACAAAATGGTTTGGAGACTAAGATGTAAAAGGATAATGTTAAAGGAAATTGGGATACCTGACTTAGAGAAGAGATGCCCTTAAGAGGGACTGATAAAATGCTTTTATGTTTCTGAAAGCACTTAGCACAGCACCTGTATTTAGTAGGTGCCTAATAAATGTTTATTGACTGATTGAAAGACTGATGGATAAAAAAGGAGCAAACATGGTCTGTGGGGTCACTGAGGGCAGAACTAGGACCTTTTTGGGGATGGTGGCAAATTACAGTGAAGCAAACTTTAACTCATTGTGAAAAGAAATCTTACAATTTGAATTATCAGAGTAATGCAGCAGTAATTGTGAGATTTGGAGTCACAGAAACTGGGTTCCAATCCTAGCCCTACCATTTACTACCTGAGTGATCTTGGGCAAATCACTTGAGCTTTGTAAGCCTCAGTTTTCCTAATCTGTCAAATGAGGGAGTTGGAATAGTTGATCTTGGAGCCTTCTTTCTGATGTTCAAACTGTAAGGATATGAGCTTAAATGGGATGAGCTACCTAAGCTGAATCTTTCCCACCCTTACAAAAGATACTGTGTTATCTTTTAAAATAGGAGCTTGGTTTATATTGTAAATAAACCTAATTTATTTTAACCGCATTTAAACATTCTAAATTTAAGTTATCAGATAGAGGATTTTCACATATACTAAAGAGGATTGAAGAGTATACGAAACTGCAAATTTCTATCATGTATTTTTCTTTTTATGTACATAATAAATTTAATGTGTAGCTTTCAAAGCTATCTTGCTTGTCTGTGCTTCCTTATGTTCTTTTCTGTGTATTGCAAAAGCATATTTCACTGAAAGATTCCCATCAATTGGGGAATGGCTGAACAACATATGGTATATGAATGTGATGGAATACTACTAGTGGTAAAAAATGATGAAGGGGAGGGTTTCTGAGAAACTTGGAAGACCTGTAGAAACTGATGCAGAATGAGTTGGGCAGAAACTAGAACAGTTTATACATAACAGTAATATTATTAAAAAAAAAACCAATTAACTTTGGAAGACTTAGGAATTGGAGATCAAAATGACTGCCAATCATGATTCCTAAGGATTTAAGATGAAGTATATTGCCCACTCCCCGACAGAGAGTTAACAGGCATGGAATGCAGATTGAGCTATATATATATGCATATGTATATGCTTGACTATATTTTATCAAGGGTTTTGTTTTCCTTGCTTTCTTAATTGGAAGGAGAAAAAAGGTAGAAGGAAGAAAATGCAGATCTGAAAATGAAATGAAATTAAAAACTCCCAAACATGTTTCAATGGCCTTCCTTCCTTCTTTTCTCCCTTCCTTTCTTCATTCCTGGCAATCCTATCCCTACGTTCCTCTTCCCTCCCTACCATCCTAAATTTGAGGGGAAAAAAAGAGAAATAAAACCCTTGGAACACACATAGTCAGGAAAAACAAATTCCCACATTGTCCATGTCCAAAAATATGTGTTTCATTTTTCAGCTTGAGCCTATGATCTCTTAGGAGAAAGATTCTTACAGATACAAGGAAGTGGGTATTGTGGATCACTGATTCTCTGGAGTCATGGTTAGTTAGTTACAGTGATCAAAGTTGAGTTTTTCAATGCTCACATTACAATGATGTTATTAGTGTATAAATTGGTGTCCTGATTCTGGTCACTTCATTTTGTATCATTTCATAGCTATCTTCCCAGGTTTCACTGCCCATCTTTGTTTAAGTCTTACAGGATTGTAATATTCCATTACATTCCTGTGTTATAATTTGCTTAGTCATTCTTCAGTTGAGGGGTACTCCTTTAGTTTCCAGTTCTTTGCTACCACAAAAAAGAGTTGCTGTAAGTATTTTTTACATATGAGTTTCATTTCCACTTTCTTGAACTCTTTAGAGGTATGGGCTAAAGACAAACTTTATATTTTATATGAAATTTATTTTTCCTTCCCCCTTTTTTTGGATAGGTGGGGAGATGATTAGGTTGGAATGTATATGTGGAACTCTGAAATCTTACTTCTTCACCAGGCAGCTTCCTGACTGGCTTATTCTGGAAGCCCCAGGTAAATGGAGGGATGATGGTGGGATTAACTAGGGTTGGAATTTGACAAGGCAAGGAGACAAGGGATTAAAGAACTTTGGTCAGGGCCAAAGTATACATCTTTCCTGGTAGATTCCCCTAACTTGCTGTCTTTAAAAGTTTTATTAATGTTTTTTGTTTTAAAAATCTAATTTTATTGGGATTTTATTTCTTAATATACCTCTCTCCTTCCCCCTACCCATTATGCCATTTTACAAGAAGAAAAAAAAGCAACTCTGCAAAACGAACTGAGCAAAACTAACAATCAACTATGTTTGATAGTATATACAACATTCCACACATGCATAGGGAAAATAATATTTAAGATAAACAAAAGTTTCATTTTTCTTGTCTCTTCTCTGGAGCCAACCTCATTTTTAAAATTATATAGCATCCAAGTCTCTAGTTTTTGGTTTTTCTGGATTGTGTATGTTGTTTTCCTGGTTCTGTTTACTTCATTCTCCAAAAATTCATATAAGTTTTCTCATATGTCTCTGAATTCTTGAGAAGTTTCATTTATTTTTTTTTCTCATTTTTTATTGCTTTATTTTTTTTTAAATACACATTTCTTTATGAGTCATCTTGGGAGAGAAGAAAACCAGAACAAAAGGAAAAACTATGAGAGAAAAAAACATAAGAAAAAGAAAAAAATGAACATAATATGTATTGATTTACATTCAGTCTCTATAGTTCTCTCTCTGGATGCAGGTAGCATTTTCTATCCAAAGTCTATTGGGATTGATTTAGATTATTGAACTGTTGAGAAGAACCAAGTCTTTCATAGTTGATCACTGCACAATATTGCTGTTACTGTGTACGATGTTTCATTCAGCATCAGTTCACATCTTTTTTCTAACGTCAGCTTGTTCAGTGGCATCTATTTAAAACCATCAGTAAGCATCATATGTAATGGGGATAAATTGGAACCATTCCCAATAAGATCAGGAGTGAAACAAGGTGGTCCACTATCACCATTACTATTCAATATTGTATTAGAAATGCTAGCTTTGTCAATAAGAGAAGAAAAAGAGATTAAAGGAATTAGAATAGGTAATAAGGAAACCAAATTAATACTCTTTGCAGATGACATAATGCTATACTTAAGAGAACCCCAGAGAATCAACTAAAAAGCTATTAGAAATAATCTACAACTTTAGCAAAGTTGCAGGATATAAAATATATCCACATACATTTTTATAAATTTTTTTATTTCACTAACATTTTTTATACATCACTAACAAAATCGAATGGCAAGAGATACAAAGAGAAATTCCATTTAAAATAATTGTCGATAGCATAAAATATTTGGGAATCTATCTGCCAAGGGAAAATAAGGAACTATATAAGCAAAACTACAAAACACTTTCCACACAAATAAAGACAGATCTAAACAATTGGAAAAATATTAAGTACTCTTGGATAGGTTGAGCAAATATAATAAAGATGACTAACTACCTAAATTAATCTATTTATTTAATGCTATACCAATCAGACTCCCAAGAAACTATTTTACTGACCTAGAAAAAATAACAAAATTCATCTGGAAGAACAAAAAGTCAATAATTTCTTTTTTTTTTAATGGTCAATAATTTCAAGGGAACTAATGAAAAAAAAAATCAAATGAAGAGGGCATAGCTGTACTAGACCTAAAACTATAAAGCAGTGGCCATCAAAACTATTTGGTATTGGCTAAGAAATAGATTAGTTGATCAGTGAAATAGGTTAGGTTCACAGACCAAAACAGTCAATGACTATAGCAATCTAGTGTTTGACAAACACAAAGACCCCAGATTTTGGGATAAGAATTCACTATTTGACAAAAACTGCTCGGAAAACTGGAAATTAGTATTGGTAGAAACTAGGCATTGACTCATACTTAACACTGTATACCAAGATAAGGTTAAGGTGGGTTCATGATCTAGACATAAAGAATGAGATTATAAATAAATTAGAAAAACATAGGATTGTTTACCTCTAGACCTGTGGAAGAGGAAGGAATTTGTGACCAAAGAAGAACTAGAGATCATTATTGACCACAAAATAGAAAATTTTGATATTAAGTTAAAAAGTTTTTATACAGACAAAATTAATACAGACAAGATTAGAAGGGAAACAATAAACTGGGTGGGAAAATATCTTTACAGTTAAAGATTCTGATAAAGGCCTCATTTCTAAAATATATAGAGAATTGACTCTAATTTATAAGAAATCAAGCCATTCTCCAATTGACAAATGGTCAAAGAATATGAACAAACAATTTTCTGATGAAGAAATTGAAACTATTTCTAGCCATATGAAAAGATGCTCCAAGTCATTATTAATCAGAGAAATGCAAATTAAGACAACTCTACTACTACACACCTGTCAGATTGGCTAGAATGACAGGGAAAGATAATGATGAATGTTGGAGGGGATGTGGGAAAACTGGGACACTGATACATTGTTGGTGGAGTTGTGAATACATCCAACCATTCTAGAGAGCAAGTTGGAACTATACTCAAAAAGTTATCAAACTGTGCATACCCTTTGATCCAGCAGTGTTACTACTGGGATTATATCCCAAAAGAAATCATAAAGAAGGGAAAGGTACCTGCATGTGCAAGAATGCTTGTGGCAGCCCTTTTTGTAATGGCTAGAAACTGGAAATTGAATGGATGCCCATCAATTGGAGAATGGCTGAATAAATTGTGGTATATGAATATTATGGAATATTATTGTTCAGTAAGAAATGACCAGCAGGATGATTTCAGAAAAGCCTGGAGAGACTTACATGAACTGATGCTGAGTGAAATGAGCAAAACCAGATCATTATACTCTTCAACAACAAAACTATATGAGGATCAATTCTGAGAGATGTGGCCCTCTTCAACAATGAGATGAATCTGTTCCAATTCTTCAGTGATGAAGAGAGCCATCTACATCCAGAGAGAGGCCTGTGGGAACTGAGTGTTTACCACTATATAGCATTTCCACTCTTTCTGTTATTGTTTGCTTGCATTTTTGTTTTCTTAGATTTTTTTCTTTCTTTCTAGATCCCATTTTTCTTGTGCAACAAGTTAACTGTATAAATATGTATACATATATTGGATTTAACATTTATCTTAACATATTTAACATATATGGGATTACCTGTCAGCTAGGAGAGGGGCTGGGAGAAGGAGGGGAAAAGTTGGAATAGAAGGTTTTGCAAGGGTCAATGTTAAAAAATTACCCATACATGTTTTGTAAATAAAAAGCCATAATAAATAAATAAATAAATAAATCAAAGGGCAAAAAAAAAAAAATCAGTTTGTTCATATTTTTTTAAAGAACATTAATATACCATTATTTTCACATACCACAGTTTATTCAGCCATTCCCCAATTGATGGACATGTACTTATTTTCCAATTCTTTGCCATCACAAAAAAGCAATTACAAACATTTTTGCACATATGGGTCCTTTTCCTTTATGATTTCCTTGGGATACAGACCCAGTAGTAAAACTTCTGGATCAAAGGGTGTGCATAGTCTGATAGCCCTTTGGGCATTTCCTCATCTCTCCTCTAGGGTCTAAATTGGTCTTTACAATTACATAGCAATCAGCTTGGTTTTAATGTTTTCACTTGATATTTTGGTAATCATTGTGTATAATTTTTTTGGTTTGCATCAGTTCATATCAGTCTATCTTCTAGTTTCTCCTTGGGATGAGCAGCATCAGTCCTGCTCACAGAAATAGTAAAAGTGAGGAATTTTTTTTTTAAGGAAAAATTAGAACTCGAGAAACTCTCATATGGCAGTTTGGATGTAAGCCGGCTGCGATATATAATGAGGAAAAAACCCTGAAGAACAATAGTTACTGATGACATCAAGGAATTTGTAAGAGAAAAAAAAAGATAAACTGTTCCCATGATAACAGCTGGGTATGATGGATGATGCTGGAGAATTCCATAGACATCTGAGACACTGGGGTGGAAACAATTTCCAGCATGTTGAATGGACTTCTTGTGGCAAATTTTTGTGACATGGAAGTTGTACAGGAGTGGTGTGAATGGATGAATTAAAATCTGCATCCTGAGGGAGCTCCAGAAATGCTTTTTCGTATTTCAGTTCCATTTGAGAATTCATGACCATCTGTCCAATTAGTCTTCAGTTAATGTTTCCACTCTTCCATTTTTTTTTTTTTTTTTGCATTCACAAACGTGAGGCTATGAATGTTTTTTGGTGTATGAGGACGCCCAGCAGTGAGAGGAAGGTATGAACAGCTTAGTCACTTTCATTGTGTAATAAATTGTTTTCCGGAATTGGATATTAATTGACTGAGTTAAGTATATTAGCAAACCTGTCTTCCTGCAGTTCTTCCAACATAGCCTATTTCTGTCTCTTGTAGTCTTTGTGCCATTGTTCCTAACTTTTGTGGTATGAGATTAAAAACTCCCATTTTCCTTTCTCTTGTCACTCTCGACACTTTCAATGACCTTGAGCTTTATGAGTTGTGACTACCTTTAAATAATAGGGTCACAGTCCAACCATCCTGTAGCAATTTGGAACTATGCCCAAAGGGCATACACTTTGACCAGCAGTGTCATAAAGAGAAAATGAAAAAGCTGGAAAAGGACCCACATGTACAAAAATGTTTATAGAAGCTCTCTGTGGTGGCAAAGAAATGGAAATCGAGGAGATGCCCGTAAATTTTGAGAAAATTGTGGTATATAATGTAATGGAATACTCTTGTTCTATAAAAAATGAAGAGCAGATTTCAGAAAAAGCTGGAAAAACTTACATGAACTGATGCTGAGTGAAGTGAGCAGAACCAGGAGAGCTTTTTCCACAGTATTAGCAATATTGTGCAGTTCATCAACTTTGATGAACTTTGCTCTTCTCAGCAAAATAATGATCTAAGACTATTTTAAAAGACTCATAATGGAAAATGCTACCCACAACCAAAGAAAGAACTATGGATTCGAAATGAAGATTGAAATACATTATTTTCACTTAAATTTTTTTTTCTTATTCATGGTTTTTCCCTTTTGTTCTGATTTTTCTTTACATGACTAATGTGAAAATATAATGTGATTATACTTATATAACATAGATTGATTGCTGTCTTGGAGAGAGATGAGGGGCGAGGGAAAAAAATAAAAACCAAATTTTATAAAAGTAAATGTAAAAACCTAATACATTAAAAATTATAGAAAAATAGATTTAAAAATAAAAAGCTATCTCAAGATCATCTAGTCTAATTTGTACCCCATTTTACAGATGAAGAGACTGTAGCCTGAAGTGGCTAAGGATTCACCATTGTTATACTGGTAGTAAATAAGAGGGCCAAGGCTTGAAACTAGGTAATAGGACCTTAGATTTAGAAAGGATTTTAGACGCCATTTAGGCTTTTATAATTGAAAAGATCAGCAATGGCCAAGTGTTCCCCTTGAAAGGAAACTTTTGGCCCTCTATGACACAATGGTGGAGGGTAGGGAGAGATGGTGGTGGCAGGGGCAGGAGCCCAATTAGGGATCAAAGATGGCAATTTCTGGGAATGTGGGAGCCAAGTAGGCTCCTATATCAAGATCTTGGGGCCTTCAGTCTATGAAGTTAGAGCCATTTTTATTTTCACTTGTCCATTTTATGCCACGTTTTTTTTCACATTGACCATATAGTGTTTGACACTACTAGGATGGTATCATGCTGGTTGATGACCACCCTGGGATCAATTTTCCTCTTGCCCCTTGTCTGGTCAGGTCCTTTAGGTTCTGGACACTTTTGGGATCTTGGACAAGAATGTCCCCTTTGTGGGCCCGTTTCCTCAACTGTCAGTGTTGAATCAGAGGGCCATTGAACAGTACCTCGGAAGTCCAAATTCTAAGAATGAGAAACTGAGGTGCTGAGCAGAATCCTCGTCTGGCGAACTCCGATAGCTCCCATCCTGCCTATGGGCAACTATCCCCTCAGCCAGAACATAATCTGTAGGTGCCTCTTCCTGTCACCCCTACAGGAGAGCCACACACCGGGGTCTTAGCATGCACTGAATGAGTGACAGAATATACGGCAGAGTGCCGAGGAGTAAAGCATAAGAGCCAAATGGCTGCTACAAATAAAGTTTTGTTCTGGTGACAGGAAAAAGAATGAACATTTCTAGACTGTGAATTACAAGTGCAGATTATTTCATATGTGTTCATAATTCTGGTCCAGAAATAATAGCCAAGATTTACTTGTGCCTGAAAGTTTACAAAGTACTTTCTATGTGATCTCTTAGATTTTCAGAACATCCTGCCATTATCCCCATTCTACAGATAAGTAAATTGAGATTAGGAGAGATGAAGGATCTGTCCAGGGTCATGCATCTAAGGCAGGATTTGAGTCTCCTTGACTTGCAATCCTTTCTTTTCTGTTATACTGCCTCGAGGACCCCTGATATGGGGTTCATACCCCATCTAAGCATGGAGATCTGCTGAACCACAGCTTGGCTGTCTCTCCCCCATCCCTGTCTGCATCCTAGGGATGTCCCACACAGCGTACATTGGACTGTGGATGTCTGGGACAGTGCTCTGGGCCTCTGTTTGAATGGGATGAGATTTGTCTTTCAATGCCCAACTGCAAGACCAAATGCTAATGGAAGCCCTCCTTAACTCTCTCAATAGGCAACAACTTTCACCTTCCGATTTCTAGAGCCCTTTCACACTCTGATGTAATATGACTTTTTGCAGCTCTCTGTGTTGGTGCTTTGTTCTTGTACTTAAATGAGAGCTCCCCGAAGGCAGAGCCCTTTTATCTAAACTTCATGTCTGTATGTAAGTATTTCAGAAATGTTAGCTGAATGAAGGGCGATGTGCACACGGCTCACGACCAGGAGACACAAGCTGCATGTGGAACATATTTATTTCAAGAAGACCCAATGTGGATGAGAGCAGAACCCGAATCTCTGTCTGCCCTCGCCAGCCACACGAGCCCCAGTCTCTCTGGTTCCTCACATCCCCACCACTCAGCACGATCTCTGGTCCCTCACGCTTTCCTTACACGCTCCTCAGACTCCCTCCATGCTCTCCTGCCCACCACACTCTCTCCCGTTCCTAGTGCAGGGAGCCCGAGCTGTAAATTTTGGCCCTCTTGCAACCAGACCCCTGCTCTGGCTCAGACCTTTCTCTCACCTGGTACCAGGGACAGTTCCGAGGAAAGCACCACTCAACTCATCTGCCGGGGGGAGAGGGGGGGGGATGGGGAGAGCTGTCTGGACAACTGGCCAAGCTGACTGACTTGATTTGGCTGATTCATTCCTGGTCCCCCCATCTAGGGGGGGTTTTCTTGCCAACTGAACTGGCCCAAGATTGCACTCAGAAGGCCTTCAGCTGCCCCATGAGTCACTCCCCCAGCCTGGGGCCCCAGAAAGTTTAGACTCTGGTACTGGTTGCGTGCACAATAACCAATGGCTAGGAGCAGGGCCCCTCTTTGCCTGTAAGACTGGTGGTACTAGTGGAAAGGGAAGGGAAACACTATCAGGCATAAGCTGGGGTATCTTCCAATTTACTCTCCCATCCCTCAGAGCCCCAGATGAGGGCCACGGGGAGGATGGGACATCAGCTGAGGCCTTCCCTTGGGAGGCTCCATGGCAATGTGTGAGATGAGACTGGCTGAAACCCTCGCAGCAGCGCCACTGCTCAGGGATGAAGGCTGAAACTTGGCCATGGATGTACTAGATGAATAAAGAATCAAAATAAATAAATCCAGAGTCTAGAAAGAATACAAATTAACTGTCCCTACTCTGGAACTGAGAGGACAGGGAAGGAAGGAGATTTCCAGAAGCAGCATCTTCTCCATCCCGCTTCCCCTGTCTCTGGAGGGCTGGGTGCCATGAAGCATTCGACCAGACTTTATTGTTTTCTGGGGCGCGGTACAGCCTTGCTTAGGAGAGGGGTCGGGGCCAGGCCCATACCCAGCTAGAGTGTATAGGAAACTTTCTCGGGATGGAGGGGTGCCCGGATGTCCAGCTTGCGGCTCTTGCTATCCTTGTCCACAATCTCCAGCCGAAGCTTGGGTGGTCGCTTCTCTGGCTGGGGCGAGGGATGCTCAGGTGTCTTTAGGAGCTGCTTGTCAGAGTCTTCCACTGTGATTCTCAGAGTGCAGCCTCCCGGAAGCAGGTCCTGCTCATACGCAGCAGCCAGCTGGTTCACAACTCGGCGCTCCACCTGCAAAGGCATCCCATCATTCAGACATCTCCATCCCTGGCCTGACCTCAGTCTAGGCATCCACCCTGGCCTGGATGTCTCACTGGTGCCTCAAGGACTCACACCTAAGGTTTACAAAGTGCTCCCCCCAGGGCTGGAAACCTCCCAGAGGCTCCATCTGCAGATGAGGAGCCTTGTGTAGCACTAGGAAAGGCTAGAACTGAGATCTCAATTCAGGTCCTCAAGACCTGCCATCCTTTCTGCTCTATCACAGTGTTCTTCAACAATGTTCTGGGAAGGGGACTCCAGACATCTAAGAGATATTCACAGACCCAGGAAGAGCTACAGGGAAACCAGTTCTCCCAAAGGGGATAAGGGATGTCCCTTATGGGCTGAAATTGATGAGTTTTCATCCCTACCCCATAGGAGATGGATAAAGAGTACTAACAGGATTCCAGTTCTTGGTTCTAGCATCCCCTTACATTGGTGGATCAGGGTCTTAGTCACTCTTCTGACTTGGATGAACAGGGAGATATTAACTACAATCCTTCCACTAAGATGGGCTCCTGGACCTTATCCTCTGCCCTGCCCTTGCTCCCTAAGGTCCAACACCATCTGCCTTATTGCCATGTTTTTTCAGACTGACCGGCAGATGTACCCAAGGTCTTCCTCAACCTTTGGCCATAGGCCTCAAGGACCAGGGAGTCCTTCCATTTGCCCTGCAGGTGAGTCCTTATGTAAGCAATGAAAAAGCAGGATGGTCTTGCACCTTTTCTTTGTATCCCTGCACTCCATAAATTATCCAGGCTACTCTGTGCAGAATCATTTATGCCTCTGTGGACTTTTTAAAAAGGTCATTCTATTTTCTCCTTTTCAATTCAAGTTCTGCCCATTCTGCAAAGCCCATAACAGATACCATTTTATTTCATTAAATAAACATTTATTAACTACTGATAATGTGGCAGGCACTGTGCTAAGTGCTGTGGAGGCAAAAAAAGGCAAAGACAATTCCTCGGATATCCTCAAGTAGTTTCCATTCTAAAGATGCAGACTACATGCAACTGAATAGTACAAAATGGCAGATTACACAAATGTGAAATACGTAAATGGCAGTTGGACCCCAGAGAGGAAGGTTCTGGCAGCTAGGGTGGGGTTGGGGAAGAGATGATTTCCTTCTACAACTGCCCACAGTGAACTTTTCCTTCCTTGGCTCACCCCCAATCTGATCATTCAGCTGTGCACAGGGACATCTCCTCTGTGTTCCTGGGGGGGGGTACAGGTTGGAGCTGGAATAGAGAGGCCTTCCTGGGATCACTGTGCTTCTGACTGCGGAGCCTCTGCAGCCACAATATGACTTCTGGTTTCAGAGAGGGGTCTCTCATCCTGAGAAGTTCTCTGACCCAGAGGCCAGCCCACAATCTACCAGGTCCAGACTGTCTCTCTTAACACCATTTCTGGATAACATTTGATTTTTTTTTTTTTTTTTTACTAGGGAGCAAGAAGGGCTTTTATAAGGAATGACTTAGGAGGCTTATAATGGGCCTCAGCTTGAGGCACAAGCTTGAAGAGGCTTTCTAGCTTTTGGTGAAAAGGAGAATCCCCGCCCGAGCTGGCCGGCCGCCTCCTCAGCCCTGCTGACCAAGTGCCAAAGTGCAGGGACATTCTCTGGGGCAGCTGGCGTTAAGGCAGAGGGGTGAAAGCCATGGAGCTGAAGCAGCAAGGTCCCTGCACAAAGGCACAGAGGCCACGGCAAGGGAGAGCCTTGGAGGGCATGCAGGCAGGCCAGTTGGTCTGAGCAGGCATGGGCAGGGGCCACTGCTGGGCAAACAGTCCTGGGTATCAGGGGAGGGGGCTAAGAAACACCGATGGCTCTGCGCCTCAAACCTCACCTCATGTCGGATGGAACGGGCGCCATAATGAACATTGTAACCGTCGACCAACACATCTGCCACCTCTCGGTCCCAAAGCAGTGTGATATCGTGCCTCTGCTTGGCCTGCGAACACAAGGACAGAAAGATGGAGCCCCAGCAAGGGAAAAGGGTTGACCAGAACCTTTCTCCTCCTAGCTTTTCGTTCTTTGGAGTTGTTCACCAGGGTCTCATGTGCATCCAGATCTGCAGGCACCCTGAAAGTTTGAGTGACCTGAGAAGTGACCTCACAATTCTCAGAAGGTCTCAGAAACAAGGGAAACATGGACTAGGTAACCATTCTGTCTCTCTTATTCCCATCACCGGATTCTGACTCAAAACCGGCCTCCCCCAACAACCCCTCTCTTACTCTCTTTGCCCAGAAGGTCAGCTCCTTGTTGACCAGTTGGATAAGCTCCGAGTGACAAAAGGGAAGGAAATAGACAATCTCATTTATCCGGCCCAAAAACTCATCTCTTCGGAAGTGAGCCTGGAAAGAGAAGGGAGAGGTTGGCTTAAGCTGTAGGGAGGGGACCAGTCCAGGAGGTTCATCTGTGCTACTGTTTGATACCTTCAAGATTGGTCGAATCACATTCTCCTTAAAGTTTTTTGAGATGGTGATCTTGTCACTTAGCTGGACATCCCCTGTGAGAAAGAGAAGAAATTGTCTAGTTTCCACCTTTAAGCAGGCCCAGAGATGCTCAGGGAAACAAAGGGCTAGAGTCTCCAATGGGCTTTGAGGACCTGGAAAGTACTTCCTGAGTAGTGCAGGTAGGCAGGGAGGATGGGCAAAGCCCCCAGTATTTTGGGGAGGGGATCATAGGATGTCATTCCTGATGTAGGAAGCTGGTAATAGTCCTGCCCAAGATACTTCCTTGCACCTGTCCATCACATCAGAGCGCCTACTCCGTGCTCCAGAAGCCCTTTGCATAGATATACAATTCATTTGCCAATTGTCCTGGCCAATCTCTTACTCAATTCTGCCTCTCAATGATCACAGGCATCAATGAAGAAATGTTGGTGGCTGAACTGCACTTTTGTTTCTGTTGATTTTATTCATCCTTCCCATCTCCCTTAAACCAGGGTCTCCCTAACAACAAGGGCCATGTCTCTCCTGCTCACCTTTTATATGGAGGCATATTACTCCTTTTGGACTGAGTGCCTGAACTAAACTACGGGTATCAGTAAACCTCAAGAATAACACTGGCCAACACTGGCCTTTTCCCAAAAGTTATCTATTTGTGTTCCTCCATGGTGCCCAGAATAGTGCTCTGCATGTATACAGCTGTTCTGCTCAAATACTTGCTTAATTCTCTCATTTGTTTCTTGCCTAACAAGCCTCTTCTGGATTCTCAGACTCCAGGAAAGGACCTAGGAAAGAAGTGATGGAGACTCTGCTCCACTGCCCCCAGCCCTTACCAAGATTCTCAGCAAGTCTATTTCGGCTAAGTTCCAGGGCTTCTTGGCGTAGCTGCAAGGCATGCTGGGCGATCTCCTCACTGGCCACGTTGGATGTCATGATGAAGATGGCATCCTTGCAGTCAATGGTCTTCCCTTTCCCATCTGTTAGGCGGCCCTATGGCAGCAAGCCCCACCCCAAAAGCCACAGGTTAGGGGGACCTTCAAGTGGGCCAGGTGTTCATTCCTGACCCTTCACTGAGGCTTACTTTATGCCCCCCAATATTCATCTTTGCCAGAAAGCTGGGTGATTCCACTGGGCTAGGGTGATTGTAATCCCTTTAGAAACCCCACAGTCCTGATAGCTGGATGCTGCTCCCACCCCCCATTAAAAAGCATTAAATGCCTACTATGCGCCACGACTGTGGCTGCTCCTTGTCTCTCTGTTCACACCTACTTAACTAGGTACTGCCTGAGGATCTGGGGTGCTCTGGCAGATTAGAGGCTCCTCCAGGGCTGAAGTAGCCAGAACTAATTACAGGCACGAACTCCTGATGCAGAAATCAAAACACTGGCATTGGGCTTTCAGGTCATTACAGGATCATAGAAAATGACAGTAAAGCCCCATTATCCAGCAGTAACTTCAGGCACCAGGATCCCAGAAAGAAAACAAACCTACAGCTGACGGGGGTGAGCTGGGATGGATGGCAGAAGAAGGGACAGCCCAACACGGGCCTGAGTGGGGAGACAGTGGAGGAGGGAGAGAGCACTGGCCCAGTCATTTGTATCTTCCGGCCCTGCCTCGTGGCTTCCCACCTCCCAAAAAAAATCGGGGTTGTTCAGGAAGACCTTCCTGCTTTCCCCCATACCTGGGGATCTCCCAAGCCCCTCTCAAGGCCTGTGGACCCCCCCCCCCCCAATGGCTCTTGCTGTTCTCTGCCTAATAGTGTGGTCGTCTGCCCTTATTAGACAAGTGAGCACTCAGAGAAGGGTCTTATTCTTGTGTCTTCCCATCAGCATTTAGGATGGGCTGATGCTCTCATAAGATACTTATAGAATGAAAAAGAAATTCACATTATAGAAACATGAATTTTTAAAATTTAAAGTTCTACTACCTAAAGATTAAGATCCAGATATCTGGAAACATACCCAACTATCTAAAACCATCTATCTCTTTCCCCCCATGTAACACTGTTCCTTCTTAGCCCCATAGGAAGAGAAACTTGTCTTTCCTGATGCTGCCTGGGAAGGATAGGCCGGCTGGGACTCCATATTAGGAGGAGGAGAAGCCATTCAAAGATGGACAGCTGAATGAATTTGTGAGGTGACACACAAGCCCTATTTTTTGCGCTCCTGCCTTGAGTCTATTTGGTTTCATGGTTTCAATGATCACCTTTATGTACATGACTTACAATTCTCTCTCCAGCTTTAGGTCTCACATTTCAAATTGTCTAAAGGCTATTTCCTCTGGGATGTCCCCCTGTAATCGCAAATTCAATGGGTCAGACACAGAACTCATTTTGTTGCTACCCAAAACTCTCTCTCTTCCCATCTTATTGCCAATCTTAATGGTGCCACTGTCTTCCTCTGAGGTGAGGAGCACTCTCTCTTTTCTCCTCTTCTACCCCCTTGCATGCAGATCTCTGTAACCAGAGGCTGTCTCTCGCGAGAGGCAAAAAAAATCTTAGCTATCCATCCTCTCTTCGGTACCATGGCAGTGAGGCCCTTGCCTCTTTTCAACCAACCGATCAACAAAAACTAAGTATGCTAAGCACTAGTGATACAGATTTAAATAATGGAATAATCCTAATTCTAAAGGTGGAGATAAAGGCATATGCAAGCGTACACAAATATATATAAATATAAAAAGAGACAGGAGCTAAGTACAGAGGAGACTGGGAAGGAGGGCCCTGGAGTTGCACTCCAGCAGTGGAGGGATGGAGAGGAAATCAATCTGGCTACTTGTGGAAGGGGTATCTGAGTTGCACTCTGAAGACATTGGGCTTTTCCAAGGTGGAAGTAAGAACCAAGCTGGTCGTTCTTCTCATTTTGAAAGATTCCTCTGCTCCTTGTCCTCTTTCCAAAGACTGAGATCTTTTTGAAACTTATATTTTAAGGAAGTGCCCAGGCCAATGAGCTTTCCTGGCTCCCCCAGACTCCGGGGCTCCCCATTAAGTTGTTCTACCACCAAAGAGGGGTTTTCCAGCTCTCTTTTATGTGTAGTTTTCACCTATTAGAACATAAATATCTTTTTTTTTTTTTGCTAGTATTTCTAGTTCTTAGCCTAGTACCAGGCATATAAAGAGCACTTAATATACTAATCTCACCCTAGCATTCAAACTCCTTTCATCTTTCTCTATTGGGGCAGCACGGAGCTAGTGTCCTCAGGCACTAGCTGTGAGACCCTGGACAAGTCCCTCGGCTGTTCACCTCATATTCTTTATCTCTGCCCAGAAAACCCCAGATGGGGGTGAACATCTCCCTACTGAATGCTCGCTAACATACAAAGGAGGTCCAACTTGGCTTCAGCTTTCCCTTTTGGTCTATTTCCCATCACTCCGCGTGGACTTCAGCAGGCTGTTACCCAAAGCTTTCCTTTCTCTGTGTATTCACGTAAACGAGCCATGCATTTACTTCTTCATGTCTTGATTGCAATCCCTCCTCATATCTCCTTGAAAATCTTTCCTTTAAGATTAAACTTGGCTGTTACCTATTCTGTGTAGCCTTCACTTCCACGGCTGAGGTTGGTCTTGTTTGCCTTACATTTCCTCAGAGATAATTTCTGGATCCCTCCTTCACTGCATCAGACTCCATCCTACATTGTTCATGTGTCCTTTGCCCTGCTCCCAAGAAGAACATGAGCTCTCAGAGAGCAAGGGCTGCCTTTACCCTAGGGCCAAAACCTAATTTCTGATACATGCTGGCAATAAGCAATGTTCTTGGATAGAATCACATTCACTTTGGGGTGCTTATATGGAGTCATTCTGGTCTTGGCCTGGCTGGTGATTGGGGGGTTCTGAGACAAGGTCTTGGCCCTTTCTGATCTTGGATTTTTCCTTTGTAAAATTAAGGTATGGGGGGGGTTAGATGGTTGAAGGTCCCTTTCAGAAGTCTCCTTACTTCTGACATTCTCTGTTCTACTTGTAGCTCTAGGAATAATATTTTTTGTTTTAAACAGTTCTTTTCAGTGGTATTCTTGTCTGCTGACATTCTATGACACTTCACAGTAACCCTCGGTAACCAGAGGGCAAGCTCTGATGGGTTTTCTCAAGCGGCAGAGAAGCTCATTGCCAGGTTGATTGCACTGGCCACAATAATTGTTGGTGGCTGGCTACTAAGCTGTAGAGGGTTTCCATCTGCACTGGTGGAGAGAATGCACTCCCTGCCCAAGAATCTTAGAATATTGAGGCATATACAGTCTATGCTTTATGTTTCCTTCCTGTGCTGATGTTCCCTGAGCTTAGGTGGAACACTCACTTCTGTTCATAAGGGTTTCCCTGCCACCTGGATGGAACTTTCACAGGGAAGGGGGGGGTGGAGCGGAATTAGAAAACGCTAGACACCGAAGTATCTAGATGCTGGTTTGCCCTTTTTCACTTTGGTGCAGCGAGAGTTCATGATACTTTGAAGCCCATGAAAAAAGAAATTTTGGAAAAATAAGACTTACTTCTCATTTGCACTGAAAGAGCATTGAGGTACCAGGAGATCAGAGTTCTAGCCCTAGCCTTGCCACTAACTTGCTATATGTTTGTAGAAGTCTTTTTTCCCCCTTGGTATGGAGCATTTTTCTCTCTCTGAAAAATAGTTGGACTCAGTGGGCTTCTCTGGTGTCTTGCAGGTTTTCAGGTGTTCTGTTATCCATGCCCATAGAAAATGAGGAATCCAAGTCTGAGGAGATGTGAAAATGGGCAGGCAGGGAGACAGTATGCTGTACAATATGCTGGATAACTGGCCTTTGTGTCAGGATCCCATTATTGAAATATAGGCAATTTTCAGAAAATGTTGAATTTCATTTCTGAATATTATTCTAACCTACAGGGAAGACCCGATTGCGGATTCAAAAACGATGGTAGCTCTGCAAAGAAGCATTTATGCTAGCTTAGAATTCATGATAGAGAAGGCAAAGAAAGCTAGGATCACATGTACCTTAGATTTTTGGGTTCAGATAAAGGGTAGAAAGAATCTTATGGTCTAAAATTCTACAAGCAGAATAAGTCCAAAATGGACCATAAGCTCTTGATAAAATTCTGAAGACAGAACCATTTAAAAGAGGAAAACTAAGGAGAATCATCCAAAAGGCTGATGTGGATGCACAGGGAACTCTTTCTGAAAAATTGAGATTTCAAAAAGTCATGGACAGAAAATGGAAGCAAGGCCAGTTAATGAAGAATGAATACAAAATCTTGGTATAGTCCCTATAAAAACAATGTCAGGATCAAAAAAAATGCAAGATGAATTGAGGTTGGCAATAGTGATTGGCAACAAAAGAGGCTTTTAAAAATTATGCTGGAGAGATCAGAAGACCACCAAAGAAGAGATAGGATCAATTCAAAGGGTGGGATAGACTATGAAAATGAAGAACTATATGACTCATTTTATTTAAGCTTTTTTGTCCAGAAAAAATATAATAACAATAGTTAATAGGGAGGTAAAACCCCAAATAAGTGAGGTAATGAGAAAAGCATGTAATTTCCCTTCATGCCATTAAGGTCACCAAATGTGAATGAACTCTATTCTGAGGACCATTTACAGGGTACTTTACAAATATTTTTTCACTTGATCCTGAAAATCACTCTGTGAGCCAAGTACTAATAGGTATTTATTGCTATCTTTATTTTACAGATAAGAAAGAAAACTGGGGTCCAGAGAGGTAAAGTGATTTGGGGGTAGCTAGATGACTCAGTGAATAGAGAATCATCCCTGGAGTCAGGAGGAACTGAGTTTAGAACCTGCCTCAGATATTTACTGTGTGACTCTGGGCAAGGTCATTTAGCCCTGATTGCTAGCTTTCCCCTTCAAAAAAACAAAAACAAAAAACAATGAGTGCTTTGCCCCTGGTTGCAGCTAGGACTGACTCAAGCACTTAATTCCACTATTATAACCAATAACCAATTATTGAGATTTTTGAAAGACTATGGAGTCTGAGGCTGTGCTACAGGAATGAAGGTGGCAAATACATCAGCTCACAAAAAATGGAATAAGGGAAGCTGGTAAGCTTGACTCCAGCTTCTGGAACTAAAGGGATGGTCTGGAGCCTTTAGAGGAGAAAGGACCCCTCAGCGCCAGCAGGATTTCAGCAAGAACAGACTGACATGCCACACACTAACCTTGCTCCTTTCCTTCTCTGGCAGTGCTGCTAGACTGGCACATGAGGGCATGTCACAGACACAGGAGTCCCATTGTGTCAGCGGAGGGCCTGAGAGTCTCTCTCATATGCCAGTCTTACAGGAAAGATGAGGTGAAAGGGTAGCTGGGTAGATAAGGAACTTGATGATTGGCTGGACTAAGGAACTTAGAAAGGGGCTGGAGCCCACTTAAGAGGGAAGCCTGTAGTAAGGCAGCCCAGGGAAGAGCTCAAGTATCTAAAAGCTGTCATGTGCAAGAGGGCCAAGGAATCTTCTGTTTAATACAGAGCTAACGTCACAGAGGAACAGATGTAGGTTAGGCATCAGGAGGAGCTTCCTAACCTAAGAGCTTTCCAAAAGTCCAAAACAAGGCCTTAGGACATAGTGACCCCTCCCTGGAAGTCTTCTTCCAGAGACTGGACTATGTTTTGTCAGAGATGTTATAGAAGGAAGTTCTAGATTCAACCACAGATTTCTCCTAACCTGGAGACTGGCATAATGTCACCTCCTTGAGCCTGTTTCCTCATCTGTATAAGGGGGACAGTTACTTTTACTTTTACTCGTGTAAGGGATGCAGTGGAGAATGCACTTTGTCCACTCTATAGCACTATTAGAGTGCCGTAGAGGTAATTATGGTTGTCAATACTGACTTGGCCACCCTTGAAAAAGCCCTCCCTGTCTCCCAAGGGAAGGGAGCTATCTATGTGTCCCAACTCTCTGCAGAATCCCCTTGCTTGCCCAGAAAGGTCATATCCCTCTAGCTCTGGCTGGAGCAATAACCAAGTAGCAATTTCATTTTAAGAGCTTGGGAGAGCGGCAGACAGAGCCCGCCACTGTGCCGAGCAGGGAGGGGGCGCAGGTGCCGTGTGACGGCTCCAAGGGGTGATGTTCGCCATTCCTAATGTTCCTGTAGCAGCTGACATGGGAACCTTTGCGAACACTCATTTTCCTGGGCAATAAAAAAAAAACCACCCAAACAAACAGCTCAGGCCCCATCCGTCCCGGTCCCGGGGGCTGTCTGCCTACCCAGCCGAGGACACAAATCCTGGGTGGGGGCTGGCGATGAGCACTGA
The DNA here is from genome assembly GCF_016432865.1 of Antechinus flavipes. Lineage (NCBI taxonomy): Eukaryota > Metazoa > Chordata > Mammalia > Dasyuromorphia > Dasyuridae > Antechinus > Antechinus flavipes. Next base: position 552,237,288 of record NC_067400.1, on the reverse strand, counting down.
GGTTATTGGCCTGTCAAACCTACGCGGCAGGAATTGATTTCACATTGAGCTGCTGGGCGGTGATCTATGCAAGAAACAATTGTGATATTAATCCTTAAAGGGAAGGGGGGGGGGTTTGAGGTCGGGGCAGGAAAAAGGTTTCTTAGCAGCCCTGGGTCAGGCTATTTCGTGGTTAGGCCCATTTCTGTCTGACACTCCACCCCACAAAGAGAGCCTTGAGGAATTGCTCGTATTTATATAGGACTTCACCATTACAAATGCTTTACATTTATTTTCTCCCTTGATGGTGCCGAAGATAAAAAGCAATGAATTTGGATTCAGGAGTCTTGGGTATGAATGCCAGTTCAGCCATCCCAGTCTGTCAAAACTGGGAGGGATCTCAGAGGCTTTTGGTCTAACCTTCCCTGTTACAGCTGAGGAAACTGAGGCAGAGGAAAGTAAGTGGCTAGCCCAAGGTCATCCAGAAGTGGTCAGGGCCAGAGGCTGCATGTGAATCAGAGCCAATGCTCCTTACCCTGGGCCCCCACACCTCCCTTGAGGATGGCCTTGATCACAGAGAGGGAGGGGGAATACCCAGAATTGTGTACAGGCCATGGTGGGGCTTGCAAAACCAGGAGAATGGCCTGAGGGAGCTGCCAAGGAAGGCTGGGAGGAGTTCTATGTGTCCACACTAATTGTATTTCACACCAAGAACACTAATTGGCTAATTGTATTTCAGCCACCAGCTGTAGGAGCAGCTTCTTCTTTGGCAGCTGCCTTTGCCCCAGTGCTCCCCTCTTTTCTCTGGAGAGCCAGAGAGAGGAGGCTGCAGGTGGACTCTGACCTGTGGCCTGGCCTCCTGGGGGAGGGGGAGAACGGGTGGACATCCCAGAGACAGGGCTGGGAGAGTCTGAGTCCCAGGAGTTAGGCAGTGGGAGGCCAGCTGCAGCTTGTCTCCTGGGACAGCAGGAAGAGGATACACGATCTGGCCCAAATTTGCGTTCTGCCACAAACTATTGTGACTGTCAGAGGGCCATTTCCCTTCTCTGGGCCTCTATTTCACCCTTTGTAAAATAAAGACAACCATTTCTGTTGTCCCAAGAGGAGCTTAGAAAGAACTGACAAAGGCACAGAATATTAGATTAGGAAGGACCTAAGGACCACTGGGCCCAGAGTTATGCTTGAACAGAAATCCCCTCTCTCCCATACTCCCAAGGAGAAATCATGGGGTTGGGAGGGGAGGAGGATGCTCTCACTGCCAGGAGTGGCTCTGCCCATCCTGGCAATGGCCTAGGGACCAGAAAGAATATTTTAACAAGCAGACTCATTAAATACCACAGATAATTGCAGGGTAAAGTGAGGTACCACAATGTAGAAACAGTGTTGGACTTGGAGCCCAAGGACCTGAATTCAAATTACAGGGATGCCCCTTATGAGCTCAGACCTGAGGCAAGGCACTTAACCAGTCTGAGTAGTTATTTCATCCTCTGTAAAACAGAGATAATAATTTCATCTTCTTCCTCACAGGGTTGATACTGGGACAGCATTGTGCAAATTGCTAAGCACTATACAACTGTGAATTAAGATGCAGATTCAAGATATTCCCGAGATATCTCCCCAGGAGAGCAGAGCTGTGTTAGATTTGCCTCTATTACTATAGAGAGGGAGGATCCCAATAGCCCTGGCAGCTCCACCACTGCACAGGGGCTGACACCTTAGCCTGAATGCTCCTTCTCACTTCTCATGTGTGTTAAATCTGGCCCAGTTGCTCATGGAAAGTCAGGAGGAGGTTAGGGCTAGAACCCAGGAATCTAGGATGGCGAGTATGGTTAGATAATCATGGCAGTAACCTTAGGGAGGGCGAAAGCCCTAATCCCTTTTCCAACCCATCCTTCTCACACTATTTCTAAAGCTCAGGTCTGACCTCAAGGAGCTTCAGTGGCTCCCCATTCCCATGAGGGAAAGATACAGACCCATCTGTTTGGCATTTAAATCCCTTCATAACAGGGGTCCCTGGAACAGCAGGCCCCCAAACCTTATTTATGATGAGGTACAAGAATCATTTTGCCTTAAAAATCTGAGGCAGCTATTTCCATGTGGGGTACAGAAGGTGCAACCTTGGGTGGAGCTTTAATATGGTCTTAGTACCTGATTTGGGCGGCTCCCTTGACCTCTCTAGACCTCAGTATCTTCCTCTGTTAAATGGAGATAACATAAAGTTGTCTTGTCTCCAACTTCAGGGATTCCCTCCCAAGACTTAAGAGAAGGTGCTTCACTTTAGGCTTCAACACTGGCCTGAGGCACCTGATCTGGGGCTGACTCCCGCCGGGGCCCTGCCATTAAGTCCTTCCTCCTTCCTGCCCCTGCCCTCCAACCTCTCCCCCCATCTCAGGTCTCACACCTCATCGAACAGCTGCAGCATGATGGTGAGGACGTCTGGATGCGCTTTGTCCACCTCGTCGAAGAGCACCACGGCATTGGGGCACTGCTTCAGCTTTTTGGTCAGCTGGCCCCCTTCCTCGTGGCCAATGTAGCCCGGTGGGGAGCCGATGAACTTGGCCACCTGGCAGGGAGAGAAACCTGAGACAATCACTGCTGGGCACCACGGATAGCTTCAGATACTGTGTCCAAAGCAAAGGGGAAAGGGCCCAACAGGGTCCAACCCAGAAGGTCACTAGCAGAAATGAGAGCCCAGCAAATCTCTCTCCCTTGCCCTCCTGACAGGAGCTGAGTGGTCAGGGAATGCAGCTTCCCTCCAGATCCTGGCCTTTTCTGCTCCCTCCCAGTATAACTGGGCTGTTTAGCTACTAAGTTATAGGGTGAACTTCGGGTTTGTGGATGTTTGGAATTAATTCGATGCTTTCGGTACAGAGAAACACAAAGACCCAAGTGGAGAAAGGCATGTGAGTAGTCTTTATTTGACTGCGCTCCCCTTCCTGTCTGATGCCCCGGGCTGCTTCCCCGGCCGGGTCCCACACTCACCTCATGTCTCTCCTGGAACTCTGACATGTCCAGCCGAATGAAGCCCTGCACCCAAACCAGAGAACACACAGAGGCGTCAGGCAGACGTGGCACAAGAAGTGTTTCCTCAATGCTCTACCTTCTATTTGACACCCACTCCCCTTAAAGAATGGTTTTGACATCAAGAGACCTGGACAATCCTGGGCAAGTCCATCAACTATTCTGAACTTCCATCTCCTCTGCAAAATAGAATAACTCTGGAGATTGGCTTCCCAGAGTTGCTGGGCAGAGTGTGTTTTGTAAACACCAAAGCACCGCTTCCAGTGGCTGCATGGCCAAATCCCTTCACCAGAGCCTCCCATGGCTCATTCTGCCATTCATCTACACTGGAGGGAATCACTGGGCCCAGATGTTTGGAGAAGAAGGCTAAAGGAGGAGAGTCAGCTGGGGCTGAGAGTCTGAACGCCCGGCTTCCAGTCCTGATTCAGTCACCAGTCTCTGTATGACCCTGGTCAAGTCACTTCTCCCCTGAGACTCAGTTTCCTTAAAATGAAAACATTGAGCTAAGCAAGATTTTAGGTCCCTTTATGCTTTATAACCTAAACTAGTAGAGTAGAAAGAGCCCTTCGCTTCCTTATCTGTAAGGCCCTGGACAAAGTGGCCTCCTCTAATTCTAAAACTCTGATCCTATTCCTCTTGCCCCTGGGTTACTGGACACCAATGGAGAAAGTCACCAAAAAATCATGTATTACAAATCTATGGTAAATGATCTTAACTGGGTTCCAACTGCTGCTCATCGATCCAGACTTACCTGATCAGTTAAGTGCACAGTGGATAGAAAGCTGGGACTAGAGTCTGATAGAACTGAATAAAATTCATTCTCAGACATTACTAGCTGTATGACCTTAAGCAAGTCACTTAACCCTGTCTACCTCAGTCTGTCATTTGTAAAATGAGCTGGAGAAAGAAATGGCAAACCACTTCAGTATCTTGGCCAAGAAAGCCTCAAGGGGAGGGTCACAAAGGGTCGGAATGAACAACAACAGTCACACATCTAAAATGCTTTAATACTTTTTTGTCGCTCAGATTCTGGCTTGGCTCCCACTCATTTCTCTCTCCCCTACAGACTACTTTCCAGCCCCAAAGGACAAAGCACAATCTGCTGGCAAATGCCCTGCATTTTAGTTTTTGCTCAGGTCAGTCCCTCTATCTGGCCACATCCTCCCTTTGGTATTTCTGGTCCTCTCAGAAAGCCCAAATTAAATGCTACTTCTCCTTGGGAGTCTTGCTTTGACTTTCTCAGAAGGCTTCATTGATCTCATATTTAAAGTAGGGAGATGGGGAAAGGGGCAAGGATAGATGGGGCCTTTAAAGAAAGATCTGCATTCCCATTTCACTGCTTGCTCAGCTCAGTGGTCAGATTTTCTAGAACAGCCCAACAGTAAATGCTTGTGCAGAGGTTAAGGGACATGAGTTTCCTTGGAGCAGAATCGGATGCTGGCTGGGAGAGGAGGAAGCAGTTGATCTGCCTGGGATTCACAAGACGTGGGTTTTAATGTTCTTTCCAAGTGCCTTAAAGAGAAGCACAGACTCTCATAGCTGGAGCATCTGACTCATGTTCTACCCAAAGCATGAATCCTCTCTATTTCACTCCTAACAGACGTCATCTAGCCTCCTCTTGAAACTTAGAAAAATAAGGAACTGGCTACCACCTTCTTCTTTGAGACAGCTTTCATTTAATTTGGAGATGCTTCCTTACAGTGAATATTAATTAACCTGCTATGACTTCCCTGCCTGTTCCTTATTCTGGCCTTTTAGGTCCTCTTCCATTGGGTTACCCTTGCAATGTTTTGAGCATGAGTATCATGACCTTCTCCTCTTTTATTCTCCAGGTGAAATTATCTCCAGTTCTTTTCACAGATCTTCATTGACTGGGTCTCCAGACACCTCATCCTGTTCCCTTTTCTCCTGGACCTGTTCCAGGTGGACCCTGGAGAATAATTCACTCTTAGCTAAGATACATCAGAGAACAGAGAATCACCTCAGACATGGAAGAAGGCCTTTTGTATACATGTGCTATAGAAATCCTGGACCCTGATATTAGGATTATTACCTCAGTCTCCTCAATATGGCAGCAGGCCTGTTCTTCTTAGCAGAGGTATCATTGAGATTTAAAGACAAACAATAAATGGGGGATGGAAATAATCTCCCTTCAATGTGGGCAAGCCATGTGCTTTCCCTATCTTTGAGAGAAGAAAACAAAATCCTGGAGAAATGAAAGTACTTGGCCAAAAAGGTCACACTTGGACTAATGGGAAAAGCTGTTATTTGGGTCCTAGTCCTTTTGACTTCCAATTCAAGACTTTTATCAAAGGAGAAAAAGTCACTTGGAAGAATGAAGAATGGAGAATGTTGCTTATACTAATAGCTAGAACTTAAAACATTTGCAAAGTGCTTTATATATATTAATAAAAAACATTAGGGACCTACTATATTATGTCAGATTCTGTATTACTTGATCTGATACAGCAACTGGGGAAGAGGTAGGTACGACTAATATTCCCATTTTATATACCAGGAAACTGAGGCAGACAATGGTGAAATAGCTTGCATGGTAAGTGTGTAGGATAGGGCTCAAACTCAGGTCTCTGTGATCCCAGGCTCCATCCCCTGTGACTTCACGGCTTCTGTCGTGCAGAGGGACATCACAGTATTTTGAGCCTAAGTCGGTGGGTCTTGGATCTGAGTTGCCTGTCCAGTGCTAACATAGTCCGCACTACACAGGTATTGGAGACTGAAATCCTCACACGTGGGAGTTTGCAGGATTCAGTGGGGGAAGGGACCAGGAAGACAAAGAATAATTTTCAGATGAGGAATGAGATCCAGAGTTGCAGAATAACTTGGCCAAAGTCACTTAGCTAATAAAGCAGTGGCAGGATTGGAATCCGGGGGCTTTGGCTCCTCAGTGCTCTTCTTCAGAGAAATGTCAGCTCTTATCAATGTCATCATTATCATCCTCACCATTCCTGAAGGTCTAAGATCCCTCAGGCTCCAGTGACCACCGGAAAAACTGTTCTCTTACACACATGCCATGTGACCAGATTTCTGTGATAGCCAATAACGCGATGTAATGCATTTGGTTTGTGTTATTTTGAATTTATACTAGTCCTAAGAGTCTTAAAAATTAATAATAAGACAAGGCCAGCTCTGCCTGGCCTCTGGTCCCCTTGTGGACAATACTGTGAAATGGGGTCAATTTTGCTGCAAGGCTAAAACTGACCTTTGATGTGGGACTGTTATAAAAAAAGATGAGGTAAAAGTCACTGGTTCTGGGTTCCAGCCAGGGCTGTCACTGATGTAGTCATAGCATGTGACCCCAGTGAGTGACTTTTATCTCTCTGGACCTCAGTTTCCCCATCTGTAAAGTAGAGCTAACAGCACATATTCAACATACTTCATAGGACTGTATCAATCATGTTATGATTATTCTCTGGGGAGGGTATGATGCAGAGAGAAGTGACGATACCCAACAAGGGCTTGATTCAGCCACCTAGAGAAACATTCTAATAGAGAAAATCCTTTTACCCAATGAGCATGCTAACAAACCCTGCTCTGTGTCAGCAAATCTGTAGCTATTTTGATTTTCAATGCTGCACGTATGAAGACATATGAAGACAGACCAGATAAGATTATAATTTGTAATTAAATATTAACCTCTCTGACAGTATTAAAATGAAACGAGCAAGAATCCTTCACTCCTAATCAGTCAGGTTCCTGCCTCTAACTGCATCTCTCCTAATAGTCTGCTTGGTTTATGACCCTTTCCCCGAGTGCTAATTGTCGGAATTGCTGCCAACCTGATTAATTGTCTTTCAGCAAGCTATCTGTGCGGACTATCATATTAACATGACACATAGTGCCCGCTACCACGTGGTCTGCTCTGGGATTTGCTGAGGTGGGGAGAACTGGAGAGCAGAGCGTGCTGGGAGTAGGGTTCTGTGCTGGGCTTAGTTCTTCTGGGAGAGGGGGCTGACAGGTTGGCTACTGAGGGAATCAATGCCTAGAAGGCCATTGGGGATGAGGTGCATGAGGTACTGTGGCCATAGAAGCAAAATGTGGGTCCTGAATTGGGATGGCTGAAGGCAGTAAGGAAAAGTGATGAAAAAATGCTGGATTTGAGGTAGGTGACCCAGCTCTGGAATGTATTAGCTATGTAACTGTGGCTTCACTTTTTTGATCAGTTTGCTCATCTGTAAAACAGGGATACTGTTATACCTGTGTTACCTGTCTCACACAGTTAGAGAACTTATTCATTTGAAAAAGAGAGACAAGGGCTTGATACAGGTGCTAGGCCGTGAATGGCACAAAGCCTCTGGTGGAGCTGGTGAAAACCTTAGAAGAAATCCAAATCAAGCTGTGCTGATGCTGAGCTTTTTGTGGTGACAAAGAACTGGAGACTAATTATAATTTGGGAATGTAAAGTTCGGTGCTACTGTCCTATAAGAAATGATGAAGGAGATGGTTTTAGAAAAAACCTGGGAAAGCTTGTGTAAACATATGTGGAGGAAAGTAAACAGAACCAGAACTTTTTTTTCCATTAAAAACACCACTGTAATGACAAAGAACTTTGGAAGACTTAAGAACCCTGACCAACACACTGCCCACCCATGATTCTAGAGGATTAACAAAGAAGCATGAAACCCACCTTCGGAAAAGAGAAGCAATAGGTCAAAGGTGCAGTCTGAGACATGTATTGTTTGGATACAGCCAATGAGAGAAACATTTCGCTTGACTACTGCACATTTGCTTTGGATAAGGGTTTTGCTTTTTTTTTTTCTTTCAATGGAAGAGGGAGTGGTGATGAGAGGGAGAGAAAAAGTTTTTGTTGATTAAAAACAATAAAATTAAATAAAAAATGCTGGGGACAGAAATACAAAGTGAGACAAAATTAAAAAACAATTGGTCAACCAGCCTCCACTTAAATGCTTCCAGCAAGGAAAAATTAACTGATTCTTATAAAGTAGAAAAGCAAGTATCCTGATACCACTAGGAAGGCAGGGTCCTGAGCAACAGCTTAAGTCCTACCATAGTTCCCAAGGTGGGAACACAAAGTCCCTGGGTATTGTCCAGCATAGGGCTAAAGGAGGGAAGCTGTTACAGGAGTATTAGAGAAACAGGTTGGATTGCTTTGATAGAAACATTCCTAAGGGGACCCTAATGACAGTTCTTCCTGATATTACTCCTCTGAATGAAAAACATTTCCTGTAGGACTAGAAAGTCAATTCAAAAAACATTTACTGAGAACTATCTTTGTGCAGAGCCTTATGCTTGAGTTAATAGAGCTAACAGAATTTTGAGTTATAAGGGACCTCAAGGAGGTCATTGAGTCCAAATTCTATCTGAACTGGAATCCCCACAATAAATGGCCAACCAATCAAAGCCTAAACATTTCCTGTGATGAGCAATTCATGACCCCAATTGGAAGACAAGAATGGAAAAGACCTAATCCTCGCCCTCACCTGGTTCACAGTCCAATAAAGGGCTAAGATACATACGTGGATGACTACAATGCATGGCAGAATGTGATAAGACAGAAAGACGACTTTTGCTGGGACAGAGGAGGAAGGAATCACTTCCAGTTTGGGGATCAGGGAGGGTTTCATGGAGAGAATGGCAACGAAATGGACTTGGAAGGATAGGCAGGCTTCTGTAGATGATGGACAGGAGAGAGAGAAAAAAGGAGGAAGGCAGAAAAAAGAATATGCAAAGATTTGGAGATGGAAATGGATGGAAATCATTTGGAGTACATCAAGTTGTCTACTTTGGCTGAAGGAAGGATACAAGGACAGAGACAGGTTGAGCCAGACAATGAGGGTCTTGAATAATGGACTGAAGGGTGTGGATGTTCATCCATCCCACTGTAGACTCTAGGAAGTTTTGGAAGATTTCTGAGAAAGGCATGATGAGAACTGGGATATGGGAACAGAATTCAGTTCCAGCACTCAGAAAAGATGGTGGGAGACATATTATAGGTATGGAGGCCATTGAAGAGAGGTAGCTTTTTTTGCATGGGGGCTGAAGGCCTGGTTTATATAGGTCTGTAGAGAAGGGAGAAATTCTACTAAGTTTGAAAAGCAGAGAAGCAAGGAAATAATTTAGCAAATAAGACTGTTTTCTGGAAGAAGTAGTCACCAATGAGCTGGTAGCAGGAGATGGAAGTGAAAAATAGAATCCCTCCAAATTTCATATAGAGCATTAAAGTAATGATTTTAAGACAGATTCTTAGACAAAATCTTATGATTATGACATTCCTATTAATATGTAGTGGCTTAGTTATTTCAGTCATTACAAAATTTCTATGTTGGAAAGGACTCCAGAGGGTCCCTAGTAAAAATTTCACCTACATAGAAAGAAAGCCCTGAGGGAATCACACTGCTGAAAAATAGTTATCATGTCTCCAATCAAAGGCTTTCAGAGCCCTGCCAGTTCAAGCCATTCTGTCCCAGCTTCTGTTCACTGTTCCCAGTTCTGTCCTCTAGGGCCAACAAGTCTAGTTTCTCTTCCACATGACAGACCTTCAGCTACTGTGCTCTACGTTCCCAGGTCACATTGAGTTTGCAGTCCATTCAGACTCCAGATCTTTTCCCATCTGTTTGCTTAGTGACATTTTCCCATCTAGAATCTCATCTGAACCTCATAACTGTCTCTAGAAGTTAGCAGTGCAGGGACTATGCCCCCATTTTACAGATGAGGAATCACAGAATCCGAGAGAGAGGAAGGGACATGGTTGTCTAGAAAACTGAATCTGAGAGGCTGAGTAATTTGTTCAAGGCTGAATGGCAAATCAGTGACTAAGATGGTACCAGAAACTCCATAGGCAGACATTCCCTGAGATTCCTCCTTCAGAGATCTTTCCACTGTCCCCCACGGCTGCTGAGGCAATGGATGGAAAATCCTTGAGGCAGCAAAATAACCCATTGCAGAGGCAGATGCTTTAGCCCTGCCCTCAGGGAGCTTGCCCCTCTTACCTTCTTGCCATCCTTGTGCATGTACTTGGCTGTTTGTTTGGCCAGCTCCGTTTTCCCTGGTAGAGAGAAGAAAGGAGAGAGGTCATTTCTTTTCAATTAGCTTTCATTTCTTAATTCTAAAAGCTCAATGCTGAGGCTGTGAAGATGAATAACACACAGCCCCTGCTCTCAAAGAGCTTACTAGATAATAAGGAATAAGATACAAGTGGATGCAAGTGACCGTATACTTGGTTAGATCCTAAGAACACAGATCATAGAAGAGCATGGAATAAGAGACTGGAGGCAAAAGATGTCCCTCAGAGTGAGGTGGAGAAGGGCCCGTGAAGAAATAGGATGTGAGCTGGATCATGATGTAAGTAAAGGATTTCAAAGGGCAGACACAAGGGAGGCAAGGAGACAAAGTGTACCTGCCATTTTGCAAAGGATGAAAACAGCAAATGTAAGTTTTAGAGATCAGACATGACAAAAATGCGCATGGTTTGGTTAGAACACAGGAAAGCTAATATAGTGAGATAGGGCTAGAGAGATGGATTAGCGTCATACTGGAGCTGATCTTTATCATATGGGAAATGGAGAGCCACTGAAGGTTTCTGAGAAAGGGAGTGATATAGCTACGCTTTCACATGAGAAAAATTCTTCTGGAGTTATGTCGATTAATTGAAGAAGGGAGAGACTGAAAGCTAGGTGATCCAGCCTGCATGTTACTAGGCTTGGGGCAGAAGAGACCATTGTTACCTGTGCCTTCCTAATGAGAAATCAAAAACAGGGTCTGGCAGCAGCCCAGATTTCATCCCTTAGAAAAGAAGTCTTCCCTAATCCTTCAAGTGCCACTCACTCCAGGAGAACTCCATATGAACTTCTCCAATTTTTCTTCTCTGCATACTTATTGGACAGCAAATTGTAAATGCTTCCTCATATCTGGGGGTGTTTTGAGGCTTGCTTTCCCAGCCTTAACTACATTAGGTGAGGGCACAGATCTCTTTCCTTTCTCTTCTCCTAATCTGATGTTTGTCAGTAATCCCTGAAACTATAATGCAATGAATGAAATTATACCCACTATTACTAAGGAATATCATTGTGTGCCCCCTGCCCAGTGCTATCCCCAATAGGACCTGGTATTTCTATTTCTTGGTGGTCAGTCAGAGGCAGTCTTGAACCCTGGATTAGGAAAGGGTCTATGGTCAGGTCTCAATTATCTGCACCAATGGAAAGCAATGGGGGCAGATAATTTCACATAATTCTTTGGCTCTGGCTTAGAAGCCCAATTGAGAAGTGGTTTTCTTTTCCCGAGTCAGATTTTCTCCGCTACTATCAACATGACCCTGTGTACTCTGAATGAGACACACTGCTAGCCAGCAGGCTGGGCTGGCAGTATGGGGAAACCAGTCCAAATTTAATAAGCATACCATGGGATAATGCACCAAATAGAGAAGCCACAAGCTGATACCTGAGAGTTGATATTTGTTAGGGAAAGAGATTCTGCAATGTGTCAGATCTCAGTCCTTCTGTTTACCATCGACATTTCCTAGATAAGAGGTAAATGTTGAAACATAGGCTATCAGTGTCTGAAAAGACCTTAAAGAACATCGTCTACATCTCTCATTTTAGAGAGGCTTCAGAAAGGGGTTTGCTCCAGGTCCAACAGCGAATTGGCAGTACAACCCAGACTTGAACTCAAGGCTCCCTGCCTACAGGCCCTTTCTCCTGCTGGGTCACGTCAAGTCACAAGGAATGGCTCGTCAGCCAGGACATGACTTTTACAACTTTCTGTGACCTTCTGAGGCAGGGGATGTGGCAGGTTGTCAGAGCTAGCCGTCGGCCCCCCACAAGTGCTGAGCCCCAGGCTGTGTGTGGTCATGTTCTGGGCACCCACAGGATGGCTCTGGATGTGGGACACAGACCCAGATCAGAGGATGAGAAGTATAGCCCAGAGCCTGCTTTCAAAAGTGTGTGAGAGGGCGAGAAACTGCTGTGGGTGGTCAGGAGGGAGGAGAGAAGGCTCCCTGACACAAGTGCAACTTGAAGGATAAAAGAAGCAGAGGATGATAATAATAATTGACATGGTATAGCCTTTTAAGGTTCATGAAGCCCTTTTTGGCGTTCTTTCATTTGAATCTGAAAGTCCCAAGAAATTTGTTTTGAGGCCTGGCTGCTCCAAGTCTCTGGGCCCCTGGGCCTGTAAGTATCAGTTCCCATTCGAGCCTTTGGCTCGGCCGCCTCTGTCCTGTGCTCTTCTCCCTGCCCCAATCCCACTAGGTCAGAGGTTTGAATGCACAAAGATGGGGACGGTGGGAGGGGAGCTGGCAGGAGGGATTTGGAGAGATGAGACATAAGAATTCAGTCCACTCCCTTCCCCCGCTCCCCAAGGGGAAACTCAGGGTGAGCCTCTCAGTAGGAGAGGGGGTGCAGCTTACCCAGGGACAAAGGTGGCCAGTGTCCAGTGCAGGCCTTGAACCTGTTTCTCTGGTTCCCGATTTTGGACAAGAGGGTAGTGTACAGGGGGATGGGAAGGAAGAGGACATGGTCCTGACCGGTCAGCAGCCTGAAAGTACTCTGTCCCCTAGCCAAACTGGCCCAGAGGATTATTGCTTCCTCTTGGAAGGCGGCTGGAGGGGAGGGGGGATGGTCTCAGGCCGTGAGGGGGGCCTCTAAGGACATCTCCAGCATGCAGCTCTGGGCTCCTCCTAACAGAAAAAGGCCTCCTCTCCTGATCACAGAGGAGGTGACCTGGGAGTTGAAATAGCAGCTGTAGTTCTCTGCAGAGCCACCAATCTCTAGATGGATAACGGGGGGCTGGCCACATTGGGGTCTGCATATTATCAAGGGGGTACATGCCCTCTGCTTTCTGTGGGACACACAGCTATCTGGAAAGGAGTTGGGGGAAAATTCTCCTGAGGCTGGGCAAGGGTGAAATGTTCCTCTTGGGCATTCCCTTCCATAATACTCTGTTCTGGTCAAACTGGATGACTGTTTTCTGACTGAAACTTGGATTCCCTTTGTTTACACTGCTGCTGATGCCTGACACACCCTTCTTTCCTCTAGCTGCTGAATTCCTCCCAGTTCAAATGTCACCTCTTCTAGGAAATCTTCCTCAATTCTCCCCCATCACAAATAGTAATGATACATCTTCTGAACGCTATAAAGGTCCATGCATCTGAAAATCTGAACACTAACATTGTGGATTACAGCTCTGTCTGTTGGTGTCTGAAACCCTCTATAGCCTCCCTAGCACTCTGCCCTCCGGTGCTTCTCAGACCATTCCTAGTGTGGGCATTTCTTTCACCAAAAAAAGGCCCACACCTAGTGGGTGGTCTTCAGCCATACCCTGGTGGGAGCCTCTCATGGGAGCTCTGAGACTTTCTTACTTCCATAGACTGTGAGGTCCACAAAGGCAGGGTCAGAGATTTAACTGAAACTTCCTATTTCTCTTACTCCCTGATCATAGGGCTCTCTATAAGGCAGGCAATTAATCAACATGGGCTGAATTAGAATGATTTGATCCTGATAGTACTGGAGGGTTGGGCTGGATCCTGTTCTTTCCCTCCCTTATCTTCAGCACCACCCCAGGGAAGGAGACAGGGCTGGTTAAAGGCAGCAGGCATGTGTGTGCGTGTGGCTACCCTCCTGCCCTTGGCCACAGATGTTTCAATCAAGTGCAGGCCTCCCTTTCCTTCCCCCGCCCCCACCTTTCCATCCTTGTTAGCTTCTTCTTCCATCTCTGGCTTGGTTTACCTATCCCTGATGATCCCAAGAAAAGGAAGACAAGTGGGTGTTCCTCGTCGTACCAGCCATTCTCCTTCCTCCGGATCGCTGCAGCCAAACACACAGAAAAAGGGGTAAGCAGGGAGGCAGATAAATCAATGACACAGAAGCCGGGATGATTATCACTAAGTATACAATATGTTTTACTGTTCCGTGCCCACTCAAAGTCCTCACTACCATTAGTGCTGCCTAATTTGATTAGCCAGCAAGGCCCCCAGAGACACCTAATCAGGTTAGCATGGATTTGGAAAGCTGCCCAGAGCAGATTTCGGATAAAGTTTTCCAGGATGAGCACTCAACGTTGCCAGGGAAACTGAAAGGCGGGTGGACGGTGGTGAATGAAGGCAAGGGGTGGAAGTGGAGGGGAAGCCTGGGAGGGGCAGGAGCAATTCAGCTGGGGCACAAGGAAGAATTTGAGGAGCTTATAGCCAGGTTCTTTGCCACATAGCTTTGTGAAAAATTCACAGGATGATGGAATCTGAAAGACCTCTAGGTTCGTCTAGTCCAATTCCCTCGTTTTTATAGTTGAGGAAATTGAGGCTCAGAGAGGAGAAATGTCTTACCTAAAGTCACCTTGACAATAAGGAGTAAAGTTGGGATTCAAATTCATGTTCTCCTTCTACTATAGCATACCGCCTTCTTGGCATGGCAGGGCAGAAGTCAGTTACTGTTGTCTTACATTAAAAAGAATTAGAAGAATGAATCCCAGGCCAGGTAGACAAGGGGCCAGGCAGGCCCAGTGAATGAAAGCACTGGCATGGCAGAGAAGCTTTGTTCACACCAGGACTCCTCTCTCTGAGATGAGAAGAGAGGAGTGTGGTAGGGAGAGAGGCTGGTGGAACAAGCAAAATCAATAACAGTATTTAGGGAGGGCTGAAGGCCTTTTCTTGTTCATGGCCCTTAGGAAAGTTATGGAACCTCAGTGTTAGAAGAGACCTTTAAAGGTTACTTAGTCAAGTCTCTTTGCCAGTGTTGGAATTTCTCCTAGAGAAATCTTGACAGGATTACAAGATGTCAGAGACCTTGGAGACCACTGGGCCTGGGGTTTTAATTTGGGATCTGTGGACCCACAGAGCACATAAATATATTTCAGGAGGCTCAGTGAACTTGGGTCAAGAAGAAAAAAAAATGACACCTTTATTTCACTACAATTGTAAAATCCTGTGAATTTTACTGAATGCATTTTAAGACATTCTGAGAAGTTTCCCTAGAATGTTAAAGAGGAAAATGATGTAAAAAGGGTTAACAATGTCTAATTTGTTGTGATCCTCTTGTTTTACAGATGAGGAAATGAAAACAGAGTGATGAGCTTAGCTTAAAGCTCACACTTGGCTTAAGCTAAAGCCACATGTGGCAGACTAATTAGAATCTGGCTCTTTGGTCCTAAACTACACTAAACATTTAGCCTGTGCTTGAATACTAGAGAAAGGGCTTTACATATTTTATTTGATCTTTCAGAGATGGGAAATTCAATACCTCATGAGGTAGCAAGCTGCTTTGAAACAACTCTAATGATTAGGAAAATTTTCCTCATATTGAGCTGAACTGTATTTCTATGTTACTTTTCTTCACTGTTCTTTCCTAGTTCTTTCTTCTGGGGTCAGGCAGTACAAGACTAGGCTCTCTTCCACACTGGGCAGCTTAACCTGCTGCCTAAATTTTCCCCTCTTCAGGTCCTACAACTGATCTTTGTATGCATCCTGTATGTATCCTGTCTTCTCCTCATTAACTGCTCTAAGGATTAATATTAGAAAAATGAGGACATTTTGCTTAGAGAAGACTTAGGGAAAATGTGATAATGATCTTTATGCATCTAAAGGCTGCCATACCAAAGAGATTAATCATTCTATTTTTGGCCCCAAAAAACATGAGTTCAAGAAGCAGAATGGCTAGAATCAGAGCTATCCAAAAGTGGAATTGTCTCAGATAGTCCCACATTACTCAAATGTTGGCCATTTATAGAAAATGTGCCTTCTAAAATCTGGAAGTGAAGATCATCTTCTAGATGTACCCTTCTAATCCTGGAAGCCAGCAAACATAGACCCCGATCTTCCTCTTCCATGTGACAAATAACCCCAGCATCCTTCAAACAATTTTCCCATGAGATGATTTCTAATCCCCTCCCTGTTTTAATCACCCTCCCTTGGATAACTTGACATTCTAAAAGGAGACAAAAACATGGCCAAAAGTTTATCAATGAAGGGGGAAACCTTAGGGTGGGGCCAATGAATGATGCTCATTAGATTATGAGTGAAGGAAAACACACAGGAAACCACACAATCAAGGCATCTGCCCTGAGCACTGCCAATATCCCAGGCTGAGCTTGGAGGACAAGAGAAATCAAGAGATAAAAGACTCCTACATGGGAAATAACTGGAGAAAATGATGGGCCCTAAATAATCAATATATATTTGGGATTAAAAAAAAAATCAATGTCATTTACAGGGTGGAGAACTGTGTCTTTATCTTTGTGTTCATTCAATCAACAAATGGTTATTAACAAATTACAATATGCACAAGTCTTTAGAGACTACCATGGCTGTTTGTACTCAGAGTAAGATATAATAACAATAATGATTTTTTTTTAAAACAAGGAATTAGATGGGCATCTATTCATGTGAAAAAGATCTGAAAGTTTAACGTATATAACAGGTACAGTTGATAACATGGTTCAGTAAGGAAGACTTGGGTTTGAATTTTGTCTCAGATGTATAGCAGTTATTACTTAACTTTTACCTCACTTTAAAATGAGAATAATAATAGCACCTATTTCCTAGAATCATTGTTAAGTTGACACGAGACTTTACAAATACTTGTTTCTTTTTTTGCTTTCTACACTACTAAGGAAAGTGGGATCTTTTGATACTTTAAGGACCTACTATTTATGTTGGTGCCCTTTGATCTATGTAGACGATACTTCTGTTTCAACATCCTTGTCTTAGAGATAGTTTAGAGATTTCTGAAGACAAAAACAGTCACCTGATGGCCTATAACTTAGTGTCTTCTCATTTCCTGAGCTTGTCCTTAGGTGAAGGGTCAGCAGGTACAGAGTAGAATGAGTGGTGCAGTAAGAAGCAGCCAGAACCCAGCTCAGTGATTTGCTAGCTATGGGACCTCAGAGAAGGTCTCAGTTTTCTCATCTGTAATGTGAGGAGTTGGATGATGATCTCCAAGGCCCTTCCAGCCTCAGATCATCAGGATGTGGCTCCTGTCTGGCTGTGTTAAGAACACTACAGAGGCTAGGGAGATCATACTTTGTTTGAGGCTACTGTTCCTTCCTTCTGAATGCTGCTCTGAAGGAGCTTTTTAAAATTCTAGACAGAATCCACTGAACAGTCAATGCCACTGAATTGGAGAGTTTGGTTTGACTGGAGCCTTGTGTGAAACCAGTGAAATGTCAACCTTTAAGCAATTATAACCAAGGTACTTCTAATGAGATCTGAGGGAAAAAAATAGCTGCATAGATAGATGTTGACAATGAAAAACAGGGGGAAAGGGACTGGGTGAGGGCATGATCTAGTACCTGGGGAAGAGAGCAGTAAGGTTATCTGGCCTGCTTGTGACATGACTTCTTCGGGAGAAAAGCCCTCTCAGATCCAAGCCTTAGGGAGACTTAGGGCTTGGCTGGCGGGTAGAAGAAATACATTTTATAGAAGACAATGATTCCATCTGTGACACATTTTTATATCATCAATCATGGAATCTAAGAGCTGAAAAGGATGATGAGGGTGGCGGCAGTCTCTTTCCTGACAAATGGTAATCTAGACTCTGCTTGAAGCCCTCCAGGTAAGGGAACGCTTGTGGTGGTTGTTTAATTGTTTATCAGTCATGTCCAACTTTGTCCCATTTGGGGTTTTCTTGGCAGAGATGCTGAAGTGGTTTGCTATTCCCTCCTCCAGATGATTTTACAGATGAGGAAACAGAGACAAACAGATGAAGTGACTTACCCAGGGTCACATGGCCAGTAAGTGTTTGAGGCTGAATTTGAACACATGAAAATGAATCTTTCTAACCTCTGACCTGGAGCTATACCCACTGCACCAAAAAGCTGACCTTGGGGGATTTCCCTAGTCAGGAAATTCAATGAAGTTTGGGAGAGCTGCTGGCAAGTTTTTCCTGAGAGAGCTGAAATCTGTTTCTCTGCAATTTTCAACCTCTATTTTTTATTCTGGCCTTTAGGAATTAGAAGGCAAGTTTACTCTTCTTCTTCCTCCTCTTCCTCTTAAAGGCCCTTCAAATACTTTTAGGCAGGTCTCTTGACTCTACTGTCACTCTCTCCTTCAGTAGAAAATGCCTTCAACTTTAGATAGCCTAGCTCTGCAAGTGCTCCAGCTTTTGCATTCAGCAAAAAGGTAGCTGTGGTCTAACTGAGGCCATTGGGACTCCCTAAGGATCTAAGGGTTCCTTGCTTTTATCTAGCTGTTATAAAAAGGGCATTTAGGCTTTTGTGTGCTGTATTCTATAATGTTCTTCTTTTCTAAATATGATGGTTCTCTGTAGAGCAGGTTTCTTGGGGAGGTTTTCTGGAGGCAGCTTTAGTTTCAGTTCCAAGTAATACTCATTTCAAATACAGCCAGGAGTTAAAATCCAATCTTTTATTGTGTCTTCAAAAACAGTCCAGTTAGCTTTCTTTAGTTCCAAGAGCTCTCGTTGCTAGTCTTTTGACTCTGCTAGCTTCTGCCTCTAGCTCAACTCCGACTTCTGGCAATCTTCCGAACTCACTGACTCCACTGACTCAGCTCCTTTTTATGCTCTTTTAGAGGTATAAACTCAAAGGTTGACTTCTCCTCTGAGAGTGGGATTATGGGAGGTGTGAATCTCCTACTGAATTCTGACTTGTAAATCTCCCAAACTTGTGAACTAATGTGTGAACTCTCAAAGGTGCAAACCCAAGCACACAAGCATTGCTTCCATCAATTCCAGTGAGTCAACACCTTGTTTCAAGTTCTGGCCCATAACAGTATTCCAAGAGGGATGAACATTTCTTGGGGACTCCTGGACTAGATGATCCCCCTCAAGAACAAGATTCTGTTCTGCCAGCCATTTGCTGTCTCAGTTGGTGTTCATAGGCACTGAGGAAAAAGATGATGTTTTTTCTCCTCCAATCTTGTTGGGGAGGGTGAATTGAAAAAGGCAGAAGCAGCCAAGGTCATCTCTTCCCCAAACACACCAAACTCATTTCTGCCTTCACTCAGGTTCTTTCTCCCACTGGAGATTCCTTCCATCTTTTCTGCCTGTACTGATCAGGAACAAGTTCAAATCTCACACTGTCCAGGTTTTTCCCCAACTCTTCTAGCTCACATGGATCCTTCTTTACTGGAGCCTCTACAGACCTTAAGTGTCTACATATCTTTTGGTCCTGAATTATGGATACATATTTATTTTAAAAAAATTAACCATTCAACTTTTGTGCCTCTTGTCTTCTCTACCAGGCTGTGTAGGCAGCACTTACTTGGGTTTGCTCTTCTTAAGGAGCACACTCCCTCACAGTAGTGCTAGGAAACCTTCCCTAAGTCAGATTATACCAGGTTATACCTGTTCCAAGGATCACATATAAGAAGGGACCTTGAGTTAATAGACTGGGAATGGAGCTGGCAGCCATCCCTTTAAGAACAAGGAATACTGAACCTCAAGAGCAGGAAATTTAGAGAGGGTATAATAAATACATGCCTTAAAAAATCTGAAGGGAAAAAAAACTCACGAGGAAGAAGAAAATTTGGCCCTTGAAGACAAAACTGAAAATACAGGAAATCAGATTGATTGTGGTTTAATACATGGACATTTTTCTCAGTAGTTGGAGCTGTTTGAAAATGAAATGGCTTGCTCGGGAAGTCTGTAGTTAAATCACAGATAGAATTCACATTTGGAATGGGACTGAACTAGATGAACTCTGATGTTCCTTTCAACACTGCAAGTGGGGAAGGAGTGGGGTTCAGCAGCTGAATTCTGAAGGGAAAGATATGGGATGGCCCCTTCCCCTAACAGGGTCCTACATTGCAGATGTGGGAAGAAGAGGGTTCTTTCCTCTAAGTCTGCCATTTAGGGGGTGGCTCTGCCTAGCTCTAGGAAGGCTGAGATGGTTTGGGTCCCTGGTGGCTTGGTTCTTGCCTTATTTTCTCCATCTGTAACACCATAACAGTGTGCTGGAGTCTTCCAGAGGTCCCTCAGCTGGGGATTGCACTGATAAATTCACTGTATTACTTTGCACAAATCAATACCCCAGCACTTATCAGGGGTTGATGTGACCAAAATTGGTTTCAGCCAATTTGTGAGTGTAATAAATGTCCATTTATCAAATCAATTCATTCAACAGTGCTTCGCTGGCTGCCCATCTTCATGGCACCCACAGGGTTGCCAAGCTTTAGGCTCACCCATGCTTGGTACATTTCTAGATGTCCATGAAAGCCCCAGGAGATCCATAGTGCAGGAATTGAGCTATGCCTGAGAGGTTGAGGTAGAAGCTTGGCTCTTCAGTCATCCCATGCTGCCACTGAAGTTCCCAGATGGCTCCTGAAGGCCCTAACCCATGACCTTCCTAAGGGCAGGGGAGCAGAAGAGAGATGGGACACAAAAATCAAGGCTGGTTTTAGGGAGAAAAGAGGAAGGGGGTTCCCTGCTGAGAATATTAGGGCTCATCTAGCCCCAGTTTGTTCATTTTACAGACTGGAAATCTGAGGCTCTGAAAGGAGAGGTGCCTTGGTCTGGGGGGGGTCACACAAGTCTTCTGACTTGAACTCCAGGGGTTTTTCCTCTAGGCCACATTGCTCCAGAAGGGGAGACCTGGTGTGGAGCAGACAGGACACAAGCAGGCTAGGAAGTATTCCTGTCTGCTGCCAAACTTGCCCATCTTTTAAAGTCTCTCTCCATTAGGAAGCCTTCTTGAAGCTCTGCCATTCCCAATGAGCTCCGGAGCTCCTCTTCCTCTGGCCCCTGATGGCCCTGAGTCCAATTTATCCCGCTGAGGCTTGATGATGCAGCTGCCCATTTGGTTCTCTCACTGTATGCTAGGGAAGAGCTCCATCTCTCCAATGAGGCTATGAATGCCTCGAACAGGGCCAGGCCAGCTCCTCCTTATAGTCACTTTTGGCTTATGTCCCCTAAGGTTAGGGCTGAGATATTCCTTCCCTTCTCCCCACCCTGCATATGAACTACTGGGGCCGGTCCTCTTCTCAGGGTCCTATCCACAGGACGTGATCAGTATAGATTTGCTAATGTGACCCTGGATGAGCCTTTTAAAAATTTTCCTGTATTCCCTGACTTTAAAACAAGGACAAGCCTACAGTTCTTTTAGAGATCTGAGAACAATCCCAGTGCTCTCAGACTGTGGGGAAAGGAATATTCCTGACTTCCTTAGCCCTCTCTTCTGACTTTATCTTGTGCCACCTAAGTAATGCCTCCTTCCTACTCCTAACAGCAAACCTAGTTTGTGGCAAAGGCCACCAGGCTTTCCACTACCCTTTTTCACAGCTCTGGTATTCTTCCTAAACAGTTTTCAACTTTATTTGGCCAACAGTCATTTGGAACTTGAAATATACTGATGGAAGGCTAGAATGTTGGGCTGAATATATCTGTCCTGATTAGAAATATGGGTTTAGAAAACCAACATAAATATAGGATGGAGAGGCACAGTATCAAGTTATCTGAAAAAAAGATCTGGGGATTATAGTAGACTACAAGCTCTAATGCACAGTAACAGAGAAGCCAAAGACTTCACTTGATCCAGGGTGCATTAACAGAGGCATAGTATTCTGACTTAGAGGTGATGGGCCTACTTTCCCTGGCCTTGGTCAGGACTTTTTTTTGAAAAGCTAGAAAGCTGACACTGGATTGTGCTTCTGCTTAGTCCCAGAAGGCAGAAAGGAGAATTGTATGGAAGTTACAGAGAGGCACGTTTAAGTTTGTTCTAAATAACAATACATTTTGGAGATGTCCAAACGTGGCTCTGGAAGTCCAGGGTTCTCCTTCAATGGGGATCTCATTAAGGAGATACTAGATGACAAAAACTTGTCAAAAACTGAGAGATGATGTGATGATTCTGGGACTTGCAACTGTTAGGGTGGCCTCAGGGGTGAATCCTTTGAATTATAGATACTTTGGGGATCTGTGAGACATTAAGTCCAAAAGTTGCTATGCCTGAAAAGTTAAGCATACATGGCCAACTTAGGGGTGAAACTCTCAAAATTCCATAAAACTAGATTTTGGATGAGACCTCTAAAACATAGGCCATAAAATATCCACAGGACAAAGGAAAGTCAGAGAAATTTTGGACCTAATAGAAGAAATTAAGCCTATTTTCATAATAAACAGGGGAAAAAAAAAAAAGCTGGAAAGACTGAGATGTTGCTGCACCTGACACTGAAATTCTCTTTCTTCAGCCATTCCCTCCACGTTTCCCCTAGACTCCATATCTCAGTACTGATAGGAAGTCTCCTCTTCTCTTTGGAGAAAGAAACTCTGAAGCTAGGGATCTAAAATGAGGGGTCCACAGGGAACTCTTTGCACCTTTCTGTCTCTTTGCTTCTGGATCTTAGAAAAGGAACCCTCCAATTCTGGCAGACCATGACAGCATTCCAGACTAGAGGGATTGTGAGGGCAAAGTAAAGACTAGGATTCCCTGGGCCCTCGTCTGGCTGGTCTCCACAAATTAAGGGCTCTAATGTGTACCTTCCCTACCAGTGTCAAAGGCCCCAGACTCTCCTCATCCATCACCATTTGTAAGCAAGAAAAGAATCCCTTCTGTTCACGTGGGGAAGAGGGGAAAGGGCAAGTCTTTGTCCCTGAGGGCAGTTCCTTTTCTCTACAAATTTACTTCATTCTCTGGATTAGATACTCTCAGCCTTGCCCAATCTACTGCCCCTCCCAACTGTATGATGTGTCTCCCTAGACTGGGGAATGGTAGACTTGGTATATAGCTATAGTTCTGTTGCTGTTAACTAGGATGCTGAAAAAAACGGAGACCAGACTATACAAGAATCTGTTGAAGGAACTGGGTTTTCTGACTTCCAAGTCCAATGATCTTTCCATTATACTTTATTTCTTAGTTGTGGGGGCATGAGAGGTAGAGAAAATGGCATTAGGAGAAATAAGAGGAAGGATATGGGTAGGGTCTATGAAAGCTTCATGAAGTAGTTAACTTCTAAGCAAGGTCCATGAGTATGGGCAGGCAGAAATGCTATCAGCAGATGAGAGAAGACAAATTAGTCCAACTAGTATGAAACCTAAGATGGGAAATAAGTATGAGATAAGATACAGAGGAGAAAAAAACGTGGAAGGTGCTAAGTAACATATTTGAGGATTCAAACTTAACAGGCCCTAGGGAACCGCACTTTGATTAGACCAGTGTGATAGGAAGATGATTTACACAGCACAATGAAGAATGGGCATCCTGGAGGCAGGAAGACCAATTGGGAGGAGGCTATCACAATAGGTTGGTCAATAGGAAATGAGATCCTGAATAAGGTGGTTGCATTGGGAGTGCTGTAGAGGGGCAAGATACAGAAGAGGTTGAAGAGCAAGAGCAAGATCGAACAAATGACTGGACACGTAGTGAACAAAACTGAATTCATCACCTTCCTTCCACAACCTAAGCCTGGCTCTCTGTCCTCTCTTGGATGTTTTTATTTTCATGGCTGGCATCAGTGTCTGCCCAGAAGTTCATCTTTGGCTCTCCTTCCTCCCCCACCCCACAATTACGGGACAAAAAGACTCCACATTTGGTGAGTCATACAACTTGCAAATGTCAGAAACAGGATTTGAACCCAGGTATTCCCTGACTCCAAGCCCAGTGGTCTTTTTTCCCATTACACTGCGCTACCTTCTAAATTCTGGGGGATGTGTTCAAGCAAAGAAGACAGGAAAGTAGCAGTCATAGAGAGACAGGAAGATCATGAAGATAAAATGTTACATAAGAGATAGGGGAAGAGAAGATTATAAAGGAGGTTTGGTGGGTCAATGGAACCCAAAGCTGCAGAAGAGTCAAGGAGAGGTTAAGTCATCAGCTTTAAATCAAATATATATCAGGGTGCTGAAGGAACTAACTGGCAGATGTGCCTGATAAGTTACAAGTGTGCTTTCTCTGAAAGGTCACAGAAAATGGGAGAAAATGGGAGAGGAAGATTCTAACATGTATTAAAGAAAAGGGTTCACAGCATTTACAAAAAGATGGAAGTCACCTAAGAATTAGAATGGACTGAAAATAAGTCATGACAGATTAACTGTCTTTCCTTTTTTGATAAGTATAGATGTGAGGAATGCAGTAAATGTGTTGTGCTTGGATGTCAGAAAATACTTGACAGGGTCTTTGGGAATACAAGATTACTTCTTGAGAAGTCAGAATACATTGTAGGAGACTCAGTTGAATGACTGGATCCAAAGAGTGGTCAACAGGACCAATCCCTGGTCTCAGTAGTAAGCAACAGGAATATGGCCTGAGGAGATTTAATGACATGGATGAAGACACAGAGGAAAGAATGGTCAAATGTGCAAATGACGAAGAGCCAAAAGAGTCACCTTGTTGTCTTGTATACCTAGAGCTCATTTGGAGAACTATGTTCAGTTATATTTATCATATTTCAGGAAGTATTCACTGATAAGCTATAAAATGTCCAGAGAAGGGCACTGGGCAGTGGGGAGTTAAGGAAAACAAAGAAACAAGATTTGTCTTTAAGTATCTGAAAAACTGTTTTGTGAAAGATGAATAAACCTGGTTTTATTAGGTTTAAAATGGCAGAATGAGAAGCACTGAGTGGAAGTCACCAAGAAAAATCACCATAAGGAAAAATTCTCTAACAATGACAGCTCTTCCAAAAGTGGATGTATTGCTTTAGGAGGTAACATGTTCCATTGCTAGAGATCTGTAATCAGGGATGGGGTAGCAATTTGTCAGAGATGTTTTTTTGGGGGGGGGATGGAGAGAGGGAGAAAAATAAAAATTCATAAGTGTCATTACTATGTGCAAAACGCAGAATTTGTCTGTAAGTGAGACACTCTGAAGAAGGGAGCAGTATCAACCATGGTCTTGCAATACGTTGTGTGATTGGTGGGTCATCAGCTGGCAAAAACCAGGGGACTGAATGAGGTGGGTGAGATTTTCCTAAGTCTGCTTTTGCATATCTTGGTCAGTCACTTCCCTTTAGTTTGAATGTGCTCTTTAGATTGGCTTTCTTCTTCAGGATTAAAAGCTAATAATCCCTTATATGCAATTGGCCTTTTATAAAAGGCTTTCTCATCTATTATCTCAATTGATCCTCCGACACTCTTGTGAGACAGGAACTATTAGCTTTTTATAAAACATTTTATAAAAAACGGGGAAATTGAGGCCTAGACAAGGTTAAGCGGATTGATTGAGGGCACATAAACAGCAGCACAGTGAGATGCTGAACTCATGTCTACTGGACTTGATTTGAGAGGAGCTTCTTTGGGACTTGGCTGCTTAAGAGGGCCCTTAGTGGGTATGGGGGCAAATGTCAATCAGGATCCTGGATTCTCTCAGGCTACATACTCTTCCTCTATGCCAAGGAATGAGATGACCAAAACAAAACAAAACAAAACAAAAAAAAAGGAGGCAGTGTCGAATGAGAAATGCAGGTCCATTCCCCTGCCTCTCCACTGGCTTCCTGATGCCTCACTTATCTTGTTAGCTTGAGACACGGGCAAGGGAGGAAGGTCAAAGGAGAGTGGGCAGATTGCTGGCTAAAGGACCTTGAGGGAGCCCAAGGGGAAATATTATGGTGGCAGGTATGTCCTGATCCGTGTGGACATAAAAGGCCGGTAGGAGATGTTTTATTAAATCTCTGGTAGGGTCATTTGTCTCTCCTTTCCAGGGGCCCCTCCCTCTTCCTTTTCTCCAACCAGAAGCAGCCCAGCAAAGAGAGAGCAAAAAGTCTGTTCCTTCTGTGTCCGGCCCAGGAGGCTGGGCAGGCCTATCCTGGGGCGGTGAGGTGGCAGGCTGACTGGGCTGGCATAGTGACATATCACTTGCTACTCACTCCCCAGTGTCATTTTGGATCAGTTTTCCCCTCTTCTGCCTGTTTCTGTAAAATATCCCTGCAAGGTCTAAATCCTGTGACCTATATGGTAACTGGCCCTGCTAGGAGCTCTGTCAAGGAGAGTCAAGTGGGGTGGCTTCTGCCTAGAAGGGGAGGGACACTGCCTGGTTTGGGGATTCTAGGCTGCCTTTAATGAAAGCAGTGGCCAACCTCCTGACCTTGGGCTAACGGCACACTCTGGGTTAGGGGGCTCCGACAGCTCCTTTTGTCTCTGGACACAGGCTGGTCCCCTGGCCCTGGTGATTAGGACCCTTGTTCCCTGATGAACTGGGGATAATAGAGGGTCAAGCTGGGGCGGCCTGCCTTCTTTTTTCAATTAAATCTTTAATTGCTTTCTGGAAGGTGACAAACTTTCCTCTGGAGGCCCCAGAGGGAAGGACACAATTTCGGCATGATGGCCCCTTTTATCACCCAGGCTTGGCGGCTAGATTGGAAATTTACAGCTTGATAGCTTGGGTAACCCAGAGTGTGGAGGCAGAGACTGGGGCTACATTTAGGGAGGAAGACTGGCCTTATGAGTGAGGAAAACCAGGAGGCTCCAGCAGGACCACCCCAGTGCCCTTCTTACTTCTGATCTAACTGAAATGTTACAATTTCTCCCCTCCTATCTTGATTCATAGCCTTGGGTTAGACCCCTAAAGTAGAGCACATGGTCTTTTGAAAGGATGTGTAGACATGTGCCCTTGTTACCCTGAGTTGGAAGGAAAGTAAGGGTGTTTTAAAAACACTATAAGGTTCTCAATTTGGAGTCAGAAAGCCTAAATTCTAGTCCTAGCTATAAGATTTTGGCCCAGTTACTTCACCTCACCTTAGTTTTCCCATATAAAAAATGGAGATAATAATACTCAAATCATCTTAGGAAAGGCAATACAGCATAATGGAAAGAGCACTGGACATGGAGTCAGGAGACACCAAAGTGTGAATCCAGTTCCAATATTTCCTTGCTGTATGACCTTGGATAAGTCACATAGCAATGATGTAAATGCACTTTACATTCATTCTCTCTTCTAAACTTCAGAGAGATTACATCTCTTTGGTTCCACAGGTGCTACAGGTATGAGGCAGGATCTGAACTTTTCTGGTCTCTAGGTTCAGTCCATCTCAAAGGGGATAGAGCTCAATGGCTGGGGCAGCAGAGAGAATGTACAGACAGAGAGCTGTGTGGGGAGGCCCAGGTAAGCAGGTGCCGTGGTTTCTGGTGGTGGCCATGAGACTTTGGTGCTTGTGCCTTATCAGAGAGATTTCAGATGGCAGAATGGGATCCTGGAGAGAACACTAACCCAGCAGCCAGAAGGGTCTAGCCCCATTTTGCAGTAATAGTAATTTTATTATTGTGTGACTTTGGAGAAATCTTTGGATTGGATAATTTATAAGGTTCCTTTGCGCTCTAATGCTTTATGAAACAGATTCACAGCACTTTTCTTCAGTTTAGTTGATAGGATACTTGGAATGAATGGATTTTTATATGTAGTTCTGCTTGTTCTACCTCTCAACGGACTGGATTGAATCTACTTTCTAAAGGCACCCTCAGGGGCAGAAGACTCAGTAGTATTGGGCAATTATTTGCTCTCTGAGTATTCAGAAATCATTGCTCCTTTTTTAACAGCCATTCTGACCTCCAGCCATTTCTCCGCTCTCAGAAGGAAACTGGGATGCTTCCATCCCACCCTTACACCAGGAATGTCAGCATGCAGGACTGCCAGGGGCACTGCACAGTACTCACCTGCTCCCACCGTGGCAATGGCGCTCTCCTGGCCAATGATGTGCTCCTTTAGCCGCTGCTCGAGAGGGAAACGACGACGTTCCTCAGCCTCGCGCTTCCGTTGCTTCTCCTGATACTGGCAGAAAAAAAAGGACAGACAGCGTGGAATGTGACAGTATCTTTCACATCCTGGGTCACCCTACCCTAGCCCACAGGCCTCCCAGGGGACAGGTGCTACATTTTTCTTCCTTGGACAAAATGAAGCCCAGAGTTGGCTTCAGAGGAAAAGCCCCCTTATTTCATTCGAAACAGAAGCCAGACTCTATTCCTAGAGAAACCACAAAGCACTCATGGGCAGAGAGTACTTGAGGGTGAGAATGGCCCTTCTCAGAAGCAGACTCAGCCCATGGACTCACATTGCCCAAATACAATTCACTCATTCTATAGAGACCTGGGTTCTGTTATATTATGGGGGGAAACAGGAGCAGAGGAAGGCATAGCCACATTCCTGGGGTCCTAGCAGTCTAGCTCTAAGACAAGGAGGTGAGAATGACACATGGGAAATCATTAGAAAACAATAAATTACTCTTACTGCAGGGCATAGACCCTAAGAAAGTCTGAGACAGAAAGGTCCCAAACTATCAAAATATTCACCAGCAATGCTTTTGTGGTGGCAACAACCTGGAAACGAAGCTAGTATCCATCAACTGGAGAAGAGTTTAACAAGTTCTGGTAAATGAATATAGTGTAACACTTATGCACCATAAGAAACTATGAAAAAGAAGATTTCGGAGAAACATGGGGAGACTAGTATGAACTGATATTGAACAAAGAAAGAAAAATCAAAACAATATACATAGAGTTATATGACACCAAAAGGCAGTGGAGCTCAGGGAAAATGTACCCCTCTTCTCTGGAATGAGGTGGGAGCTATGGGTACAGAATGCTGGATATGCTGTCAAATTCTCCTGGATCACAGATTTTGAGCAAAGAGAGATATAGTAGGTCTAAGCCCAAAGAATAAGTGGCAGATAGCTGAGACTCAAGAGCCAGCACTCACTATAGCAATTGTTGGCAAGAATACATGCCTCTCAGATTGCCTTGTTTTTATTCCAAAAGATGGTTCAAGGTGGCTATGAAAGAAATTACTATGCTGCAAAAAAAGGTTCAATAAAGCTTTAAAAAATATGACTGTGTGCTCAATGATGTGGCTCAGACTTAAAACAGACCCTGAGTGGTGGAAGGCAGTGACCTCAGAGCCAAATTGCAAGAAGTGGGCAGAACAGAGAAGGAAAGAGCCTTTCTTAGTGAATTAATTTTGCTCCTGTGTCCAATTAGCAATAGACTGTGAATTCAGAACCACAGACTTACAGATAAGAGAATAGCTAGCCTAATATTCAACCCTTGAACCCTCATTCAGCTTCTGACTGGCCAACTGAAGTGACTGGGAGCTGAGCCTTTTTGGTTCTTCTGAGACCGAGTCCAAATTTGTCTTTCTAAAAAACACCTACACTACTTTCTGAGGTATGCCCCCTCCCTACCCCGACTCCTGCGTCTCCTCCTTTGTTGGATGTGCTCTGAGGGTTCCCTTCTGGGCATGGGGATCCTTTGCCCACCAAACCCAGGTCCTGTCAAAAAAGTCGTGGTTGTAGACTGCTCTTGTGGGCAGAGTGGATAAAAAATATCAGCCACTCTGGCAGCATTTTCCTGAGATGGTAGTGACCCTGACAGAAGTTAAAAACAATAAATAGCAAACAATCCAATTTTGGCTGTTGCTATCAGTCTGTAACTGAAAGCTCCCATCAGTCCCCATGTTTCATATGGAGCAATAACTCGGCTGCCGATCCCAGTGGAACGATGCTTGCGGGATGGAATCTAGCGTGTCACCGTATGGCTCCCTCAGGCGTGGCATACATCACTGAGCTCTGACTCTGCCATCCATATTTCTAGAGCTTCCTCTAGTCACCCAGGCATAAACGAGGCCCTCGGTTTGGTGCCATGTGAAGTGTTTTCCTCTGGGAAGAACACAGTCTTTTGCAGGCACAACTTAAGCCACTTCCTACATGAGGATGTCATGTAACAAGCAAGAAGTCCCTTTAAAAGATTGGGAAAGCAGGAATCTCTTAGGTCATGGAAAATTAGAGCTGGAAAAGACCCTGAATTTTATCTAGTCCAACTTCTTTCTTCTACAGATGGGGAAACAGACTTATGGTAACGAAATGACTTGCTTGGGGTGTCAAGTGGCAAAGCTGGGATTTGAATCCAGACTTTCTGACAGCCTTTCTAGGGCTCTCCTCACTCTACTCTACCCCTTTCAGATTCTCCCTCATTAGGCTCAATCCAAATAAGACATAGCTTGTATGGCCATAGAATGCAAATTCTCTTTTCTTCGCCCCCTCCCCCCCTCTGCTCCCGCCCCCAGCAAAAGTTAAGTGACTTGCCCAGGGCCATACAGCTAGGAAGTGTTAAGTGTCTGAGACCAGATTTGAATTTGACTTCAGGGCTAGTGCTCTATCCACTGTGCCACCTGACTACCCCTAGAATGCAATTTTTAAACGAACAGGCTGTCTGGTTTCTCCCTTCCCTACCCTCTTTTCTCCAGCCTGGAAGATCCTTCTTCTTCCTTATGCAGCTTTAGCATCACCTTTTGGTAGATACCTTTCCTGAATCCTCTGATGGCCAAACCCCTCCTCTCTCAACTTACTGCATTTTTATTCCCTTCCTATTTACTCTTTTAGACGTACATGTATGTCCTCCCTGTTTGAGCACAAGAGCCTTTCTAGGAGGTATAGTTTCTTTCCTTGTCTTTCTATCCCAGTGCTTAGCAGTGACCAGTGATTGTATTCTAAGTGCTGAACAGCCTTTGCCCTGTATATAGAAGACACTTAATAAACACTTGCTGAATTGTTGCACTGAATTTGGCAGAAGGAAATGCCTTTATGGATTCAGGTTAATTCAGTTCAAATCAGCACAAATGTTAAGTACTTATTATGCCCACAAGTACCCCTTATCCAGAGGCCAGATCCTTGGTTTTGAAATCAGGCAAAAATGTGGGTTCAAGTCTTGCCTCTAACATAGGCAAGTCATATGTCTCTGGGGAAGTCCTTTTACTTCTCAGTGCCCCAAGCACTAAGTTTTATGCTGCAAAACTGACATAGATCTGCCCTGGCAGAGGAAATTTCATCATGGAAGCTCCATCCACTGATGAAATTACAGGCTGAATTTAAGATGTTGGTGGGTCTTCCAGAAGGTAGCTGGCAGCATGGGACCAGACAGAGTTCAGGAGAGACATAAGGGCTGGATACATAGATCTGATAATTGTATAGAGACATAACCTAATGTGTGTATGTGTGTGTGTGTGAGAGAGAGAGAGACAGAAAGAGAGAGAGAGAGAGAGAGAGAGAGAGAATTAATTAGAAAGAGGGAGAGATAAGAAAGAAGAGAAGGAGTAAAAGCCCTAAGAGAGCTTTGAAAAATATTCATGGTAAGAGAATCAGGAGGGCACAATGTCACTGAAGCCAAGAGGAGATAGTTTTGAGGAAGGGATGGTTCCTTGTGACAGATGCTAGACTGAAGTCAAGAAGGATGAGCACTGAGAAAAAGACCCTTGGATATGACATGACATTCATCTACTCCTACTGCTGCAATGGCCCTCTTTAAAACAGATATGATGTTGCTGGAAAGAGATAACTTCTCCAATGGATGGCAGTTAGAAGAAGTAAGATTTGGATCCCACAAAAGGAAAAAAACCCCAAACAAACAAATTTCTACAATTAGAAGTCTCCAACAGTGGAATGGATTGCTTATTAGGTGGTGAACTTCTCGATATTACAAGTTCTCAAATAGGCTGCATAACCTTGTTGGGGAGGAGGTATAGAGAATTCTTGATTAGATTCAGTTTGGACTGAAATCGCTTCTAACAGAGCTTCAATGTTTTAAAGACAGTGGGGAAGAGGATAGGTCTTGTTTGGCCAAAGAGAACAATCTTAGTGCTAATGTGTAAAGGATATGGGAAGGCAGAGTTCATTTCAAATAAGGAAGACATTTTTAAATAATCAGAGCTATCCCATAGGGAACCAGGCTGCATTGGGAGTTAATTGAGTTTTGCACCCCTGAAGCATCTAAACAGAGACTAAGAAACTCCTTTTGGAGATAATATAGAAGAGTCTCTTGCAGTGGAATAAAGTCCAGATTAGTTGAATGTCTGAGAGTTTTGAAAACTTTGAAGACCTTTCCTAAATGTGTTGAAGGAAAGAAAAGAGCATCATGGTCTTTATGTTTTTGTTATTTGTCTGCTTCTAGGCTAGTTCATTCTTAGGAAGCTAGAAGAATAACAGACATGCAGGATGTTTTGGATGGCTCCTTTCTATGGGTCCTGAAATGGGCTCTGTCTAGGCTTCCATCTCCCTTCCTGCAGGAAATATTATGGGATGCAAGCAACAGCAGGGAATACAGCACTGGGCAGGGCCAAGTTGGGCTGAGAAGTATGGCTAAGAAGAGGGGCTGTGATGACTTTTGGCTTACATAAGCAGTGATTTGGGTCTAGAAGAGGTAGACAAGATGGGCAAATAGAACATAACAAGTCACTTAAGAGAAGACAAATATTAAGGGTCTTAGTTTAGAAAATATGTGAGCATCAGACACTGATATGGGCTCTGCCCCTAGGGGGATGCTCTTGCTCTCTACTTTTTTTTTTTTAATATCTCCACTAGGTATAGGCTATATCTTGCTAGTATACCTTGTGAAGTTCTCGTTTTATATTTAGCAGCTTCTGAATTTCCTCATCATTTTCATCAAATTAATCTTGATGTTTATGAGTGTTCTGACCCAGAGGAGCAAATGCAAGTGCAGCCCTGAAAACTGCCCCTTCCTGTTCTGCTCCACTGTTGCTAAGTTGTGTTGGCTCAATTTATCCTGCAAGTTAGCAGCAAACTATTTCCTCTCAGAGAAGTGCTCTAATCTGTTGATATTCTTCTGGTAGTCTTTTTGTCTTGAGGTTGTCACTTTTGCTGAATGTGAAGATTCAGTTTGGAGAGAATAAGTCTATGATCAGTCAGCACTCTGCACCATATATTGCCTTTGCCACTCTCACATCCTGTCTATTTCTTCTTGCAATGACAGAGTATTATTAAATACCAATGTTTGCTGCAAGAATGCATTCATGAAATTTTATTCCATTTAGGTAAATGGAATACAGAGTTGATGAGGAAAAGATCATGAAATGTACAAGTCTTCAGTAGTAAGTGACCACTGCTGTTGCTGTTTCCAATTCCTTTCTTCCTAAGGACTCCCTGCCATGAGCCTATTTGAGCTTTAAAGTCAGCCAGAATTCTAGTTCACTTATCTTGGGAGTATGCTTTCTAGGAAGGTACACATGTATTTGCCAGAGCTAAGTCAAGGGTTTGGGAGGCTCCAAGGGCAAGTGTGGGAGAGGAGAGGTATTAGACTGATTACCAAACTGAAAGACTATAAAGCTCTTATGCTGACATCATTGTTGTATACCCATAAACTTGGACAGTATAGCAGTGCCAAGACATTTGAGTTGTCTTAGAAAGATTCTGAAGATCACCTGACAGGGTAAGGTTCTTTCTTGAACTAAACTGCCAAGCAACTCCACTGGGCTAGTCACACTGTTTGAATGCCAAAATACTCTTGTCAAAAAAAACCAAAACAAAACTATATGGAGAACTCATACAGGGCAAGCAAAAGGTGGTCAAAAAAAAGTGATTCAAGAACCCTCTCAAAGTCTCAAGAATTTTAGAATTGACTGTATGACATGGAAGATATTTGGTACAGGACTGCCCAGCCTGGCATGCCCTCATCAGAGAAGGTCCTCTGTTCTCTAAGCAAAGCAGAATTGAATTAGCTCAGAAGAAATATGAGATGCATAAAGTGAGAGAAACCACCCCAAATGTTCATAGGGATTACTTGTGTCTGACCTGTGGCAGAGCATCCCTAGTTCACACTGGTCTGATCAGTTCCAGTCAGACACACTAACTTGATTCTAACACAGTGATGTCATTTTGGTCTTCAAGAAAATGAAGGACAAAACCAATCAACCAGACACAGGCAGATTGGGTCTCCTATCTGTGTGACGGACAGAGATTCCCAAAGGACCAACTGATTGCTGATTAGGCCTGGACTAGAGGTATCCAGAGGTTGGATTAATTACCTGATTAATCCTACTCCTTTGTCCAGTGTCCTCTCCCTTGGTGTGCATGGACCTTATTCATGGAATTATCCCCGTAACTGGTCACTAATGCTTTACCCCTTTCTCAAGTTATAACCAGATTCTGAGTGGACTGACTTTTATAAACATCTAAATGATTTTATTTAAGTATAAACTGAGTACTTGTTAGCTTAGCAGGTAAGAAAAGGGTTCTGTCTTCAAGCAATTTGCAATTTGGTTCAGGAGAGAAGACATATATGAGGAAGGGAATAGGAAGGTCCCGGAAGAGATTGATTTTTGTGGTTTGGGAGGGAGGGAATAAGTCTGTGCTTAGCTGGGAGCCATGGAGATGGAGAAGCAGAGACCGTATGATGTCCTAGAAAGAACAGAGGTGTGGCATCTGGCTTTCTGGGTCTGAGTTTTGGCAGGGTTCTGCACCGCCTTAACTTCTCTCAGCTTTGATTCCTCTTCTGTCCCTGGCAATACTGGCACTAATTGATCTCCTGTAGAAATGAGGGGGTGAGACTGTCTCTCCCAGGTTAAAATCTTTCGATTCTATGAGTGTCATGTTCTTGGGCCCAAATGCAGAATCTCTTCAGGTGGGTTATGAGGCCATCCACTGGAAGAGGGGCTGAGAAGGAGACTGCCAACGGAGGCCTGGGATGCCTGGGTGGGAGGTGCTGGGGGTGTGGTGCCTAGAAAAACAGAAGCAAGCGAGCCCATCTTCTTAATAAAAGACACATGCAATTAGTTTCCACAGCCCTCACCTAGAGACAGCGGCCACTGGCTCCCAGCGGCTAATCTGAACTGGGTAATCGCATTCACTGGCTCTCATCATCCTTGATTCGACATGGCACCCCTCTTGGCTGTGACGACATTTACAGGAAAGTGTTCTGGGCCTGGGGCTGAGGCCTGGCTCCGAGCTGGCCAGCAGAGTGGGCGTGCTTACACGAGAGCCAAGAAGGAAGCTGAGCCATCCTGTGTCTCATCAGACTCTGTGTTCCCCAGGAAGGGGGAATGTGAGGAGGGCAAGCAAGAGAAAGGATGGGGTGGGGGTAGAAGCAACCCAGGTGACAGGCAGACTTGTCTGTGGGTGATTACTCTGCATGGTCACAGAGAGCAAGGATAAGGGCTCAGAACAAAGAGCTGACCCAACAAGGGGACTGCCGGCAAGCTTTGTTCTGAAAGGAGCATGTTGGGGGGAAGGGAGAGAGGAACAAGCCCACCCGAAGGGTTGCAATGGAAAACCGGAATGTTTTCAGTGCAGTTAAAGGAACTAGAGAGAATCAGACTACAGAAGAGAGGGCTGGGAGGGAAGTAGCTGCTACTTTCCTTCACTAGCTGTCAGGCTGTCATGCTAACCTGGCTTAGACACAGAAGGATCATGAAAATCAGCCTCAGCCTTTCAGGTCAGCAGAAAAGAGCAAACAGGAATTTGGTTCACAAATCCTATAGCCAGGTACCTAGCACAAGGCTGGGTTCACAATCAGCTTTGAAAATGGCCAAGCACGTGGCAGGGGTTGTAGAAATAAGAGCCCAATGGAGAGAGCAATCAGTTGAAGCCTGGAGATGCCTGCATTTCCCTCATGGCCATTATCACTTTCCCACTACCTATCCAATCCCTCTTACACAATCAGTTTAGCTGGAAGGGACCTCAGAGGTTATTTATTCTAATCCATACCTGGATAGAAATCCACATTCCTGATAAGTGGCCATCTGGGTTCTGTCTGAGCCTGCAGTGATAGGGAACAAACTCTCCTAAGACAGTTGATTCTACTTTTGGCTGACTCCAATTATTAGGAGAAGTTTTTTTATTCTATCTAGCTAACATCTTTCTGTGTCATCAATTTTTACCTATCTCCCAGTTCTGTTCTCTTTTCCTCTAGGTTAAATCTCCCTAATGTCTTCAATGGATTCTCCCAGGGTATGGTCTTCAGTCTGATCACCCTCCCCTTGATGCACTGGAAATCTTTGGGCAGATGGCAGATCACAATCACTTGCTGGATATGTTATGGACAAGATTCTTGTTGAGAAAGAAGTTAGACTAGATGGCCTATGAGATCCCCTACAACCCTGAGACTCTTTTTTGCACTTCTCTGCCCAGAAAATGTCACTGGCTTTCATACTGGTTCTGTGTCAAGTCCAAGCTCTTCAGGTTAACAACTGAGGTTCCAGTCTGGCTCTAGCCCTCACCTTGTCAATAGTTCTCTCTACCTTAATTGTTCCACTCTCCTGACCCATGCCAGACTCATTCCCACCTTTAATTTATTTTTAAAAATGCTTATTCCCACCATTATTCAGGCTATTCCCTGACCCAGAAAGCCTTATCCCCTCCTCCTCTTTCCCTATGCAAATCCACTATGTCCTAAAAGCCCTCTTCCAGTCCTACCTCCTCCAGGAAGCCTTCTCCAATAATCCGTTCCACCCTGATTGTTTTCTTCTCTGAGCTCATACAATCCTTAGAGGTGGAGACACATAGGTTAGTAGCTGACCATATGCAATCTTATATTGTCCTCAATGAGCCATGTGTTATGAGTCTTGTCTCCTTAACCAGACTGTGAGCTCTAAGAGGTAAGGGCTCATGTCTCTTCTTTTCCCCAAAGAGACCAACACTGCTGGAGACACAGAGCACATATGTTCATTTGTCCATCTGTTTGTTCGTCCGTTCGTTTGTCCATCCGTCCATCCATCCATCCATCCAGCATTAAGCCTCTACTATATGAGATGCACTGTATTAGGTGCTGGGGACAAAAAGATAAAAGGCAAATAGTCCTTACTCTCAAGGATCTTAAATTAGAATAGATGCTCAACCACATGGCCAACGATTGACTAAAGTGCCCTATATTCTAACAGCTCTTGGCATGTGGCTGGGCACATAGGAGACATTGACTGAGTGATGAGCTCAGGGCTCTGGACTGGGGGCCTGATCAGACAAAGGAGTAAGGGTAGATCCTTTCTCTTGCTGTACATTCTCAAGATACAAAGCCTGCCAGTCAAGCTGAGAAACCCTGGCTTGGAATTCCCATTCTACTATGTTTTCCAGTCAACCTCTAGGGAAAGACCCTGTTTATGGGGACAGTAAAAAAGAGGCCTGGTAAGAGTCTGGCACATGGCAGCAATGCCCAAAGCAAGCTCCAGGTGATAAGTAGATAGTGAGGAAGAGCCTCTGTTTATTCCAGGGAGATTTCCTTGACTACCCCAGCCCATAGGGCTCTGTTCCCCTTCTTAAGCCCCCACAGAAATTAATTCATGACTCATATAAGTAGAATAAAATTCAATTAAACTTTTGATTCTCTCTGCCCTTCCCCCCACTTTGGGCATTTC
The DNA here is from genome assembly GCF_016432865.1 of Antechinus flavipes. NCBI lineage: Eukaryota > Metazoa > Chordata > Mammalia > Dasyuromorphia > Dasyuridae > Antechinus > Antechinus flavipes. Next base: position 552,200,316 of record NC_067400.1, on the reverse strand, counting down.
CCTCTGAATATAGCTCAACACCTTGCTTGTCAAGCTGAGAGCCCCTGAAAGGGAAGACCCATTTCTTCTTCTTATATCTTCCATAGCACAAACCAGCATAGGACTGGGAAAAGAAAGGGAACCAGTGCCAAGTGAGGCAGTAGGAAAAGAAGGATGCCTCAGTCCAAAAGGATGAACAAGGTCACATCTATGACAGCACCTGTGCTTCCTTAGAGAGAGCACTGAAACTAGAGGATGGTGGGTTGGACGAGTCCTGACTATTTTGGCTTTGGCTACAAAATGGGGATAATCACAGGTGCCTTTCAAAAGATTTAGAGCTGGAAAGAAGAACCGTAGAAATGATCAACTTTAACTCTCTTCCTTTTAAAGATAGGAAAACTGAGGTCAAGAGATAAGAGAGGAAAAGACTTGTCCAAGTCCCACATGTAGCAATGCAGGGATTCAGTTCCTGATTCCAATCAAGCACTCTTTTTGTTATGACAGAACAGGTCTGGGTTGAATAAAAGCATGGTGTAACCTTTTAAGGGCCATCTAGGTATTTAATCCCTATTTTAGCCTTGACCCAGCCTTTTCTCTGGATCCTGGTGGTCTTCCTGGGCAGCTGACTCTGCTGCTCACCTGTCCTACTGTCTTGGCAGTCACCTAGGCTCAGCAGTAGAGTGTGTGGTCCGTGGGGCCCTGCATTCCCAGCCGCTGCCCAAACAAATTAAAAATACATAGGAAATGTTCTTGCTAGTCTGTCATGGGAATATGCAAATAAAATCTATGTGATGGCCTATCGGGCTAATATTCCTGCCAATTCATTCTCTGGGTGTGATTAAAATGAGCAATAAATTCCCCAACAGTCTCAGTGGATTGCGGAGCAGGGAGGGGAATGCAGGCTTATCCCAGCACGTCCCCTTTAGCTGTGTATTCATCATGGCCCAGCTTCCCATATTTTTGTTTTATCTACTATCATGTACTGAGAGATAGAGATAAAGATATATTTCCAGCCTTCTCTTCTTGTCTTTTAGTTAAAATGTGGCCATATCTTTAAACTTTCAATTCTCTGCTGTCAAAATCCTTTCTGCCCTTCAATACCCAGAGTAAGTATCCCTTCTTCCAGGAAGTCTTCCCTGATCACTCCATCCCACAAGCATCTCTCTTCCTCTTCAAAACTCTAGTTAACTCTGGACCTCACTCAAATCACTGAGTTTTGTTAGTGGACCCAGGATCAAGCTTGGCTCTACTACTCACTCCCTATCTGATCTTGGCAAGTCATTCTAGGTTAATTTCCTTATTTACAAAGAGAGAATTGGTTGAGATGTGCCTTTTTTGTTGTTTAGTCATTTCAGTTAGGCCTGACTCTCCATGGCCCTTTAAGGATTTTCTTGGCAAAGATAATGAAGTATTTGCTATTTCCTTTTTTGGCTCATTTTACTGATGTGGAAACTGAGAAAACTGGGTTAAATGACTAGCTCAGACTTAAACAGCTAAGTTAAGTATCTGAAGTCAAGTTTGAACTCAGGAAGATGAGTCTTCCTAGTGCCAGGACTGGCGCTCTATGCTTACTATGGGCATAAGAGATGCAGTTGGTATTACTAGGGGCAGCTAGGTAGTGCAGTGGAAAGAATGCCAGGTTAGGAGCTAGAAGACTCATCTTCCTGAGTTCAGCTCTGGCTTCAGACACTTACATGCTGGGTGAGCTTTGGCAAGTCATTTAACTCTGTGTGCCTCAGTTTCCTCATCTGTAAGATGAGCTAGAGAAGGAAACTACCCAAGTATCTTTGCCAAGAAAATCCCACAAGGGGTCATGGAGACTTGGACAGAAATGAAAAATGACCTATAACAACATGGGCATAATAGCAATTTCACAGGATTGTTGTGAAGCAAGTGCTTTGGAACACCAAATAATTATAAAAAGATAACCTGAATATGGTCCTTAAGCATGTTAGGGAACATGGAAAGAAAAGGTAGAAAAGACAGGATGAAGCCAGATAATGGGAAGTCTCTAAAACAGGCAGAAAAGCTTAGATGTTAGACATAAATAATGGCAGTGGCTTATCTCTCTATCTAGTGCCACCAGAGGTCAAGGAAAGACTATGTAGTTCACTGAAATTTTAGTAAGGTGCCTGATAAAGTAACTCATACTATCCAGGTGGAAGAAACTGAGAGATGAGGACTAGATTACTGTACAATTTGGTATACTGTTGAATGGTTGAGTAGCCAGACTCAGAATAATTGTTGATAGTTCACAATATCACCTCTGCAAGTGGCCTTATGTGGTATGTCATAGGAGTCTTTGCTTGGCCCAGTGTTATTTATTATTCTTATTAGATAAAGCATGCTCATCAAATGTGTATATAATACAAGGGCTTGCTAACACAACTAGGATCCAAGATCTTCATAGTTTTGAGAGCTAGCTAAGTCTAATGAGAGGGCATTCGATAAACATAAATGTAAAATTTTACATATAGGCTGAAACAATCAACTTCATAAATATAAGATGAGAAAGGTAAGATTTTACAAAGACGTTTGTCTGAAAAAAAGAACTGGGAAATGTCATGACTTGATGAGTCAGAAGTGATACAACCTAATGTGATATGGAACTACATTAAGAAAATTGTGGCTTCCAGCCATAAATAAGTGACTGTCCCTTCTGTGCTGTCCTGATCAGATCACATCTGGAGTACTTTCAGTTCTGGGCACTAACGGCTTTAAAGGACACAGATAAGCTAGGCAGTGTTCTGAGGAAAGCAATGCAGAAGGCAAAAGGATCTGCGTTTATGACATGTAAGGATCTGGGTATATTTAGCCTGGAGGCCAGAGTCAGAGGAGGTTGGACAGCTACCACATAGAAAAGAGATCACAGCGTCCTGTTTGGCCCAGAAAGCAGAACCAAGAGCAATGGGCAGAATGCAGAGAGGGGCAAAAGTAAGCTTGAAGTCAGGAAATATTTCTTATTAATCTTACAGCTATCTGCCTCAAGAGGAGGGACTAGGAGATCATCAGAAGAGAAGTGACCTTTTTTCAGTGATGTTAACAGTGGGGATTCCTACCCTTGCTGTATAACAGTATTTCTGAATTTTGTATTTCGAAAAGATATCATAGGAATAAGTCTTTTAGAAGTACAAAACTCTTTACATATTATTTTATCTTCACAATAGTCCAGGAGGTAGGTGTTGTTAATGCCTCAATTTAAAGAGAAGGAATCAAAGCTGAGGAAATTAAGTGACTTTTTTTTTTTATTGTCATACAGTTGTCTGAAGCAGAATTTGAATGAATTCAGGTCTCCCAAGTACAATGCTCTGTCCACATATCAACCTGAGTGGCTCAAATGAATTCAAGTTATTTGGAATGTGTGCATCAGGACTGCCAAATGGGACTTCTGAAGCATTGTCAGGGATAGCAGAAAGACCTTGGAGGATGGGAGAGGAACTACGGATACCTCCTTCAGGTACCACGAGGACATGATGGATTATGAGTTCATATAAACAAATATCGATGACTCAGGGAATATGGACAGTTATGTTTAATGATCTTGAAGGGAAAGGAGGAAGAGAAGGAAGGCAAGAAGCATTTATTAAGCTCCTATTATGTGCCAGGCATTGTGCTAAGCATATTATCTGATCCTCACAAGGACCCTGGGATACAGGTGCTATTATTATTCCCTATTTTACAACTGAGGAAATTGAGACAGATGGTAGTTAACTGACTTGCCCAGAGTCACAAAGCTAGTAGATGGCAGAGGCAATATTTGAACTCTAGTCTTCCTGACCTCAGGCCCAAAGCTCTCTCTATTGTATCTCCTTTTCTGCTCCACGAAAGAAGCATCATGCTTGTTCTGTATCTGGGAACAATAATAAGCTGCAAGTTGCAAGAGGCAAATTTCGACTTTACATTAGGAAGAACTTCCTAGTGACTAGAAGAGCTGTACAGATGTGGCCTGGGCTGCCTTGGGAGATAGTGGAATTCTTCAGGGAAGAGGCCAGACGACACAGTGGACAGTTACTTCAGAGCAGGAGTCCTTTCCTGGGTCTGAACTTGACAAGGTGGCTGTGGAGGTCCTTCCCAACTCCAAAACTCTGGGATCTTCAGGTTAGGGAAATGGAGATTGGAGATGAGAAGGGACTTAGCTCAAGACCAGAGGACACTCAGTTGTCCCCCATTCAGCTTCTTTATAAGCAAGATAAAGTGGATTTTCCCCAGGTGGGAGCTATAGAATTTTTTTTTTTTTGCTGAGACAATTAAGTGATTTGCCAGGGTTACATAGCCAGAGAGTGTTAAGTGCCTGAGGTCAAATTTGAACTCAGGTCTTCTTGACTTCAGGACTGGTGCTCTATCCACTGCTCTACCTCGCTATCCATACCCATAGAATTTTTAGAAACCAGACATTTTTAGAGAGCTCTAAAGTTTACAAAGCACCTTTCTTATAAAAGCCCAGAGTCAGGACAGTGTAGGCATATTCTTCTAAATTTGCAAATGAGGAAATTGCAAATGACCAGAAAGGAGAAATAGTCACAAGGCAATTTAGTGGTAAGAAACACTACAGCCCAGTCCAGTGGGCTCAGAGGAAGCCCTTCCCCCATCAGTACTGATTCCTGGGCACGGCTTGACTGAGGGCTGGCTACAAAGGCAAATGAACTTGAGGCAGCCCTAAGGGAGCTCTTGGTCTAGTTGGGAAAAAGAAATTCACACACAGAGACCAAACACGACAATATGGGAGACAGTCAAGTGTAGAACTGTGCAACTCAGGATGGAGCAAAGAAAAAGGACCTTCTAGATTGTGTGCCCAGGGAACAAGACAGGGTGCCAAGGCAAGCCTAGAGGATCAAAGAGTTGGAAGGAGGAAATGAAGTGGAAGGTTTGAAGCAGTGTGATGTCTCCTCACATGGAGACTGTAATCTCTGCATTCTAAGGAAACTTGCTGAAGCAGAGAAAGGCCTTTTTCAGCCAGGATCAAGCAGTCCTTGGCTCCTAGGCTGAGTTCTCATTGTACCGTATTCTATATATACACATGTCATCTCCCTACAAAGGGCTCACCTTGGTCTCTGAGGTCTTCAGGAGCTTCAAGACTTCCCCATCCCGGGCATAGTCCACTGGGGTATGACCCATTTCATTACACTGCAGGGGGCTTGCTCCTGGAAAAAAGACAAGGATCTAAGATCAGAGAAACATGATGATTACTGGGGTCCGGTGAGCACTAAGAAAAAGGTGAGTGGTATCAGAAGGTTACAGACCCTTGTTGAGGGTGGGAAGAATTGTGGTGGCTTCTCTATATCAAGCGCACTCTCACAGAAGAGGCTCTTAGTCACTATGGCCCAACTCTCCAGAGTATATGCATTGTGAGAGTCTGGGTAAATATGTGTATAAACAAGAAGTAAGACTAACTCCACTCCAGGAGAATAGAGACTACACCTTGTCCAAACTCTAGATCTGTCATCCTCATTAAGCACGGTGTTGTATATGTGCCAGGATCTAAATTCGAGTTTGTTAAATTGTGCCAGCCAGCACAGCTGTCTCCCAGTTCTAACAGTTTTTCCCTTTTGCCACATTTTTCTCCAACATGCACATGTATACATATACCCAAACACAATTTTCCTTCTTAAAAGAAACTCATATCTGCCAAAGAAGAGAGCATAAAGGTTGTGCTCTGCTTAATTCTTGCTGTTCTTCAGGTCTCATCTCTTGCCTTTGCTGATGATGAGTGCTGACATGCAGGATTCTTGGGGTATCAGCAGCATTCTATCTATTAAGCCTAAGGTCTAGGAACTCACGTGTCTACACGATGTCAAGACTAAAGCCCTTGGTTGCCTAAGGAGCTCTAAGTCTCTGAGAATGAGCAAGGCAGGAGAGTTGAAGACCCCTTAGATGGGGTGTTTCCTTTGAGTCCATCAGTGACTCTGTGGTTCTGTAACAAGTAAATATTGACTGTGCTTGGCTATGTGATGGGGAGATTAAAGATAGGCCAGATACAATTACAGAACAGGGTTTGACTAGATCGTCTTCAAGGACTTGCCCAGATTTAGAATATTATAGTAATTAACAATACAAGATAACATATACTAAATGTCCAAAGGGCAGTCCAGTTAGGGAAGAAGGAAAACACAATGGAGACCAGGGAAGGCTTCAGGGAGGAGAGGACTTGATCGGCATCTGGGAAGAATGAGGACTCAGACCAGTCAGTAGTGATGGTGAACAAGGGCACTCTAGGCAGGAGGATTTGAAGGACTCTCATAGGGAGATATATACCGCAGCTTAAGAAGCTGGATTGAGAACATAGTATGGAAGGCCTTGAATACCAGCCTAAGAAACTTCCATACCATCCACTTGAAAATTATAAAATTTATATGAACTATGAAATCTGTGATAATCTTTTGATTTGGCAGCACAATATGAAACAATTATTCACATTTATAAAATGAATTACATCTACTGTAGGGATGACTGTTATCTCCATTTCACAGGATATAAAATTAAGGACAAAAGAAGGTAAGTTTTTTTTTCATAATAACTTTTTATTGACAGAAATCATGCCAGGGTAATTTTTTTACAACATTATCCCTTGCACTCGCTTCTGTTCCGATTTTTCCCCTCCCTCCCTCCACCCCCTCCCCTAGATGGCAAGCATTCCTATATATGTTAGATATGTTGCAGTATATCCTAGATACAATATATGCTTGCAGAACTCTCCAAGCCTCTCTGTATTCATCCTGCTGGTCATTTCTTACAGAACAATAATATTCCATAACATTCATGTACCACAATTTACCCAGCCATTCTCCAATTGATGGGCATCCATTCAATTTTCAGTTTCTAGCCACTACAAACAGGACTGCCACAAACATTTTGGCACATACAGGTCCCTTTCCCTTCTTTAGTATCTCTTTGGGATATAAGCCCAGAAGTGACACTGCTGGATCAAAGGGTATGCACAATTTGACAACTTTTTGGGCATAATTCCAGATTGCTCTCCAGAATGGTTGGATTCGTTCACAACTCCACCAACAATGCATTAGTGTCCCAGTTTTCCCGCATCCCCTCCAACATTCATCATTATTTTTTCCTGTCATCTTAGCCAATCTGACAGATGTGTAGTGGTATCTCAGAGTTGTCTTAATTTGCATTTCTCTGATCAATAGTGATTTGGAACACTCTTTCATATGAGTGGTAATAGTTTCAATCTCATCCTCTGAAAATTGTCTGTTCATATCCTTTGACCATTTATCCATTGGAGAATGGCTTGATTTCTTATAAATTTGAGTCATTTCTCTATATATTTTAGAAATGAGGTCTTTATCAGAACCTTTAACTGTGAAAATGTTTTCCCAGTTTGTTGCTTCCCTTCTAATCTTGTTTGCATTAGTTTTGTTTGTACAAAGGCTTTTTAATTTGATGTAATCAAAATTTTCTATTTTGTGATCAGTAATGGTCTCTAGTTCATCTTTGGTCACAAATTTCTTTCTCCTCCACAAGTCTGAGAGATAAACTATCCTATGATCCTCTAATTTATTTATAATCTCGTTCTTTATGCCTAGGTCATGGACCCATTTTGATCTTATCTTGGTATATGGTGTTAAGTGTGGGTCCATGCCTAATTTCTGCCATACTAATTTCCAGTTATCCCAGCAGTTTTTTAAATCAAATAATGAATTCTTATCCCAAAAGTTAGGATCTTTGGGTTTGTTAAACACTAGATTTCTATAGTTGACTATCCTGTCTTGTGAACCTAACCTTTTCCACTGATCAACTAATCTATTTCTTAGCCAATACCAAATGGTTTTGGTGACTGCTGCTTTATAATATAATTTTAGATCAGGTACAGCTAGATCACCTTCATTTGATTTTTTTTTTCATTAATTCCCTTGAGATTCTTGACTTTTTATTGTTCCATATGAATTTTGTTGTTATTTTTTCTAGATCATTAAAATATTTTCTTGGAAGTCTGATTGGTATAGCACTAAATAAATAGATTAGTTTAGGGAGTATCGTCATCTTTATTATATTCGCTCGGCCTATTCAAGAGCACTTAATATGTTTCCAATTATTTAAGTCTGACTTTATATGTGTGGAAAGTTTTTTGTAATTTTGCTCATATAATTCCTGACTTTCCTTTGGTAGATAGATTCCCAAATATTTTATGCTATCGACAGTTATTTTGAATGGAATTTCTCTTTGTATCTCTTGCTGTTGGATTTTGTTGGTGGTGTATAAAAATGCTGAGGATTTATTTTGTATCCTGCTACTTTGCTAAAATTATGAATTATTTCTAATAGCTTTTTAGTAGAATCTCTGGGGTTCTCTAGGTATACCATCATATCATCTGCAAAGAAAAAGAGGCTAAGTTGGCAAGTATTTGCAGATCCTGGTTTCTAACCAAGTGTTCTAATATATCATGTTCCTTTCTAAGAGAGATCAGATCCTGAGAGCAAGGACTAGACTTTGTTTATCTCTGAACCCAGCAGTCATTTAGTGAATATTTACTGATTTGATAAGAAACAAAAAAACCTCTTTAGGCCTCAAACGGGGAAACTTTCAATAGGACCCAATGAAGAAATAATCCCCTTGGACTCAGTGGCTGAAATGACTATCAAAAAGTCATTAGCTAGGGGCAGCTAGGTGGTGAGTGGATAGAGCACCAATCCTGAATTCAGAAGGACCTGAGTTCAAATTGATCTCTGGCACTTAACACCCGCTATCTATGTGACCCTAGGCAAGTCACTTAACCCCAATTGCCTCAGCAAAAAAAAAAAAAAAAAAAAAAAAAAAAAAAGTCATTAGCTAATGACTTCCCATCTCAGCGATGGTCAGTTTAGCAACACAATGGCTTCACAACATACTGGTCTTGCATTGATCCCTTTGCATGTGATACTCCAGAGAACCTGGATTTCTCTCTAAATCATTTTCTTCTTCAATTCTTTTGGATTCTAAACTCAACCCTAACAATGCATCATGTAAAAAGCCTCTTTCTCCCCAACCTTGCCAAGGGTAACTATAATGGATTTTTCCCTTTGTCCTTACTTTGTTTTCTGTTTGCATCTCTGATCATGTATTACAAGTAACATAATTTTAGATGTTCAGGTTATAAATTGCTATGAGATTCTAAGCATCATGAGGGCAGGAATCCTCTCTTCTCTAAAATGTATTACCCTCAGAACAGAGTACAGAGTTTTCTGTACATAGCAAGTGCTTATTAAGAAAGTACTGAATTGAATATAAGCAGATGAGATGGCCTAGGGATTGAATATGCAAGAAAAAAGCAAAGGGTTGAAGACAGAACTTTTGGGAATGCCATAATGGAATTGAGTGGAGGAAGTGGTGATGGAGTCAGAGGAAGAAAAGTCAGGAAGTATGGTAGAAAGATACTGGATTTGAAGTAAAAAGAATCTGAGTTTGAATTCTTTTTTATTCTTTTAGGTTATATATGTACATCCATTTTTTAGTATTTACATGTGAGTTATACTGAAAGAAAAAAATCAGAACAAAAAGGAAAAACCACGAGAAATTAAAAAAAAAAGTTCAAGGAAAAAAAGAGGTGAAAATATTATGCTTCAATCTACATTCACTCTCCATAGTGCTTTCTGGATGCAGATGGCATTTTCCATCCAAAGTTTATTGGATACAGTCGGTATTTCTGATAAAGATTTCATTTCTAAAATATATAAAGAACTGCATCAAATTTATAAGAATACAAGTCATTCCCCAATTGATAAACGGTTAAAGGATATGAACAATTTTCAGATGATGAAATTAATCTCTAATTAATCCTCTAAATTTCTATTGATTAGAGAAATGCAAATTAAAACAACTCTGATCATATCTCTCAGATTGGCTAAGATGATAGGAAAAGATAATGATAAACATTGGAGGAGAGGTGGGAAAACTGGGACACCAATGCATTGTTGGTGGAATTGTGAAATGATCTAATCATTCTGGAGAGCAATCTAAAATTATGCTCAAAGGGCTATCAAACTATATATACTCTCTGACTCAGCAGTGCCATTACTGGGTCTGTATCCCAAGGAAATCTTAAAGAAAGGAAAAAAGGACCCATATATACAAAAATGTAGTAGCTCAAGAGCAGCTAGGTGGTACAATGGATAGAACACCAGCCCTGAAGTCAGGAGGACCGGAGTTCAAATTTGGCCTCAGATACTTAATACTGCCTAACTGTGTAACGGCAGTGTATGTCACTTAACCCCAATTGCCTCAGCAAAAAAAAAAAAAAAAAAAGTAGCAGCTCTTTTTGTGGTGGCAAAGAATTGGAAAATAAGTACATGCCCATCAATTGGGGAATGGCTGAATAAGTAATGGTATATGAAGATAAAGGAATATTATTGTTGTATTAAAAACAACGAACAAGTTGATTTTAGAAAGGCCTGGAAAAATTTACACGAAGTGATGCTGAGCAAAACAAGCAGAATCAGAAATATATTTTACACAATAACAGTAAGAATACGTGATAATCAACTATGAAAGACTTAGTTCTTCTCAGTGGTTAAGTCATCTAAAGCAATCCCAAGAGACTTTAGACAGAAAATGCCATCTGTATCCAGAAAAAGAACTAAGGAGACTGAATGTAAATCAACATATGCTATGGTCACTTCTTTTGTATGTTTTTTTTTTTTTTTTTAATCTCTCCCATGGTTCCTCCCTTTTGCTCTGATTTTTCTCTCCCAACATGATTCACAAAGTAATGTGTATTAAAAATAAATTTACTAGGGAAAAACCCAAAATTTATTGGAATTGCCTTGGACCCCTGAATTGCTCTTAGTTGGTCATAATACAATCTTATTATTGCTGTGTACAATGTTTTCCTGGTTCTGCTCGTTTCACTCAGTTGAATCATATAAGTCTTTCCAGGCTTTTCTGAAATCAGCCTGTTCATCATTTCTTACAGAAAAATATTATTCCATTACTTTTATATACCATAATTTATTTAACCATTCTTCAATTGATGGACATCCATTCAATTTCCAATTCCTTGCCACCACAAAAAGAGCTGCCATAAACATTTTTGCACATGTGGGTCTTTTTTCCTCTTTTATGATCTCTTTGGGATATAGATACAGTAGAGATACAGCTGGATCAAAGAGTATGCAAAGGATGGCCTTTGGGTATAGTTTTAAATTGCTCTCCAGAATGGCTGGATCAGTTCACAAATCCACAATGCATTACAGTCTGGGTTTGAATTCTCACTTTTTAATACCTTTATGATCTCAAATAAGTCACTTCTCTTATATGGACCTGAGCTTTCTCTTTAGTAAGCTGTGTATGTATGGCCACTTCTAAATTCTGTTTTGACCATCTGATAACAGCAGGAAGAGACTTAAAATGTTTTAACATCCTGGAAACCATAAGATTAATTTTAAGATGTAGGTCTAGGGTAGGGGAAGAGGTGGAGAGGAGAGAAGGGGTAAAGGAGAATAAAATCAACAATAGGGGATATGTAAGAAGAGGACTGAGAAAAGGCCATTAAACATGGCTAGAATGTAGTCAGTGATGAGCTCTGAGGACTATGGAAGCAAGAATGCAAAAGGATGAATGAAGTGGAAGTGAAAGAAAGGGGACAGTAGCTAGAAAGGACATTAGAGACTCAGCAGTGCCTACATAAAGACAGGAGAAGACATGCTAGTGCAGCATGAGAAGACAAAGGTTGTAGAGAAAGAGGGAGGGATTTAAGAACTTATAGAGAATGAGGGAGGGATTCAAGATCCTGGAGGAAAGAGGAAGGGAAAAAAATCTAGATTTTAGAGAAGAGGACAGACTTAGGCTTGATGACTGTTACAAGTCTCTCAGTAACAGTCAATGAGTCAATCAACATTTATTAAATGTTTGCTGTGAATCAGGCACTGTATTAAGCACTGGGAATACAAAGAAAGGCAGAGTACAGTAGGATAGGAGGGAGTAAGATATAAGACTAGAAAGACAGCAAGGGGACTAGGTTGAGAAGGGCTTTGAATATCAGAAGATTTAAAATCTGATCCTGAAAGTGAAAGGGAGTTAGTCACTTGGATTTACCGAGAAGGGGAGGACGTAGGAAGATTTTTAATAAGATTAATTTAAAAGCTGAGTGAAATTGTTGGTGGAATTGTGAATACATCCAGCCATTCTGGAGAGCAATTTGGAACTATGCTCAAAAAGCTATCAAATTATGCATACCTTTTGACCCAACAGTGTTATTACTGGGCTTATATCCCAAAGAGATTTTAAAGAAGGGAAAGGGACCTATATGTGCAATTTGTGGCTGCCCTCTTTGTAGTGGCCAGAAACTGAAAACTGAGTTGGATGCCCATTATGTGAATATTATGGAATATTATTGTTCAGTAAGAAATGACCAGAAGGATGATTTCAGAAAGGCCTGGAGAGACTTACATGAACTGATGCTGAGTGAAATGAGCAGGACCAGGAGATCATTATATACTTCAACAACAATACTATATGATGATCAATTCTAATGGATGTGGCCATTTTCAACAATGAGATGAACCAAATCAGTTTCAATAGAACAGTAATGAACTGAACCAGCTACACCCAGTGAAAGAACTCTGGGAGATGCCTATGAACCATTATATAGAATTCCCAATCCCTCTATTTTTGTCTGCCTGAATTTTTGATTTCCTTCACAAGCTAATTGTACACTATTTCAAAGTCTGATTCTTTTTGTACAGCAAAATAACTGTTAGGACATGTATACATATACTGTATTTAATTTATACTTTAACATATTTAACATGTATTGGTTAACCTGCCATTTGGGGGAAATGGTGGGGAGGAAGGAGGGAAAAAGTTGGAACAAAAGGTTTGGCAATTGTCAATGCTGAAAAATTACCCATGCATATATCTTGTAAATAAAAAGCTATAATAATAAAAAAAAGTAAAAACTGAGTGAAAGATGGACCGGAGTGTGGATATTTTGAGGAAGAGAGCCCAAGGAGTAGGCCATTATAATTGTGTTTGCATGAGGGTCTGCACCAGGGTGGTGGTTTTATCAGAGAAGACAAGGGGGCATATACAAGAGATATTACAAAGGTATAAATAAGACCACTGTTTCGATATGAGTGATGAAGGTGAGGATCAAGAATAACATTCATAATGTAAGCCTAGGTGACTGGGAGGATGTTGGTATCTTAGAATGGAAGAACATTTAGTGGGAAAGTCAATGAGCTCAATCTGGACATGCTGGGTTTAAGATGTTTACAGAACATTTAGTTCAAGATGTCCACGAGGCAGTTAGATATATATGAGAGTGGCGATGAGGGGAGAAGTTTCTTACTGGGTTTCAAAGAGTTTATCCATAAAAAGGCAAAGAGACCTAGGAGTTAGTGGAGATAGGCAGACCAATGAAGAGGGTCTTTTGAGGAAGAGGAGTCATGGGTATTGTTTGTGTGCAGTAGGAAAGAAGTCAGTAGAAATGAAGAAATTGAAGGAGTGAAGGAATTGGGTTAAGGGGATCTTGGTTCAACTTTCACTTCTTATTACACACTATTATTATTATTCCACATATATTTCATACTTATTATTCTTCCACACTACTCTAAGTGTGAGTTTGAGCAAGACACATCATCACTTCTCTGGGTTTCAGTTTTCTCAGCAGTGAAACCAGCAGGTTGGACTAGAAGACTTCTGAAATATCTTCTTTATTTAGGTCCATGATCCTTTCTGTTCTAAAAAAAAATTCTATTTCTATGGTACTATAAAGTTTACAAAGTGCTTTGCTCACAATTTTAAAATAGGTAGGTAGTCCAAGTATTTTCCTCTTTCTATATGTAAACTGAAGTTTAGTAAAGTTATGTAATTTGATCCAAATCAGAGCATGTAAGTGTCAGTCAGGATTTTAACTTAGGTATCCTGATCCCAAGGTCAATCAATCAACAAATATTTATCAAGTGCTTAATATGCATCAGGTCTAGTTCTAAGATAAAAACAAAAAACAAGAACAGTCCCTATTCCCAAGATTTGACATTTTAAAAGGGGAGACGATACCTATAAATTTGAACACACAAAATAAATACAAAGTTAAAGGAAGCCAACCTAATAATATGGTACTAGGAGTTGGAAAGGCCTCCTGGAGAAGGCTTGGGTTGGTCTTTATTAGAAGCCAGTGATTCTAAGAGCTAGAGGTCAGATGGAAACAACCAGTTAGTCAAACGCATGGAATAGATGACGAAGTGTCAAGTGTGAAGAACTGCATGTCAGCCAATACTGCTGAATTGCAAAGCCTGCAATGATGGTGAAGCCCCCCCAAGTCAATAGGGAAGATCAGAAAAAGGGACAATTTGGGGGGAAAGCTACCTGTAGAACACTTAGTTATTCCAAAAAACAATGGATGACACAAGAATGGAGCACAGGAGAGAGGTGGGATTTCAGTGGGGAATGACAACAACAATAATAGCAACAAACATGGACACAGCCTTTTGTTTTTGCTGTTGTATTATCATTTTCTCAATTTACAAATACTTATTTTTTTCCTTCGCTCTTAATTTCCAATTTAAAAGAAAAAGAAAAATCTTTGTAATATACATACATACACAGCTTTGAAGACTATTGATTGCTTTATATACATGTATTTATTAGGGTCTTTTTTAAAGACCTTGATGTTTGGTACTGAAAATACCATTATCTTCATTTCACAGATTAAGAGCCTGAGACACAGGGTAGAATAACTGACTTGCCTGTGGAAACCAAGTTAAGAAATATCAGATGTGGAGCTGGAATAAATGATTTCTTTATGTCATGCCTGGAACCTCCTTCATTAGGCAATGCTTAAGACAAGAGGCCTCTGTGGAAGGAAAGAGACTGAAGGCCAGGCTACTATGATCATCTGGAGGGTCTTGGTTGGAGAAAGTTCACTGGACAGGAGTGTCCTGGGAAGTCTAAGATAACCTGGTGATAACACATGAAACTGATGACTCAGCCCTTCTTCAAGGTTTCTCTTTCCTTGGCTTTGGTGTTCTCACTCTCCCCTAGTTCTGTCAATCTCTCAGTTCTACTCAAGCCAAGCAATATATATGTGCAGGGCCCTTGAGGCACTGTGTCCATCTTCCTCATTGGTGAGATTAGGAAACTAGTTAAGTGTCCAGGATTACACAGTTATTATACCTCTGAGGTGTGATTAGGGGTTACTGTCCACTACTGATATGTAAATACTCCTCTTCTACCTCAGCTTCTCTCTATGGCCTTTGGTGAAGTTCAAGGCACACAAACACACAAGTAGCATCTGGGGAAACAGTACTTCTAGAAGATGGAGAGTGGCAGGAAAAAGAGGGAAGGTTTGAGAGGAAAGGGGAGTAAAACAAGATGACAGCTGAGGAAAAAAGAGAAACAGAATGAGAAAGGGAAAAGAAGAAGAGAAATGAGAGAAATAAGGAAGGCCTGAAAGAAAGAAGAATGGAGTCAGGGAGGGTGATGATAAGAAAGGGGCAAAAGGGGGAGAGAGAAGAGAGTAGAAAAGAGGGAGAAATAGGAAAGGAGGAGATAAAGAGTGGAGAAAGATGGTGAAAGGAAGAAAAATGTTGAGTGAGATTAGCTCTATCAAACAAGGGCTGTCAGTGATCTATATTTGCCTACAGAATGAAAAATGTGTGCCATAAACATTGGCCACCAAGTAATTTCTAGCATGAGTCTTGTCACTTCCCATCAGGAACAAGAGAGGGACAGGTAAAACATCACTGTGTCTAGGCTGGCTAGAGTCTCCAGAGCTCTTTGAGAAAAAGCAGTGGTCCCTGAAACAAAGTGAGAGAACCCCACATCCTGTTCTCATCCTTTCAAGAAAATAAGAATGGGAAAGTTTTCTAAGGCTTTAAATCCTCAGGGTGACATAGAAGCTTATTGGGCTTTGGGGGGGGGGAGGGGTGTATTGACAACTTGTTCCAATATCAACCTAATTCCTCTTCCCCATCCCTTAATAGTTCAGAAGACTTGACTAATTGCTGTAATAATTGATAGATCCTGATTCTTACAACTGATCGATTTCACCTCCATGACCAACGGCCACAAACCATTACAGCCCAATAAATAATGGTGGTGTATTCTATCCGCCTGATGTAGCCACTTGGATCTTCTCTGCCCCATTCTGACCTCCCTTCATATCTACCCCTGAGGCCTTACAGCTGGTCCAGTGGGCTGGGCAGTGACCTCCTGTGTGGCTCAGGAGAGGATACCAACCTTTCTAGCCTGAATCAGAAACCATTCGTCACCTCCCACTAGCTGTCTGGGCTGTGGGCTCGCACCTGGAGCCCCTCAGGCATTGTGGGGCCTGCTGCCCCCCCTCCATATTAGTATGTCCCAGCTTATAATATTTGATAAATAGCATGCTAGTTCACTCCCAGCATTACAGCAGCATGAAGCGCCCAGTGCAGCTGTGGAAGGTCACTCATTGGGGAAATATGTTTCTGTCAGTGGTATTGAAAAAAGTTTAGTGGAGTGACAGGCCTCAATTTTTCAAATTTTATTAACTCCATCCTCTTAACCATTTGTCTTGAATTCCTTCAGATTCTGGGTAACTGTCAATAGGGTTTCAGCTATGGAGGTGGAAGGGGGGACTGCAAGGTTGGTGGCCTCTGGTTGTTGCTGTGTGACTGTAAAGAATCACACTTTCCCCATCCTCATCCCCCCTTTCATATACCCAAAGAGCCTTATCTGGGTATTTTCCAGCTCTGCTTGGCCGAGGGGGGTTATTTTACTTAGTGAGAACCCCTGCTAGCTAGGGGTCAAGGGTTCCATAAAATGAGGAGAAGAATAATAACTCGCAGTTAAGGTTTACAAAATGCTTTGCTCATAACAGCCCTGTGGGCTGGGTTGTTTATGGAGTAATACCACCATTTTACACAGGAGGAAATGGATTCAGATAGTTGGAGTGGCTTTTCAGGGTCACACAGCTATTAAGTAGCAAGGCCAGGATTTGAACTCAGGTATCCTTATTAACTATCATATTCTCTCATAAATTAGTATATTCTGATAGAATTCTCTCTCTACAATTCTATGTATTTTTGTTGTTGAGTCTTTTCAGTAGTGTTCTACTTTTTGTGAATCAAAGATATTGGAAGTTTGCTAATTTCTTCTCTAGGTCATTTTACAGAAGAGGAAACTGAAGCAGTTGATTAAATGACTTGTCTAAGGTCACACAAGCTAGCAGCCTATTCACTGTGCTACCTAGCTGCCCATATTCTATAAGCATATTCTCTATCTATTATATTTATATATCTATCTGGAAGTTAACCAGTTAGTGGCTGGAGTTTTTTGATGATAAGCTGGATTCTTGGGAGGGTTAGATTTTTCAGTTTCCCTTCTGTTCTAAGTGGTGGACTCCAGAGGCTGGTTATACCTGTTCCTACTATCATTGTTTTATGTAGGTGTGTGTCAAAGGAAATGAACAATTGAGCTGTCTCATTAAAGATGTGCTCAAGAGAGAAAAGCTTTAAGTGAAATGAGCAGAACCAGGAAATCATTATACACTTCAGCAAAGATATTGTATGAGGATGTATTCTGATGGAAGTGGATTTCTTCGACAAAGAGAAGATCTAACTCAGTTTCAATTGATCAATGATGGACAGAAGCAGCTACACCCAAAGAAAGAACACTGGGAAATGAGTGTAAACTGTTTGCATTTTGGTTTTTCTTCCCAGATTATTTTTACCTTCTGAATCCAATTCTTCCTGTGCAACAAGAAAACTGTTCGGTTCTGCACACATATATTGTATCTAGGATATACTGTGACATATTTAACATATATAGGACTGCTTGCCATCTGGGGGAGGGGATGGAGGGAGGGAGGGGAAAAATTGGAACAGAAGTGAATGCAAGGGATAATGATGTAAAGAAATTCTTTTCAAAGTAAAAACAAAAAAGAAAAAAAAGAGAAAATCTTTGTGGGAATTCTGATTTTTCATGCCACCACCAAAAAAAAAAAAAAAAAGGCTCATAAACCCTATTAGGGAAAGCAAAAGAAAGCAAAAAGGGGATGAAGCTCATCTTCCTTGGCTTCCACTGCATATGCATTCTCTTGGTTAAGGAAGTAAGCAAGTATTGATTAAGGTCCTACGATGTGTCAAGCATCGTATAAGCACTTTACAAATACTATCTCATTTGATCCTTCTCTCACATCACTTGACTGCTTTCTCCATTGTTAGCTCCAATTCCTCCTCCAACTCATTAAATGCCACTGCTTACCAAGCCTCCTCTCTCCCTCTATTTTCTTTCTTAGAATTTTCGTGATTTCAACTATTACTTCTATGAACATGATTTATACATCTTTATCTCTCGACTTAAGAGTTTAAGCTCTGTCCTTGTGTCTCCAGCTCCCTTCTGTCTATCTTCCTGAATAACTGAAGATGTCCCAAACATTTCTCAGTGTCTAATTCCAAGTCCAACCCCTAGACTCTACATTTTGTGGTATGTATGTAGCCAATAGAGGGAGTAGAGCTGAACAGATTTCAGTCTAAGCATCATCCATAAGATGAATATGAACACTACACAGAAATATGGGACGTAGGAACTCTTCTCTTACATTGAGCCAATTACCAAGTCCTGTGAGCTCTTTCTTTCCAAAGTCTTGGTTACCCATTCTCTCCTCTTCATTACAAACACATCATTTTGCTCTTAACTGTAGTATTGCAGCAGACTTCTTATGAGAATCCTTATCTTTAGTCAGAAAATATGGGGACAGCATAAGGGGATTGTTCTAATATAGAATACTAAAGGGGAAAGGAGAAGACAAGAAAACGGAAAGGAGCAAGGGAAAGAGAAGAATACTAAAGAGCTAAAGAAAGAGACCAGGAGTGGGAGGGAACCTCTTCAGAACTGTGAATTTCCTATTCGGGACACTGGGATACCAGGCTGTTACATAGCTGTCCATAGGACTCCTATATTAGGTACCCTTTCTTGTGCTGCTCAGTCTCCTGTTTTTGTACTTTCACAAACTGTTTTTCTACTTTCCTCTTTCTTCTTTCTTTTTTCTCTTATTTGACAGGGCTTTTTCTCTATTTTCCAACCAAAACACATCTGATGTTCTCTTACTCTCTCCCTCCTCCCACCTCCATGTTTTCATAGGGGCTCTTCCTTGATTTGGAATGTACTACCTTCTCATCTGGCCCTATGAAGATCATTCTCCTCTAGCAATATGAAGTTATTTAATAAGACCTTACCAAAAAAATAGAAAAAGGAAACTTACTTGTATCTAAAAAAATTTATAGGTGTTTTAGGAAACAATATTGCCATATTGCTAAGGAAAAAAAGAGGGAAAAAAGTCCCACAGACATCATACAAAATAACAGCTGATACATAGTTGCTTTAAGGTTTGAAAGATCTTTCAATATATTAATTGCTTGATTCTTATAGAATTCTTTTTAAAGTTTAAATATTTTTTTAAACTCACAATCAAGCTTATAACCCAAATAAAAAAAGATCCTTTTCTCTTTTAGCCACTGTTCAGATGTCAACTTTCAGGTACCCTGAGAGAGATAAGGAGGCATTATATATGCCTGGGAAACTGAACTGCTGTCACTACCACTTATTGTCACCACCATCTCTCCTCAGACCCTGATGGGGAGTCCTCTCCCCTAAAACTCCCAGTCCCTTTATCTGTACAAATTTGTATCTTGGGCTTTTCTGAGAATTCCCTAGGCATGGTCTGGCAATCTGTCACCATCCAACCTCAGGTATACCTTGAGGAGCCCTTTTTTCCCCTCCCCAACAAGAAGCAGCATCCTCTTGTCCTAGAAATGAACTATCTGGGACTAATCCCTAGGATAAGAAGAATATGGGTCTGGGAAATAGGAGATTATCAAAAGTGTCTAAAGGTAAGAAGGCGGAACAGAGTTCTGAATACACTATTCCCTTCTTTCCTCCCTTAAACAGATATGCTCTATATGCTGGAAGCTATGGGATCTTAATGAGGGTTGGCTCTGATTATCCCCATTTTTTCTTTTCTCTCTGCCCCCTGGTCCCAGTCAAGCCAAGCTAGGCTATATGAGGTTACTGTTTGCTATCTGGCAGGAGCTCTCATCCCCATTCCCAAAGGGCCTTCAGTTCATCATCACCAGAGAAGACAACTTAAAAGTCCAGGATCTTAGAATCCCAGACTCAAAGGCTCTAAGCCTGGCCATTCAGTATTGTGACTACAAGCTTCCTCACACTCACTCTGGGCAGCTCATTCCACTTCTGAATGGCTCTATTAGGGAGTTGCTCTGTTGGACTTCCTTGAGAAAACAAGTCCAAGCTCTTCCCTATGATAGTTATGTAAAAATTATATTATTTCCTACTTCTACCCCAAGTCTTTCTATCCCCAAATCAAAGAAGATTTTAAATCCCTTCACAATCCAAGGTACTCTCTTCTGAATATCCTATAGAAGCAATGTCGGAAGCATTAATAATATTATTACTGACAATAATAGTTGCCATTTATATAAAGCTTCTGGGTCACAAATACCTCATGTCCTTTAATTTGAGAGACAGCATTGCCCAGTGGATAGAAAGCTATTGCATCAGAAAGTTGTCTGGAGGCCTGTGAAGTCCCAGGACCAGCGTACAGTGCTGAGGAGTCCTAAATCCAGGTCTCCTGGTTCCCAGGCTTGTTTTCTGTTTTAAGTCATTGCCTTCTCAAGGATCCTCTTCAAATGTGACCCAGAATTCTCCATGTGGTCTATTTTGAGCAGACTTCATCCCTGACAGCCCACCTCTACTAGCACAAGCTAAGAGTTTCTTTGCTTGGTTGAGAAGCCAGGGCCAATGTGTTGCCCAGAAGTTTTTTCACGTTATGTTTTAAACTATCCCTGCCTCCCTTCTACAAATTTATCCTAAGAAATAATGTAAAAGTATTATGCTGAGGATTTATATGTGCCCCACTCACACTACACAACTTTCTGGGATTGGGGTTGCATTTACTTACAGAACCCGAGAAAACAGGGACTTTTTACACCAAAGCTTCATAATTTGTATATGGAGCCACACAATTAAATGTAAAGGTCATGAGATCATGAATTGTTAGCAATAAATGTTTGCTTTGTATACCTATTTATGCAAAAATTTCTTGGGTGAAAAGGGATTGTGAGTGGAAGACAATTAAGGAGCTCTTTTCTAGAATGACCTGTCCAATCACCTGGTGCTATGGTTGAGGAGACTGAAGGCCAGGGAAGGGAAGACAGCCCTTGCCAAGGGTCTTCAGCACCACAGTCAGAGCTGGAACACAGGTCTCTTGGTCAATTCCCACCCCCCCCTCCCCAATTTATAAAGATATTTTAAAAAATGTCTCATCTCTCCCGGCATTCCTGGGCCTTCTCAGACTCTGTATTACAAGGGAAAAGGATTTCTCAGGCTGACGGGTAAACTTTGTCTTATAAGACTAAAAAAGTGAGCTTCCTAAGGGCACAGAACTGACTTCTTCAAACAACATCCACTACTAGGTCTGACAAAGAATTTTGGCTGACTGATTCCCAAGTCACGAAAAAAAAGCCACATTCTGAGATGGTGGCAGAAAATTTGTTATAGCTAGAGACCAAGCTGACAATTTGTGCTCCTGTTTATACTTCTCAAGAACTTGTTTGCTTCAGAGATGAGGTGAAGATAAGATGAAGTAATGGGAGTGAGTCTATCTACCATCAAATGATCCATGTACATTATGTATGTAAGAGATGCCATTGCCAATGAATAGATAATTACAAAATTTGGGGAGAGGGGAAGAGATACAAGAAAAATAACTTGACAGCCTAGAACAATCTATTAAGCAGAAAGAGAGGAGGTGAATGATATAAAACCCTACAATTGGGTTCAAAATAACAAATGGATAAGTATAGAAGGTATCAGTCACAGCTAGAAACCAGTCTGTGTGAAAAAGGATCTGGGTTCTCTGGTATCAAGAGGACCTGAGTTCAATTCTCAAACACTTAACACTCACTAGCTGTGTGACTTTGGACAGGTCATTTAACCCTGTCTTGTCAAAAAATCCAACCAAACAAAAAAAAAACAAAAACAAAACAGAACTTACAGAATTTCTTTCTGGTAAACTTTGAGGCAGACAATGAAGATGTCATTATTTACATTTTGAAAATGAGGAAAATAGCCTTGGATGGATTAAATGATATTGTATCATTCCTACCAGTAGTAAGATCAGAGGGGGTATTGAACCCAGGACTTCTAGCTTCTGCATTGTACCATACTAGTATGACCTTACTGAGACATAGTGGCCAGAGTTAATGTAATCAGAAGCTCCATTCAGAGAACACAGGTAGTGCCCTGATCAGACAGTCAGTTGCCATGTTGTAGGATGGATGATGACAAACTGGACCAATTGCCAGAGGTTAAAGACCAGGATAGAATGGAGGCTTAATACCCAGGTCACATATGATTTAAGAATAATGTTTAAGAGCAATGAGGGATGTTGTATCCTGCTTTCTAAAGTCCCCAAGTTAGGGTGACAAAATGTACCATTTCCCTTCTAGAGCCTCCACACCAGAGTGATTAAGATATACCTTTCTAGTGGAGAAATGATGAGGAGGGACTCCCAAGAATGGTGGAAAAATGAAGTCCGTTTATTTCAAGGACTTTTCCCTTTATATAATGTAACAAAAACAACACTGTGCATGTAGGACCACATAAACAACTTGCTACTGTATGTAGTTTGCTGCCTGGTATCACTATTCCATCCAGTATCACTCTGCTTCAATTACAATACAGATTTATTTAGCAGGTTCCCTCTGGGCTAAAGGGTCTTATACCTCACCCAAAGTTTCCCCACTGACTGTGACTCTCTACATCAGAAGAGTAAGAAGATAACATATTGAGTGGGGAAAAAACTAGCATACTAAATATTTCTGATAAAAGTCTCATATCCAAGGTATACATAAATATATAAGATTAAGAGCCATTCTCTAAGGATAAGTAGTCAAAGACATTAAAGTTTTCAGAAGAAATGCAAATGATCAGCAACCATATTAAAGACTGCTTTAAATCACTCATAATATGAGATGCAAATCAAAATCATTATGATGTGATACCTCATACACATCAATTTGATAATGATGGTAAAAGATGGAAAGAGTCAACTTTAGAAGGGCTATGAGAAGAAAGATATGTATTAAGTCTCTACTATATATGAGGCCCAATGAGGAGGCAATGTTAGAACTAGCTAATGAGATGATTGAAGCAGAAGACTGTGATGGTGAGACCCAGCTTTGATATGTGTGTTTGTGTTGTGTGTGTGTGCATTTATCCTGTGAGAGATCTTGATCAAATCAGTGAACTCATTTGTAAATCAGGAATGATCATCTCTGCTCTACTAAATCCTCATATAACTGTCGTGAGCCAAGTACTTTGCTAACCTTCAAATATTAGAGATAATGATGTTAAATCTTGGTTTTATTGCTTATTAGTTTTCAAACCTAGACAGTTACCTCTTGTATTTTGGGTCTCAATTTCTTTATCTGTCCATGCTATCTTGTAAGACTTGTGAAAAGCAAATAAGATAGCCATAAAATGCTATGTAAATGGACACCACAAAATAAGTCTTGGGGATAAAAGTGTAAACCAAAGTGCTAGCTGAATTTATTCATGTTTTTTTTATTTTCATTGTGTACCCCCAGTCTTCAGCTGGGACAGGGCTCTTTATTTATAAACTAAATTTTGAATGCCTATAGATTAAGAAAGAGTAATATAGCTGGCAGGACAGTCCAAGACTCACTCCTACAGGGACTGTTTTGGTACAGACATAACTGGGCTCATACTGTTACCTTATTGCCCTCGTCATGAGAGGAGGCTGGGAAGCTGGATACACAGATATGATTGGATTTTCAATCCCAGTCTCTCAGGGTTTTAATTACTGGTCAGGGGCGGCTGGGCCCAGGCCTGGCTGCTGTTGGATTGTGAAGGTCGATATGCCGGTCCACAACATATTGAGCCACAATGCCTGCAGACTCTATTGCACTATTTAATCATCTTTTGCAAAATTTACAGTGGAACAGGAGGGATCAATACAGAATTTATCACATTCTCTTGTAAATATGAGCCAGGAAAGAGTCTTAGGCAGTTTGTTACACAGCAGGAGGGGCCGACAGGGTGATAGGAGGTGAAACGAAATCTATACTTCTTGGCATGAGATGCAGACTCTCCAGTAAGTTTCTCCAATGGAGAACAGAGGCAGGATCTCATAGACAGATGACTGACCTAGAAGACTTGGGTTCTGGTCCTATCTGTGCCATTGTGTAATCTTGGAGAAGTTATTTGTTTTCTTAGGCTCAGGCCTAAGCATTGGCATCCTAAAACAATCCCTTTCTTTTCGGAGTAAGAGGGAAGTAAAATTTAATTATAGGTATGATTAAAAAGGTGCAAAATGAAGAATGGCAAAGTCCTAGAATGATTTGAGTTAAAATAGACTTTACTTCCATAAACCACGAACTCATGACCAAAGTGCCATCATGATGTCCAAATCAATCAATGTCAGTAGCCCAACCCTCACTAAACCCTGATTTAACCATAACTGGACATCTGTAAGACTAAGACTGTGCAAACTGGCAGTGGGGCTCTTCTCATGTTAGTGATTAAATTGGCAGTCTATTTGACTTATTGAAAGCTCCTATAGGACATGCATTTGTCTGTACGCATTAAAAGAGGGAAGTTCCGAAGATCAAAAGGGAGAGAGGGAAAGGACTTAAGAAGACTCCTGCCATCAGCCTCAACTTGTCATTGCATGGGATTGCCTTTTCTTCTGACTCAGAACCTTAGGTAACTGGATTCAAGGAGGCTGGCCCGATCTTCCATGTGCCTAGAAGAGGAAGGAACTGATCTATGGATGACAATGGATGAGGAGGGCTGGTATAAGCTGAA
Source organism: Antechinus flavipes (assembly GCF_016432865.1). Lineage (NCBI taxonomy): Eukaryota > Metazoa > Chordata > Mammalia > Dasyuromorphia > Dasyuridae > Antechinus > Antechinus flavipes. The sequence continues at coordinate 552,175,521 of NC_067400.1, read as the reverse complement.
GAGACATTACAGGTGAGAACTGTCTCAAATTAGTCTGACTGGATTTCAACCTGGGATTGTGCCTCTGATGTCTCTCAGTCTGTCATGGGGTTAATAACAACAAATAGTCCTACCTCCACAAATCTTGGCCACATATTAGCTCTATAACCCTGACCAAGTTACTTGATTTCTCAGTGTCCTAGTTAACACTCTAAGATTACAAGTTGCAGACAAGGTGTTGACTTGTACTTGTAGGAGGAGCTTCCTCACTGGGAGTTTCCTAAACCAATGGACAGCTCTAGTCCCTATGTCACAAAATACTAATTCTGAATGTTAACCCACTTCAAGGTCCTATGAATACAAAAAGGAATAAATCACTTGATCTGTTTTTGTTTTCAAGAAACTCATGGGGATAAGATTCAGACATGGAAAGATTATTAATGAAACAGGCTATAAATGCTAAGTTTCACATAAGTATTATAGATTTGATAGGAGTTTGGGAAGAGAGAGAGGGAGAACACTGTGTGTGGAGATAGCCAGAGAGGCTTCTTAGAGGAAATAGGGAGGTGTATGGGGCTTGAAGGATTCAGCTGAACTCAGCTAAATGGAAGGAAGTTATAGATATGAAAATGGACAGATTATAGAGGGAAAATTTCACAGATCTGTCTGTCTGAAGTAGAATATTAGAGATGTGGGACCCGATGGGAGAATTTTAGGCAAGGGGAACCTATGGCAGATGTCTGAGCAGTAATATACAAAACTGAATACTGGGATCACAGATTTTGAGCTGGAAGGCATCTCAGGTCTAATGTTCTCTTTACTCACTTTTTAGTTTACTGAGGAAACAAAGTTCTTGAGGGTAAGGTGACATATCATACCACATAGGTAGTTTTGTGGAAGAAGTAGGATTTGAAGCCAGTCTCTCAAAACTCCTAATCCAATGGCATCTGCTGTTAAGCAGGAAAGCAGACATCTCAAAATAGCCCACAAAGAACCTCCTTGCAAATCAAACAACATTTTCCCATAATTTTCTGGACTATGAAAGACTATGAAGAGTGGCTTGGCTGCAATGGATGATTACAGAGCAAGAAAACTAGAGTGTATTAGAATCACAGAAGAGGATCCAGGGGATCTTATCTAGACCAGGGGACTTTGGGATCTAGTCCTGGTTTTGCAATTTATTAGCAGAATGATTATGTGAAAGTCACTTTTCCTCTTAGTGTCTCAACTTTTCTTTTGTTAAAAAGGGACAACAGAATTGATGTAGGATTAAAATCAGATTGCAAGTGGTATATGTTTTGTAAGCAGTGTTATGATGTATAAATGTGAGGAGTTACCAGTCATCGCATACCAAATCATCAGGGTCTGGGGAAGACTCTGGCCTCTCAAAGGCTACTTCAGAGGAAGGTAAGCTATCACAGGCTCCACCATGGACAGAGGCTTTGAGTCCAGCCTCTTCAGATCATGCGCCTGCTGTCCAAGGATCAGCCTAGCTGGGTATTGGAAAGCTCTCCAGACTGGCAGGAAAAGGGGATTAATTTTTTTTGATTGGGGCTTCTCGCAAAATCTTTTATTTAGATGTGGGTAGACTGAATTATATGGGGAAAGATATTACACTAATATAGAGAAAGTCACAGATCCTGGTAAAAATGGAATAAAGCACAGGACTTGGAGTCAAGAGACCTAATAGAATCCAAGCTCTGGTATGAAATAGCAGAGTGATGCTAAGCAAGATACTTTATCTAACTGAGAACTGTCTTTTCCTCAGTAAAATAGAGTTAAGATAAATTTGTTCTACTACACAACAGTGAACTTCACTTCACAGTGAACACAACACTTCACAACAATGAACAGTACTCTGGTAAAACTTAAAATGCTACAGAAATAAGTTTTTCTTTCTCTTCCCTCTTTCCTTCCTCCCCTGCCCTCTCACTTGGAAGGAAGGCTCAGACAGAAAGGCTACTCAAATTCTGATGGGCTGATTTCACCCAATGCATATTACCATAAGGCAAGGTCAAAGAAATGGAATTATGGAGGAAGAAGGCTGTGCCTATGCACAGGAAGTGCACTGCTACTGTTCTAGGTGATTTGGGGAAGAAAAACAGAGCTCAGCTGACAAGCCACACACTTTGGCTATTCTCAAGTTCTGCTGTAATCCCCTTTCCACTTTCTTCAACTGCCAGAAAAAAAATTAGAAGACAACTCTAGTATTAAGGGGAATTCTGACAGAGCAGTCAGGCTTCCACTTTCTGCCCCACTGACCACAGCTCCCTTGCATAAGGACCCAGAAAGAGGAAAAGGATGTTAGCTAAGGCTGAGGGCTCTGGGCTCTGGAAGACTGAGTCCTATGCTAGGTCTGCTGTTTTGTTAGCAACAGTTATTATACCCTGCAAAAAAGAGAGCCGAGTCCCAGGCAGGGCTCTATGCAAGGGGTGTTAACCTTTGTTCTCCCCCCCCTCCCCAAAACATGCTAATCACAAGTCTGCTCGAATCTAACAAAGTTTGGAAGGGGTACATACAGGGCCCCACAAAGCCCAAACATCTGGCTAATTCAATTAAGACACCAATTATCAATCTGGATGCTTTGTCTCTGTAACAACAATCACCCCAACTGACTAGTCTGACAGATGTTTTGGCTGCCCTAGGCCAATGGAAACACTATAGCAGAGAAGAAGAATTAGAAGTCATGAATATGTCTGTTTACTCTTTTATTCTTACGCCTAGGCACTGGTTTAAGTAAGGCCTCCTGCTTTGAGAATTAAGGGTATAAAACCATGAGGAAAGTGATGGCTGTATTCATCTTCTTGATATAAACCCCAAGATGTGTGAATTTCAGACACACTTTAGGTTCAAACACAAGTGCATTTATTAGTGTCCTGAATCAGTCAAAAGTCTAACTGGGAGTTTTGGAAAGAGATTCATTCAAAGAAACATAATGCTTTTAATTCCTGTTCTCTAATTGGTGATCTCATAAAGCTCTCAAGATTTAATTATCACCTCTTGATGATGATTCTCAAACCTACCTATCCTGCTCCAACCTTGACTCCCAACCTCACATCTTTAATTGCTTCTTAGACACCTCAAACTGGATGTACAATAGACATTTTAAATTCAACTTGTCCAAAATGAATCTTTTCCTCTTAACCCTTTTCCCCTTCTAATTTCCCCATTATACCACCCTAATCCTTTAGGATCAGAACTTAGAAGTTTTCCTGGATTCTTTACTAAATTTCACTTTCCCATATCCAATTGGATGCCAAAGTCTGTTGGTTTCGCCTGTGTAACAATTCTCAAACATACTCCCTTTTCCCCTGACATTAGAGCAAGCCTTTATCACCTCGTGCCTGGATCACTGTGATAACCTGCTAGAAAGTCGACCTACCTCAAACCTCTCCTAACTCCAACCAGTTCCCCAGTCACCAAAATGATTTTCCTAAAGCACATTCCTATTGCCAACAGGATTCAAATACAAAATGCTGTGTTTCGCATTCAAAGCCCTTTATAACCCAATTTCTTCCCAGTTTTCTTACATTTTACTTTTTGATTCAATCACACTAGCCTCCTGTCCTGGCTGTGCCACAAATAAGAGAAATCTTTTCACTCTGGACATTCTCTTTGGCTAGTTGCCAGTCTAGGAACTTCCTTTTCACTGATTTATTCATCTCTTTGGCTTCCTTTAAGTCCTAACTAAAATCCCACTTCCTACAGGAAGTCTTCCTCAATATCTCTTAATTGTGGATTTCCTCTGTTAATTAGTTCCTATTTAAGCTGCATATAGCATGCTTATATTTGCATGTTGTCTTCTCTATTAGATTGCAAGCTCGTTGAAGGTAGAGACTGTTCTTTGACTCTTTCTGTAACCCTTGCACTTAGCATAGTACTTGGATAATGCAGGTACTTAAATATTGCGTGACTTGATTGTTTGCCAGATACTAGAAAGCGAATGTCTTCACTGGAATGTCTTCACTGGAACTATCACCATCATTGTTATTGTCGTTGTCCTCCCCATCATCAAAATTCACCACAAATACAATTTTCAAAGTACTTTCAATGGAACTTGGGAAAATGAAGGAGAGCAGAGAATATTATTCTTATTTTACAGATATGGAAATTGAGGCTTAGGAAGAAGTGATTTGTTGCAGTCCCAAGGTTATCCTACCTAACAAGTGTCTTCTTAAGATCACAGTGAAATCAGTGGCAGAACTAAGAAATTAGTGTATCTGCTCTGGAAACTAGAGGCTTCACCTCATGGACTTTCTCAAATAACAGGAGATAGAGGAACAGAGATAAGGAGGCAGCCGTACCATCTGATTGGCTTTCAATGGTGTTTTAAAATCATTACACTAACAACACAAAATAGGAGACTACTAGAGATTCAGGGAGATCTCTAAGAGACGATTCCCTGACAGGACCCAAATTGGTTCCACCTGCTGCTAGGAAGAAATACTGGGCCACCGTACTGCCTTAAGTCCAGCTGGCTCCTCTGAGTACCTTTTCTGAAAAAAGACTGTCCTGAGTGAAAAATGAGGGGCTTTTAGATTTCCTTTTAACAAATACTTACTGGGTCCTGGGTTGAGCTATTCTGTGGGAGAGATATAGTGATGAATTCTATCTACTGAAAGTAAGTTCTAATGAAGGGTTGATAATTTACAGAGTCTGAGGGTCAAGAAGCACTTCTGACAGTTTCTAGTCCATTTTGAATCTGGGCAGATTGTGATTTAGGAGGGACACCAGATCTATAGTTGGAGAGTCTGGAACTGAAGTCCAGGTCTGCTGTTTAAATACGTAAGGTCACTCTGGCTTAGTTGTCTTTCTCGCTCTTTTTTAAATGAAGGGGCTGAATAAGGCTATCTTGAAATTAACCCCCAGATACAAAATCTGATGATCCCTTCCAGAACATCTCCAACAAGTGCTCATCTAGCCTCTGACATGGAACTGAAATGAACTTTTCACCCACTGTTCCCAGTTCTGTCCTCTGAGATTAAACAGAAACAATAAGGTAATTCAGATGACAGAAATGGTAAAATAGGAGGTAATAAGTAAAATACTTGTTTTGTGTTAACTGGGGATAGAGAAAATGCAATGGGAGAGCAGAAGGAGGAGAGATCAGATCCACTTGGGTGATCTGAAAAAGTTAGGTAGCATTTGAAGGCCCAATAGGGGTGAACTGGTGGACAGGAAGAAGCAGTAGATAAAAAGGCACCTTCTGAGTCTACCTAAAAGGTCCTTTAATATCTGAACCTGAAATGGATGTCAGAGAGGACCAATGCCAACCCTCTAAGAAGATGGTCCTAAACTTCATATTTATCATTATTAATCTTCCTCTTTTCTAAATTCCTGTGAAGCTCTGAGTATCTGGTGATTTGAAAATCTTGTTGGAGATGATATTTGAAGATGATGTATATCCAGAAGAGTTGGGTCTTGTAATGGGAGTGAGCCCAAGGTGAGTAGGCACTAAACTTCAGGCTAGCCCTTTGTAGCTGCTTAATTCTTCTGAAGGATAACTCAACTCCCTGGAACTTTTAATCAATAAAATATTCAATCACTGTTCTTACTGTGAAGGAAGAATTTATGGCCAAGAGGTTTTTGCTTTAAGAAAAACTGAGAGGAAAGGGGAACAGTATATGGAAGTGAAAAGAATGCCAAGTTTTTTGTCTCAGGATTTGGGTTTAAATATAGCTCTTTCATTTATTACCTTGGAAAAGCAATTTTAGTTCTCACGGCCTCAATTACCTGATCTGTAAAACGAGGGAAATATAGGAACTAGTTAAACAATAGTGATGACATGGCACCATAAGTTCAGAGTCAGAAGGCACCTAGTACCTATAAGATGATCTAGTTCCATGGTTTTTTGGTATCAGATACTTATTTGGTGAAGTCTAAGGATTCCCACTTCAGAATTTTTGCTGCCTGTATTTCTAACTTAAGGAAATGCTAAATTTCAGTTAGGGATTAGTGTAAGTTTTTTTTTTTCTTCATCCACGTTCATGGATCATCTACAATCCATCCACAGAGCCTCTGTGGTCCATGGAACTCATGATCACCTTACAGGGGACAAGAGGAAACTGAGACCTTTCTAACTATAGAGGGAAACTGACTTATCTAAGATAATGCAAGTGGGAGGCAGCAGAGACATAATGCAAATTAAGGTCCTGTGACTTCAAAATCAGCACTCTTTCTATTCTAATAAGGTAGTTCATAACACTAAGTGGCATGTGATTATCAAACAAGTGAGCAAAGAAAGGAGGCCCAAGGGAAAACAGGGACTGAGTCACTGCTGGAAGAGCTGGAACTTATTTAATGATTTTGAAAAACAACTGAAAATTATATAAAAAAATAAATTCACATTCATGACCTAATAACTTAAACTCTCATTTAAAGAAATCACTAACAATAGGGAAAGATCAATCTATAAGGAAAATTAGAAAATAGTACCAATTGTAATAGCAAAAAAAGGAAAACAAATTGTGTCCTCAAATACTGGAGAACAGCTGAAGAAATTATAGTACATAATGGCATATAATGGAGTGATGACATATGAATAATACAAAGTAACCTTCAAAGTTGGGTACAAAATGCTACAATATATGAATAAAATGGAATAGTATGGTGAGATACTAAGCAATTAAGAAAATGAAAAAATTTATAACACACTGGACAACACAATAAAGCTTAAACTTATAAAGCTTGAACCCGTTTTTTCTATTAACAAAAAATTACTAAAGCATAAGATTGTGTCGTTAGCTTTTTATGTCTCTTTATCTGCTTACATTTAAAGAAACATATAGGAAGGGCTGGAGGAAGGCTGGCAGCCTGGAAGCAATGAGGCTAGAATTCTACACAGGCCTAGTGCTTCATGGTTTCATCAACCACAACAAACTCATTTCAGACTTTTTGGCTTTACTAAAATCCTTCCCCTGTTTGGAATACCCTCTCTACTCCTCTCCAGATCTCAAAAATTTTACTTAGCTTTTGGAGTACCGCTTCTTCCAGAAAGCCCAATCTAACTACTTTGGTCTCTGAGGATCTCTTTTCTTTTTTGCTTTTACGATCTATATTACATTATGCATATTTCATTTAATTTAGAACCAGAGGCAGCTAGATACTATATTGAATAAGGTGTTAAGACTATAATCAGGAAGATCTGAGTTCAAATTCAGCCTCAGAATCTTATTGATTATGTGACCTAGCACAAGTCACTTAATCTGTTTGCTTCAGTTTTGTTGGGAGGATTAAATGAGATAATATTTGCAAAATGCTTAGCACAGTGCCTGGTATGTAACAGGAGCTTAATAAAAGCCTGTTTTCTTCTCCTTTATTAGAATAAGTATATGCAAAAAAGATTTGAGAGAGTTGATGAATTGCAAGTGAAAAAAAAGTCAGCACTGAGACCTATGGACCAAAAAGCTAATGTAATCTTAGGTGCATTAGTAGAGGCACAATATCCTGAGTGAGGAAGGTGGCAGACAAGACTATTATTTTCAACTTCCCAACAACTAGAATGATTCCAAAGTGGAATAACCTGACTTGAGATGCAGTGGGTTTCCCCTCCTTGCAAGTCTCTTCAAGGAGAGACTCAATGACCATTTTTTGGCTTGGATATAGTGAGAAGCCTTCTGTGTATGGATTTAGACTAGTTGGTTTCTAAAGTCCCTTCCATTTTTCAAATTCTATGATTCTCTATTGAAAGGTTGAGGTTGTCATGTGGTAGAGGAAAGGGATACTCATTTTAGTCCTAGAGTATACAACTAGTACAGGGTCAGGGAAATTGTAAAGTTATAGAGAAATATACAGGAGATTAGACAAAGCTCACTGTTTTATATAAAATAGAAAAACTTGGACTTGCAAACTAAATTAACTGGGGGCTAATGACTAATTGAGAATCTGGGCTCTCTTTGACAATAAGTACTAATGACAAAATGTTAAGATCATAGAATCTCTGAGATGGATGGAAAGCTGTGAGGTCATTTAGTCAAATCTTTCATTCAACAGAAGAGAATACTGAGGTCAAGAAAACAGAAGAGATTTGCTTGAGATGATACAGTAAGTCAGCTACAGAGTCTGGGCTGAAGTTCAGGATTGGCTCCAGTACAAGTGTCTTTCTGTCCTTTCACTCTGCTGGTAAAAGTCAGAAAATGAGAAGTTTTATAGCACACGGATGGCACAAAGAAAGGATGCATTTCTTCAGCATCTGTTGGAATAGCCAGCCAGCCAGCTAGTCAAGTGGAACGTGAGAAAGAAAACAGAGTTTGGGGTCAAGGGTGATATAGAAGATTCTGGGTCCTGCCAGAAAACTGTTTGCTAAAGAGAAGAATGTCAGAAATGAGAAGGAACTTCTCGCCTAGATAAAAAGGGTAGGGAATTTGAGAACTTTATACTAACTCAATTGAGACAGATTAAAGAAGAAGTGGGACCCTAGTGGTAGGTAGGTGAGAAGGGAGCCAAACGGGAAGTTTAGGGCATCCTAGGTTTGGATTTCATGAAACCCAAGTGATGGGGCTGTGGTGGGGAGGTGGAGAGAAAAGTGTTAAGAACTAAGACAGAACAGATGGAGGACAATGAGAAGAGAAAGCAATGTTATGTAATATGAAGAACACAATATTTGTAGTGGGAGGAAGTGGGAGGCTGGGGAAATAGACACTCAATTTCTCCATTAGCATAAAAGAGCTTCAGGTGTGTTGAAGAACTCTATTGGCTCATTCTTCCTTCTTTCTTTGATGGATGTTATTAGTTTGCTCAATTTGTCTATGCTCTGTGAATTTTTCACAGAGGCTCTGCCCAACATGTTTTTTTTTTTTTTAATTTTTATTTAATGATTACTTTATATTGACAACATTATCCCTTGCACTCGTTTCTTTTCCGATTTTTTCCCCCTCCCTCCCTCCACCCCCTCCCCTAGATGGCAAGCAGTCCTTTATATGTTGGATATGTTGCAGTATATCCTAGATACAATATATGTTTGCAGAACCGAACAGTTCTCTTGTTGCATAGGGAGAATTGGATTCAGAAGGTATAAATAACCCGGGAAGAAAAACAAAAATGCAGATAGTTCACATTCGTTTCCCAGTGTTCTTTCTTTGGGTGTAGCTGCTTCTGACGGTCATTTATCAATTGAAACTCAGTTAGGTCTCTTTGTCAAAGAAATCCACTTCCATCAAAATATGTCCTCATACAATATCGTTGTCGAAGTGTATAATGATCTCCTGGTTCTGCTCATTTCACTTAGCATCAGTTCATGTAAGTCTCGCCAGTCCTCTCTGTATTCATCCTGCTGGTCATTTCTTACAGAACAATAATATTCCATAACATTCATATACCACAATTTACCCAGCCATTCTCCAATTGATGGGCATCCATTCATTTTCCAGTTTCTAGCCACTACAAATAGGGCTGCTACAAACATTTTGGCACATACAGGTCCCTTTCCCTTCTTTAGTATCTCTTTGGGGATACAAGCCCAATAGAAACACTGCTGGATCAAAGGGTATGCACAATTTGATAATTTTTTGGGCATAATTCCAGATTGCTCTCCAGAATGGTTGGATTCGTTCACAACTCCACCAACAATGCATTAGTGTCCCAGTTTTCCCGCATCCCCTCCAACATTCATCATTATTTTTTCCTGTCATCTTAGCCAATCTGACAGGTATGTAGTGGTATCTCAGAGTTGTCTTAATTTGCATTTCTCTGATCAATAATGATTTGGAACACTCTTTCATATGAGTAGTAATAGTTTCAATTTCATCCTCTGAAAATTGTCTGTTCATATCCTTTGACCATTTATCAATTGGAGAATGGCTTGATTTCTTATAAATTTGAGTCATTTCTCTATATATTTTAGAAATGAGGTCTTTATCAGAACCTTTAACTGTGAAAATGTTTTCCCAGTTTGTTGCTTCCCTTCTAATCTTGTTTGCATTAGTTTTGTTTGTACAAAGGCTTTTTAATTTGATGTAATCAAAATTTTCTATTTTGTGATCAGTAATGGTCTCTAGTTCATCTTTGGTCACAAATTTCTTTCTCCTCCACAAGTCTGAGAGATAAACTATTCTATGTTCCTCTAATTTATTTATAATCTCGTTCTTTATGCCTAGGTCATGGACCCATTTTGATCTTATCTTGGTATATGGTGTTAAGTGTGGGTCCATGCCTAATTTCTTCTGCCCAACATGTTGAGGAGCTTCTGGGTTTGGAAAAATGAGAACTGGGATCCGAATCCTGGCTTTCCCACTTATTACCTATGTGATTTTGGGCAAGACACTTAAATTTCTTTGGGACTCAAATTTCCCCCCCAAAATACAATTTGCCTGGCCCTTGCTCTTGCTTTAGGAGGCATAACCTCATAAAGATTTTTGAAGAGACAAGAAAACAGTTAGGTAAGCAATTACTGATGTAATCTGCTATGGAAACTTTGAGAATCATATCCAGTTTTCTTATTGGTTGTTCTCTTGCGGTCTCAACCTTAAATTCTCTTTGAATAGTCTGTTTTAATTGAATCTTTCAATATGTTTCCTATAAATTTTCTCCCCCTCCATTGTTCTATGACATTGGTTTTATAAGATGACACTGGCTATACTCTTCCATCATCTTCTCTGTGAAGTTTTATGGAGTTTGTTTTCTAAAACAGTATCATTATTCTTGGTTGCTCATAACTCTCTACTTGGCAAGTATATATGTTAGCTGAAGTGGTTTCTAAGCTCTTCTGACCTCCTTATTGTGGGCAAATGACTTACATTGCCTAAACTTAGGCAACAGTGATGGCCTCTATTTGCCACTATCAAAACAGAAGAAAAGGTATATACAAGAGAATTATTGTTTATTTTGTGCCCTGTTTTTGAGTCTATTATAGGAAGACAGAAATGAATGATACAAAATCTTATTCCTTATAGAGTTCATACACTGCTTTGAGGGGGGTGGGATAACACAGAGAGTGAATGTGGAGAACAAAATATGGCCCCAAACCTGGCAATACATGTCAGAATGTACTAATGCCACAGAAAACAGACAAGAGACAGTTCTTTTTTTTTGGCTGGGGAGGGTGGGGGAAGGGAGTGATGAGATGGGGACCTGGAGGATGAAGGAAGCAATATCTGAAATGGGCCCTAACAGGAGGTCAATTTTTTTTTTTTAAACAACAGTAATAAACCCAATAGTTCTCTATTACCTCCAGGAACAAAAATAAAACCTGTAGTTTGGCATTTAAAGTTCTTCATAACCTGGCTCGTTCCTACCAGGATTACTATTTTCCATATATTCTGAGATCCAGTGACACTGGCCTCTTGGCTGTTCCTTGTTCTATAAAATGAAGGACTCTATAAAGTTCCTTGTCTCTAAATCCTAATTACATTTTTTCTTGTATCATTCTTAGTAGCACAAGGTCCTGAAGACAATATTTCAATTATATTCAGATACTTATTAAAAGCCTACTGTATGCAGAACATTTTTTGATTCTGTAAGAGTTGCAGAGTTTAGGTGAGGCCTTTGGGAGGTGGATAAAACATAAAATAGATAATTGCAATATATAATAGTACCTAAGTGCAGTTGTGTTTGATAAACAAAGTACTGTGGGAGGTCTTGGGACCATAACCTACCACAGTGAAGCAAGGAAGGCTTCTTGGAGTAGATTTTGAACTGGGCTTTAATGGCAAGTAGGAAGAATTCACTGAGGAAAGACAAGGAAGAACATTTTTTCCCCAAGTACAAGGAGGAGCATGAGGAAAGAAGAGAGAGCAGCAGTTTGGCTGGAATATGTAGAATATGTAAATGAGATAATGCAGGAAAGATAAGGTGATGCCAGATCATAGAAGACTCTGTGAGATGTTTGAACTTACCTCAGTGGGCAATAGGGAACTGTCAGTTTTGAGCACAGCTGTGATGTGGCCAGATTTATGCATGACAGCAAATTCTGTGATTCTCAGTTCTCTAAAGGCTTTAGAATTGCAAAAGGACCTCAGTGATCATTTAGTCCACCTTCCCCATTTTACAGAGGATGAAACTGAGGCTCAGGGAATTTAAATATCTTGCCCAAGGTTACACACATACTAAGCAGCAGAGCCAGGATGTGAATCCAGATTTTCTGGCTCATCCTCTTCAGAGCATGTTCCTCTTCCTAATCTGTTAGGGATTTGTAACAAGGATTATGAGACTGGATCTCTTAAGAGGAGCCCTGTAGTTCTGAGAATCTGGGAATGGAGGATGATGAAAAATTAGTTTATACACTAAATAACTTCTGACATCCTTTTCAAGTCTTAGATTATATGATTCTAAGACTCCCAATGTGGTTTCAAAAGTCTAAGATCAATCTCTTCTGCTCCCACCCATTGCTGCTAATATCACTTTGGAAATATCACCGGTAGCCTCATCCTAGGAGATGAAGGAATAGGAAAAGGGCCTCTCTCTTAAACATGAAGAAAGGCCTGCAGGGTCAAGAAGGGCAGGGGTCAGGGTAGAGAGGTTGGTTGCTGGTGGCCCTGCCTATTCTGACTGATGGCTACTTGTCTGAGGTAGAAGGGGTGGGAGGGAGAGCTGGATAGTTAATGGCTTTGGCCTGGGGCTGGGGGAAGCCAAGAGGGAGGGAGTAAGGGAGGGGTAGTGGTGGTGTGTGTAAATGGACACTCTGGAAGAAAGCAGGTGGGGGGAAGTGGAAAGGCCGGGGGGCTAGTGGGCTGGGGGGCATCTGTTCCATGTCAGCAGACAGGAAGCATATCCCTGGCTTGGGTCAATGGGGATGGCCTCGGCAGGGAAGCTGCTTTACAAAAGACACCGTGGCTGAACTGCTTTAAAGGTGTTCGATCTCAGCCCAGGGGAGCGGGTTCTCTTTCAGAACCAACTTTCAGGCAGATACAGGAGGAGATACTGTGAAGGGGGCAGGGCGGGAATAGAGGGGATAGAAGAAATTCTGTGAAAGGGGATGAAACATGAGGCCCTGGGGAAGAGGGGTGCATCAATAAGCAGAAAGGAGCTATGGTGTCCCTCACCCACAAAAGCTCTTCCTGGAAACTTTCTACAAAACAAAAAGACAAGAACAATACCACTCTGCAACACTTTTCTAACACCTGCCTTTGGGAGGGGCTCAATCAGCTTTTATGGATATGATGGCTGGGCCAAACAGTCTTAGGTCAAAGTATTCTCTGTGCTAACATACATGCTCTAACTGGAGTGGCCTGAGGGATGGGCCCTGGCCCATGGCTTGAGAGGCTGCAGTTTCCCATCATCAAATTAGGTCTCTCAAAGGGAAAAACCATTTGTTTTGTTGAAGATGTTGTATCTGAGATTACTGTTATACATTACGTTCTGTGTCTAGTTCTATTCCCAAGTCTTTGGGGGACAGAAGAACTGATTTCCTTTTATAAGACAGAGGACTAGATGAATAAGTCATCTTGCCTTCTAATTTGGTTGATGGGGGAAATCATGAACAGGACAAGTGAATATTTACTGGTAATTAGCTAAGGCAAGGTTTTCTTTGAAGTTGTTTATTAAGATGACTGTTTATTAAGCAGAAGCCATATTCAGGTGTTCCTAGCTCTTGCACAACTTGCTCCTTCCCTTTCCCCTTCTTTCACTAAAGGGCATCCCAGGATCAAAGAAATTTCAGAGTTGGGCTCTCTAGTTCACTTTACATCTGAAAAACAATTCCCCTTCTTTCAAGGGGCCACCCAGCTATTAATAGCTCCCATAGAGGGAAATCTACTCCTTGTAATTCACTGTTTCTTAGATTGAAATAATAGTCCATTACATTTATACACCAATATTTGTTTGGCTATTTCTCAATCAATGGACATCTAGTTAGTTTCTAGTCATTTGTTACCACAAAAGTGATGCAACAAGTATTTTGGGATATACCAGGCCTTCTCAGTCTTTGGCCTGTTTCTAGGGGGGGATGGTATTGAGAAGTCAAAGAGCATGAACAATTTTGTCACTTTTGTAGGACAGCTCACCCTTTGATCTTCTTCAGATAAACTGCTGGGTAGCCAAATATGTCCCTTTCTCATCTTATACTGAATTTTTATTTTTATTATTATTTTTAAATAACTATAACTTTTTATTGATAGAACCCATGCCAGGGTAATTTTTTACAACATTATCCCTTGCACGCATTTCTGTTCCGATTTTCCCCCTCCTTCTCTCCACTCCCTCCCCCAGATGGCAAGCAGTCCTACACATGTTAAATATGTCACAGTGTTATACTGAATTAAAAAAAAAAAAATTCAAATCTTTTAGAACGTGATTCCATTTGTTTTCCATGAAAAACTAAGGAAGTGGCACAGTGGTAGATAGTTTTAGACATGGAGCCAGAAGATACTGTTCCAGTTCCAAGTTCACTCAAATAGTTGTGTGATCAGAGGCAAAGCAGTCAATCCTTTTGAGCCCTAGTACCTTCATCTGTAAAATGTAAAACTTTCAGTTTACTTTCCTTCTAAAGGTGCTGTGAGAATCAAGTAAAATAATGTATGGGGAAGTGCTTTGTAATAAAAACGCTTTAGAGGAATGTGGCCCTTTCTAATTGTGTGCCTTGGGACTCTCACTTCCCCTCAGTGACTCTGTTTTCTCATTTGTGAAATGAGGAGATCTACTTCACAGGGTAATTATGCAGAAAATACTCTGTGGACCTTTTGATACTCTAGAAGTATTGTTATTAATGTTGTTCTTCTATTAATGTTGTGTAGACCTGGGCATAAGAAATGGTATAAGACAAACATCAAGGCTGATGAAGAAAGGTGGGCTAGTAATATAAGTATAGAGAAGGATGGATAACAAATGGAGAAGCTGTAGTGGCAACCATGAAATATTAAGAAAAGCAGAGGAAAGTGTCCAGAACGTGCTGCTGGATTAGCTGTGAGGGATTAATAGAAAGATACAGATGAGAATCCTGGATAGGCCATGTGACATGCTAGGAAAGAGATCACCTATGTTGAGGACATCCATCTCTGCTGAAATATTGCTGGGCTCTGGCTAGGGACATAGATTCAGAATTTACCAATACTTTTGAGAGGAAATGAGATTCCTCGAGAGTGTTTGAAGACCAGAGTTAATGTTACCAAGACAATAACTTGCAGGGTGGTTATCTCTTGGGAGTAAAAATAAAAGTCAGAATTCCAAACCATGTGTTAAACCATGTCCTATTGTTCCCTGTTCTGAGACAGCAGAATGGAAAAAACACTGGAAATCAAAACATCTGGTCCTGATCCAAGCCTCATCACTTCCTAGTTGTGTAACTTGGGGGGCAAAGCACTTTGCTTCTCTGAAACTTGGTCTTTTTCTCTTTCAAATGAGCATGGCGGAACTTCCGGTTAAGATGGCGGAGAGGAGGCTCACAGTTGCATAAGCTCCGCGCTTTCTCTCACTATCCACTTCATTACAAGCCTCTGAATCAATGCTTGACTGAAAAAAACCCACAAATAGTTACCAAGAGAAGCCATCCTTGAGATCCGCCAAGAAAGGTCTGTCTTTACTGGAGGGCTGGGGCGGTTTTAGATCGGGCGCAGGCTGAGGGCAGCGGCAGTGAGAACACGGGAGCAGAGCTGAGAGGGGGTGGGGAGTGATCGTAGCCGTCTCTGCGGGGAGAGCTTCGCTACAGCTTTGGAACCTGCAGCAAGTCAACAGCCCAGCAGAGAAGCTAAAAACACCGGGGCTGAAGAACACAACCCCAAACAGCTGGAGTCTCTCAGGACCTGGCCGCCCCCCCTTCCCCCCCACAGTGACTCAGCACGCTTTGGGATCTCAGAGCGCAGGCGCAGCACAGTCCTGCTAGTGCCTCACTGCTGCCCCTGCAGTCTGTAGAGGAAGCTCGATAACACACCCAGCCCCCCCCCCCCCCCCCCCCAAGAAAGACTCCAGTTTTTTCTGTTTTTCTTTGGTAGTTTGTCTCTGATTAATAGACAGAATGAGCAAGAAGCTGAAGAGGACTTTAACCCTTGACAGCTTCTACACAGATAGAGAGCAGACTCTAAATCCTGAGGAGACTAAAAACAGGCAGTCCCCAGGTGATTCCCCAAAGGAGGAGATCGTCTGTTCCTCAGCACAGATGAACCTCATAGAAGTGATTAAAAAGGCTCTCACAAGGGAGCTAGAAGAAAAATGGGGAAAGCAGAGTGAGGCTTGGCAAAAGGAGAGGGAAGCTTGGGAAAAGGAGAGGGAGGCTTGGCAAAAGAGCCTGGAGAAGTCAGTTAAAGAGAGAGTGGATAAAGAAGTAAAATCCTTGAAAAATAGGATTAGTGAACTGGAAACAGAAAACAGCTCTCTAAAAAACAAAATTGGCGAAATGGAAAAAAATTCCACAGAACAAAAGAACTCAATTGGACAATTAGAAAAAGATTTTAAAAAAGTGAGTGAAGAGAATACTTCACTGAAAATCAGAATTGAACAAGTGGAATTGAATGACTCGAGGAGACAAGAAGAATCAGTCAAGCAAATCCAAAAAAATCAAACAATGGAGAAAAATGTGAAATACCTTCTGGGGAAGACAACAGACCTGGAAAACAGATCCAGGAGAGACAATCTGAGAATCATTGGACTCCCAGAAAAACATGATGAAAAAAAGAGCCTGGACACTGTCTTCCAGGAAATTATCAAAGAGAACTGCCCAGAAGTCATAGGAACAGAGGAAAAAATAAACATTGAAAGGATTCATCGATCACCCACTGAAAGGGATCCTAAAATCAAAACACCAAGGAATATAGTGGCCAAATGCCAGAACCCTCAGGTGAAAGAAAAAATATTGCAAGCGGCTAGAAAAACCCAATTCAAGTATCAAGGAGCCACAATAAGGATCACTCAGGATCTGGCAGCATCCACATTAAAAGATCGAAGGGCCTGGAATATGATATTCCGAAAGGCTAAGGAACTTGGTATGCAACCAAAAATAACTTACCCAGCGAGAATGAGCATCTTTTTCCAGGGAAGAAGATGGACATTCAACGAAGTAAGCGAATTTCATCTATTTCTGATGAAAAAACCAGAACTTAACAAAAAGTTTGATCTACAAATATAGAACTCAAGAGAAATCTAAAAAGGTAAAGATTAATCTTGGGAACTATATTTTGACTATATAGATGTATAAAGAATACATGTATACCTTGTTCTAGAAATTGATGTGGAAAGGACATTGTACCAGAAAAAGGGTAAAGTGGGGGTAGTACATCTCATGAAGAGGCATAGGAAACCTATTATATCTGAGAGAAAGAATGGAGGGGGATGAATATAGTGGGTATCTTACTGCCTTCAGAATTGGCTTTAAGTGAAAAATCTTAAGACATATTCACTCTATGGTGAAACTTCTCCCATCTCATTGAAAAGTGAGAAGGGAAAAGTGGAAAGGGAAGGAATAAGCTAAGCGGAAGGGAATACGGGAACTGGGAGGGAAAGGGGTAAGATAGGGGGAGGAACTCTAAGGCGGGGAGAGGGACACTAAAAAGGGAGGGCTGTGAGAAGCAAGGGGTGCTCACAAGCTTAATACTTGGAAGGGGGGGAAAGGGGAAAGAAGGGAGGAAAGCATAAACCGGGGTTAACAAGATGGCAAGTAATACAGAATTGGTCATTCTAACCATAAACGTGAACGGGGTAAACTCCCCCATAAAGAGGAAGCGGTTAGCAGAATGGATTAAAAGCCAGAATCCTACAATATGTTGTTTACAGGAAACACACCTGAAGCGGGGAGATACATGCAGGTTAAAGGTAAAAGGTTGGAGCAAAATCTACTATGCTTCAGGTGAAGTCAAAAAAGCAGGGGTAGCCATCCTGATCTCAGATCAAGCTAAAGCAAAAATTGACCTAATTAAAAGAGATAAGGAAGGACACTATATCTTGCTAAAGGGTAGCATGGATAATGAAGCACTATCTATATTAAACATATATGCACCAAGTGGGGTAGCATCTAAATTCTTAAAAGAGAAACTAAGAGAGCTGCAAGAAGAAATAGACAGTAAAACTATAATAGTGGGAGATCTTAACCTTGCACTCTCAGAATTAGATAAATCAAACCAGAAAATAAATAAGAAAGAAGTCAAAGAGGTAAACAGAATACTAGAAAAGCTAGATATGATAGATCTCTGGAGAAAATGTAATGGAGACAGAAAGGAATACACTTTCTTTTCAGCAGTTCATGGAACCTATACAAAAATTGACCATATATTAGGACATAAAAACCTCAAACTCAAATGTAGTAAGGCAGAAATAGTAAATGCATCCTTTTCAGACCACGATGCAATGAAAATTACATTCAACAAAAAAGCAGGGGGAAGTAGACCAAAAAATAATTGGAAACTAAATAATCTCATACTAAAGAATGATTGGGTAAAACAGCAAATCATAGACATAATTAATAACTTCATCCAAGAAAACGATAATAATGAGACATCATACCAAAATGTATGGGATGCAGCCAAAGCGGTAATAAGGGGAAATTTCATATCTCTAGAGGCCTATTTGTATAAAATAGAGAAAGAGAAGGTCAATGAATTGGGTTTGCAATTAAAAATGCTAGAAAAGGAACAAATTAAAAACCCCCAGTCAAACACTAAACTTGAAATTCTAAAAGTAAAAGGTGAGATCAATAAAATTGAAAGTAAAAAAACTATTGAATTGATTAATAAAACTAAGAGTTGGTTCTATGAAAAAACCAACAAAATAGACAAACCCTTAGTAAATCTGATTAAAAAAAGGAAAGAGGAAAATCAAATTGTTAGTCTTAAAAATGAAAAGGGAGAACTCACCACTAACGAAGAGGAAATTAGAGCAATAATTAGGAGTTACTTTGCCCAACTTTATGCCAATAAATTCGACAACTTAAATGAAATAGAAAAATACCTCCAAAAATACAGCTTGCCCAAACTAACAGAGGAAGAAGTAAATATCCTAAACAGTCCCATCTCAGAAAAAGAAATAGAACAAACTATCAATCAACTCCCTAAGAAAAAATCCCCAGGACCAGATGGATTTACATGTGAATTCTACCAAACATTTAAAGAACAATTAACTCCAATGTTATATAAACTATTTGAAAAAATAGGGATTGAAGGAGTCCTACCAAACTCCTTTTATGACACAGATATGGTACTGATACCTAAACCAGGTAGGCTGAAAACAGAGAAAGAAAATTATAGACCAATCTCCCTAATGAATATTGATGCTAAAATCTTAAATAAAATATTAGCAAAAAGATTACAGAAAATTGTCACCAGGATAATACACTATGACCAAGTAGGATTTATACCAGGAATGCAGGGCTGGTTCAATATTAGGAAAACTATTAGCATAATTGACTATATCAATAACCAAACAAACAAAAACCACATGATCATCTCAATAGATGCAGAAAAAGCATTTGATAAAATCCAACATCCATTCCTAATAAAAACACTTGAGAGCATAGGAATAAATGGACTTTTCCTTAAAATAGTCAGGAGCATATATTTAAAACCATCAGTAAGCATCATATGCAATGGGGAAAAACTGGAACCTTTCCCAGTAAGATCTGGAGTGAAGCAAGGTTGCCCACTATCACCATTATTATTTAATATCGTATTAGAAACACTAGCCTCGGCAATAAGAGTCGAGAAAGATATAAAAGGAATTAGAGTAGGCAATGAGGAAACCAAACTATCACTCTTTGCAGATGATATGATGGTATACCTAGAGAACCCCAGAGATTCTACCAAAAAGCTATTGGAAATAATTCATAATTTTAGCAAAGTAGCTGGCTACAAAATAAATCCCCATAAATCCTCAGCATTTTTATACATCACCAACAAAACCCAACAGCAAGAGATACAAAGAGAAATTCCATTCAGAATAACTGTTGATACCATAAAATATTTGGGAATCTATCTACCAAAGGAAAGTCAGGAATTATATGAGCAAAATTATAAAAAAGTCTCCACACAAATAAAGTCAGACTTAAATAATTGGAAAAATATTAAGTGCTCTTGGATCGGCCGAGCGAACATAATAAAGATGACAATACTCCCTAAACTAATCTATTTATTTAGTGCTATACCAATCAGACTTCCAAGAAAATATTTTATTGATCTAGAAAAAATAACAACAAAATTCATATGGAACAATAAAAAGTCGAGAATCTCAAGGGAATTAATGAAAAAAAAATCAAATGAAGGTGGCCTAGCTGTACCTGATCTAAAATTATATTATAAAGCAGCAGTCACCAAAACCATTTGGTATTGGCTAAGAAATAGATTAGTGGATCAGTGGAAAAGGCTAGGCTCACAAGACAGAATAGTCAACTATAGCAATCTAGTGTTTGACAAACCCAAAGCCCCTAACTTCTGGGAAAAGAATTCATTATTTGATAAAAACTGCTGGGATAATTGGAAATTAGTATGGCAGAAATTAGGCATGGACCCACACTTAACACCATATACCAAGATAAGATCAAAATGGGTCTATGACCTAGGCATAAAGAACGAGATTATAAATAAATTAGAGGAACATAGAATAGTTTATCTCTCAGACTTGTGGAGGAGAAAGAAATTTGTGACCAAAGATGAACTAGAGACCATTACTGATCACAGAATAGAAAATTTCGATTACATCAAATTAAAAAGCCTTTGTACAAATAAAACTAATGCAAACAAGATTAGAAGGGAAGCAACAAACTGGGAAAACATTTTCACAGTTAAAGGTTCTGATAAAGGCCTCATTTCCAAAATATATAGAGAACTGACTCAAATTTATAAGAAATCAAGCCATTCTCCAATTGATAAATGGTCAAAGGATATGAACAGACAATTTTCAGAGGATGAGATTGAAACTATTACCACCCATATGAAAGAGTGTTCCAAATCATTATTGATCAGAGAAATGCAAATTAAGACAACTCTGAGATACCACTACACACCTGTCAGATTGGCTAAGATGACAGGAAAAAATAATGATGAATGTTGGAGGGGATGCGGGAAAACTGGGACACTAATGCATTGTTGGTGGAGTTGTGAACGAATCCAACCATTCTGGAGAGCAATCTGGAATTATGCCCAAAAAATTATCAAAATGTGCATATCCTTTGATCCAGCAGTGTTTCTATTGGGCTTATATCCCAAAGAAATACTAAAGAAGGGAAAGGGACCTGTATGTGCCAAAATGTTTGTAGCAGCCCTGTTTGTAGTGGCTAGAAACTGGAAAATGAATGGATGCCCATCAATTGGAGAATGGCTGGGTAAATTGTGGTATATGAATGTTATGGAATATTATTGTTCTGTAAGAAATGACCAGCAGGATGAATACAGAGAGGCTTGGAGAGACCTACATGAACTGATGCTAAGTGAAATGAGCAGAACCAGGAGATCATTATACACTTCGACAACGATATTGTATGAGGACATATTTTGATGGAAGTGGATTTCTTTGACAAAGAGACCTGAGTTTCAATTGATAAATGACGGACAAAAGCAGCTACACCCAAAGAAAGAACACTGGGAAACGAATGTGAACTATCTGCATTTTTGTTTTTCTTCCCGGATTATTTATACCTTCTGAATCCAATTCTCCCTACGCAACAAGAGAACTGTTCGGTTCTGCAAACATATATTGTATCTAGGATATACTGCAACATATCCAACATATAAAGGACTGCTTGCCATCTAGGGGAGGGGGTGGAGGGAGGGAGGGGAAAAAAAAATCGGAACAGAAATGAGTGTAAATATAATGTAATTATTAAATAAAAAAAAAAAAAGAGAAAAAAAAAATGAGCATGGCAAGATCTGCTCTGCTTCTTGTGCTGGATCTCATATAGATCAAATAAGATCCTGGATGTAAAAGGATGTTTTGTGTATAGTGTTCTATGAATGACAACACAAAGGAACGAGGTTGATGACTTGCTCATCGTGTTGATAAAATTTCATCACTTCTTGCTCCTCAATGACCTGTGTCCTCTAGGACCTGTGTCTGCTAGATGTTTGCCCTCTGCCTGTCTTAGTAAAGTGAATTAAAGCAATGAGGGAGGTATAAAAGTAAATTAGAGCTAAAGAAAAAAATCAGACTCTGGGCAAACCAAACCCCTCATTCACTGAAGGCCTCATCACAGTAAAACGTCATAAACCAAGTACATACAGTTAAATATTTTATGCACATAGATACAAGCCTTTCGATTCTTTAATATTTTTGGCCTTAGTCCTTGGGGAAGACTGGGGAGGAGCTAGGGCCCTTATAAACAAATGCAGAGGGCTGGCTGGCTCTCCCTTACTCCATGCTACCATCTTAGGCCTTCTTACCTCCGTCTACTAGTTCCTTTACAGTGCGGTAGTCATCAGCCAGGGCGGCATAATGCAAAGCTGTACAACCCTTGAAGCTGGCCCGGTTGTTCAGTCGATTGTTGAAGTCATCCTCTCGGGTCACCAGGACTGGAGAAAAAAGGGTGGGAGAGGAACAATAATCCAGTTAGGATGCTTAAGAGAAGTATTAATTTAAGATTATATGATTTAGAATTGAATGGCTCTAATTATGTTATTTCAAATTAGACATTATCAAGTTCAACCCCCCATTATTTACTAGCTGAGAAAATTAAAACGTAGGGAGATTGAATTTTTTCCCCCAAGGACATACAAGTATGAAGAATCTGGATTCAAAACCAAATTTTCAGTTTTGAGTCTTCTGATTCAAGATCCTATGCTATTAGCACTATACCACATTAGCTCCCCATACACTGCCAAAGAAATGACAGCAGATCTGTCGTAGTTCACATTTATTTGTTTTTTTAATTTCATCTGAAAATGTTTTTGGAGTAATATAGGCTAAGCTAGATTTCATCACTTTTTGCAAGCTTGTTTCCCCCCTGCCCTTCAACTGATTCTTGTGGTGACATTATCATATTCCTTCATATTTTCTTCCACATTTCCTTCAGCCAAATAATCTGCAATGAGCTTGGCATTGCTGTTGATTGCTCCATCACTCTGACTAGAAAAGAAATCTAGTGTATGTTAGTTAATGTGGCATTTGGCATTTGAGGCCCTTCAAAACCTCATTTCCTGCTACTTTTCTAACCTTATTACATGTTATTCCCCTCCACGCACACTATGACCTTTTAACTATTACTTAGATACGATACCCTGTATTTCTATCTCTTGTGTTTTGCACTACAATGTCAAAGCCTGCATTCAGTGTATTTTATTTCCATTTCTCAAAATCCTTAATTTCTTTCAAGAATCAACAATTATAAAAACAAACAAACAAACAAACAAAACAGAAAAAAAATCAACCATCAGGGATTCTTATTTTAGGACTACAATCACAGATGTCAAAAAAGTTTGTGAATTAAATTTAAAAAAAATAACTGTAACTGATTTCTTTTATAATCTTATGTATTTTATTTTATGCTAATGCCAAGTAAAATCCTATATAATCCCTCAAGGTTCAAAAAGTCTCACCTCCTCTAAGAAAGCTTTTCTGACTATAATAGCCCACTGAACTTCATTAAGCAAAGGCAGAATCACAGAATCTGAGGGCTAGAAAGGTTTCAGAGTTCTTCTAGTCCAATCTATACCTGAAGCAAGAATCAGCAGCTACACTATTACCAAGTAGTCATCACTCAGTTTCTGCTTGTAAACCTCTATCACAGAATTCACTTCAACCAGAGGTAGCCTCTTTTGACTATTACCAAATTTTTTCTTATTTAAACATCAAATTGGTCTCTCTTCCCCTCAATTCTACTTATTGGTACTAGATTGTCCATCTAGGACAAATGGAATTAAGCCTAATCTCCTTTTCCAGGTGACAGTCTTTAGGCTGTCTGAAGCCAGTTATGTTTTCTTCAAGTCCTGAGGTTATCTCTATTTCTTTCTATCAATCCTTAAATGGCAGAGTTTCCAGTCCTCTGTCCACCTTGCCCTTTGTGTAAACTATGTCTACTGCTCATATTCTATTCTACCATGTATTATATATTTTGGTATCCACATTACCTTGTTTTCAATAGCACAGGGACATGTATTAATGATGATTTTTTGCTAGATGAATGGAAGTTCCAGTAAAACATTTAAAAATCTCTTAAGAAAAGGTGGTGCTGTCATAGATGATTTCACTTTATCCTTTGAGGTCAGAATTAGGATCAATTTAGGGAAATAGGAAGGAGAAAAAGCAGATATATTTAGCCAATATAAAGGAAAAAAAAACTTTAAATGATCAGGGCTTTAACAAAGAATGGGCTTCACTGAGAGGTAAAGGACATCTTATTACTAGAGATAATTGAACAAAAAGGTGGATGATTGTTGGCTAGGGACATAGTAGAAGGAATTCTTGGTGATAAGCACATGTCTTATTACATATATCCCTAAAGGACTGACAATGGGATGCAGTGAGTCCTACTGTGCTGGTAGACAAGCTTGCAGGAGTTGCAGTGACTTGAAGCATTTGAAGATTTTAAGTGAAAATGACATTGTTGAGGTTTATAGATGCCTTTTCATCCATCACAATGGATAACTGAGCAGTAATTGTAGTTTGGGTATATAAACTGCTAAGACAGACTTTCTTCTATCCCTACCCAAAATGAGGAAGTCTGTTTCTATTTCTTTACTTGCTTTTAAAATGGATTCCAGAAGATCAATGTCAATTGAACTAATCTAGAACTACAAAATTTCAGAGTAGAAAATTACACTAGATTGTAGAATGTCACAGTAAGAAGGAATGTTAGTAGGTAGACTATTAGACTTGAAAGGGAACTTAGGTCCTAGGAGAAAGTCAGAGTTTGAAGGGACAGGGAATATAAAATGTCAGAGTCAGAAAGACTTCAGAGATAAAATTTCATTTTATAGAAAAAGAATTTGAGAAGAAGGGATTTGCTTAAGGTCACATAGCTGAGAACCGGGCTAGTGAAAAAAAAAGCTAAGGACAATGGAAAAGGGTAGTGTTTTTGTTTGTTTGTTTTGTAGATTTATATTGGAAAAGAAGAAAATAGAAAGGAATCACTGCTTGGAGTAGATGAAACAATGATAAAAGAAGATGTGAAGAAGGTGATTTATTTTGCTTCTGTCTTTTTCTGCTAAGATAAGGAAAAAAAATTCTTGGACTTGTAGGAACAGAACAAAAAATGACTAGCTGAGAGCTGAAACCAAAGCAAAATAGAGAGGGAGACAAAGTACCCTATAGAAACTACCCTATCGGAAAATCAGAAACTTTATGAGCAAAGCTACAAAACAATTTCCACACAAATTAAGTCTGATCTAACCAATTGGAAAAATATTAAATGCTGTTGGACAGGGCGAGCAAATATAATAAAGATGACAATACTACCTAAACTAATCTATTTATTTAGCACTATACCAATCAGACTCCCCAAAAACTATTTTAATGACCTAGAAAAAATAACAATAAAGTTCATATGGAAAAACAAAAGATCAAGAATTTCAAGGGAATTAATTAAAAAAAAATCAAATGAAGGTGGCCTAGCTGTACCAGATCTAAAATTATATTATAAAGCAGCAGTTATCAAAACCATTTGGTTTTGGCTAAGAAATAGACTAGTTGATCAGTGAAATAGGTTAGGTTCAAAGGATAAAACAGTCAATAACTTTAGTAATCTAGTGTTTGACAAACCCAAAGACCCCAGCTTTTGGGATAAGAATTGACAAAAATTGCTGGGAAAATTGGAAACTAGTATGGCAGAAACTAACTATTGATGACCCATACTTAACACCGTACACCAAGATAAGGTCAAAATAGGTTCATAACCTAGGCATAAAGAATGAGATTATAAATAAATTAGAGGAACATAGGATAGTTTACCTCTCAGACTTGTGGAAGAGGAAGGAATTTATGACCAAAGAAGAACTACAGATCATTATTGATCACAAAATAGAAAATTCTGATTATATCAAATTGAAAAGTTTTTGTACAAACAAAACCAATTCAGATAAGATTAGAAGGGAAGCAATAAACTGGGAAAACATTTTTACAGTCTAAGGTTCTGATAAAGGCCTCATTTCCAAAATATATAGAGAATTGACTCTAATTTATAAGAAATCAAGTCATTTTCCAATTGATAAATGGTCAAAGGATATGAACAGACAATTCTCAGACAAAAAAATTGAAACTATTTCTAGCCATATGAAAAGATGCTCCAAGTCATTATTAATCAGAGAAATGCAAATTAAGACAACTCCGAGATACCACTATACACCTGTCAGATTGGCTAGAATGACAGGGAAAAATAATGTGGAATGTTGGAGGGGATGTGGGAAAACAGGGACACTGATACATTGTTAGCGGAATTGTGAATACATCTAGCCATTCTGGAGAGCAATTTGGAACTATGCTCAAAAAGTTATCAAACTGTACGAACCCTTTGATCCAGCAGTTTATTACTGGGCTTGTGGCAATCCTCTTTGTAGTGGCTAGAAATTGTAAACTGAATGGATGCCCATCAATTGGATAATGGCTGAATAAATTGTGGTATATGAATATTATGGAATATTATTGTTCGGTAAGAAATGACCAGCAGGATGATTTCAGAAAGGCCTGGAGAAACTTATATGAACTGATGTTGAGTTAAATGAGCAGGACCAGGAGATCATTATATATATACTTCAACAATACTATATGATGATCAATTCTGATGGACATGGCCATCTTAAGCAATGCGATGAACCAAATCAGTTCCAATAGAGCAGTAATGAATTGAGCCAGCTACACCCAGCAAAAGAACTCTGGGAGATGACTATGAACCACTACATAGAATTTATCAGAACCTATTTTGTCCACCTGCATTTTTGATTTCCTTCATAGGCTAATGTACACGATTTCAAAGTCCAATTCTTTTTGTACAGCAAAATAACTTTGGACATTATTGTATTTAATTTATACTTTAACATATTTAACATATATTGGTCAACCTGCCATCTAGGGGAGATGGTGGGGGAAAGGAGGGGAAAAATTGGAACAAAAGGTTTGGTAATTGTCAATGCTGTAAAATTACCTATGCATATAACTTGTAAATAAAAAGCTATAATAATAACAATAATAAAAGAAACTACCCTATCAAAAAAAAATAATGAAAGAAAGAAACTATCCTATCTATGAAAAACTGTAGAGTATGGAAGTTCTCCACAAGAATTGGAAAAAGTCAATGTTATTCTGATTTTCAAAAAAAGAGAAAAGAGTGCAGGTCATTGAGCTTGACTAAGATATTTTGCAAAATATCGACCGCATTATTAAAGAGATAAGTGAGTACCACAAAGAATCAGCATGGCTTCATTAAGAAGAAATAATGCAAGACTAACCTAATTTCCCTTTTCTTTCTTTCTTTTTAATTAAAGATTTTTATTTTCAAAATATATGCATGGATAGTTTTTCAACACTGACCCTTGCAAACTTTATGTTTCAAATTTTCCCCTCTTCCTCCCTCCCCCCTCCCCTAGATGGCAAGTAATCCAATATATGTTAAACATATTTAAAAAATATATGTTATAATTTTCCTTTTCATAGAGCACTAGGTTCTCAAAATATTTGGTCTCCAGGATTCCTTTATATCCTTAAAAATTGTTGAGGATTCTTTCTTCCTCATACAGAGTTTTTGTTTGTATGAATTTTATCTATTGGTATTTATTGTATTATACTAAAATTAAAACATCTTAGTATAATTATGAAAACATTTTTGACCTTTAGGTTATCCAAAAAGATCTCAAGTACCGAAACCACACTTGAGAACTGTGGTTACAGGGTAACTAGACTAATAAATCAAGGGAATACTTTAAATGGTTTAAGTAAAACCATTTAAAAACTCTCTTGTACTGTTCCTGTAGAGAAGATGTAGAAATTAAGGTTAGACAGCTAAAAAGAAATATAGACTAGTGAAGACTACCTGATGATCACAGTCAAAGAATATTCATTACTGTCAATCTGGAAAGAAATCTTTAGTAGAGGTCTTACTAGAATCTATCCTTAGTTTTTACTTAAATTTTTTTTAATCAAAAACTTTACTAAAGGCATAGATAGGATGCCTATCAAAATTTCAAGTAATCCAAACCTAGGAAGAGATGTCTACCCATTTTAGATCATAACAATCCTTGAATTAGACTTGTAAAGGATCTCAGAGGTCATCAAGACAAACTTCTTTCTTCATTTTATAGATGAGAAATCTGGTATCAAATCTAGGATTTCTCTCACTATCATCTCATAGTGCCTCCCACTATACATTCTCTTTGTGCTTACTATACAATTTCACACTTATTTAATTCGACCTAACAATTATTTTCTAAGAGATTATTAGGTGCAGGATCTTGTGTTGTGCAATGAAATGGACAGAGAACTAGTTTTAGATATACAGAATCAGGATCCAAAAAGGTCTTTATATGTTCGAATGTTTAATAAGATGAAATTTAAGAATGGTAAATGTAAAGTCTTAGGAAGAAGTGGGGGGAGGGGAAGGGAGGAAGTGAGAAAGGGAGAAAGAGAGAAAGAGAGAGAGAGAGAGAGAGAGAAGTTTTACCCTTCAGTTAAAACAACTAATTCTAAAATCACAAAGCAGGAAAAGTATGACTAGACAGCAATTTGTCTGAAAAGGCAGTTTAGTGGATTACAAGCTCAATATCCATCAACACTGCTATGGCAATCAAAAAAGTAGTGGAAAGTTAAGTTGCATTGAGAAGCAGTGTTCAGAAGTAGGCAGATTTAGCTCTGTGCCCTTCCCTAGCTGAGCCTATCTGGTGTAGTGTGTTTTGTTTGGGTTGCTACATTTTAAGCTGGAGGGCAACAAGGATGGCACAGAACCCGGAGAGTATGCCATGTGAGGACTGGATGAAGAAACAGGGTATTTTATCAGGAATATGGACGAATGGGAATGGTGGTGGAAAATGAGAGCTGATGTGAAACATTTGAAGGGCTGTCATTTATAAGAGGGATTAAATGTGGGCAGAATGAGGAAGGAAACATATAGGCAGCGGGGAAGAGATTTGGATTTGATGCAAGGGAAATCTTCCTAGCAGTCAATGCTACATGAAAGAGAAATAGGCTGCCTTGAGGCATGGCTGGTAATACTTCATTGGAGCACTTCAAGCAAAGACTGGATGGCAACTTGTTTGGGTATAAAGTAGAAAGGACTCTGGTCCAGGTGATGCTTGGTTTAGATAGCCCCTGAGGTTCCCTCCCCTGTTGAGACTCTTAAGAACATTTATAGCTGTTATGAAAGGCTACTGAAAGCAACAAGAGTAAACAAAAAATTCCATTGCAGTGAGAGACTCTAGCACTAGCTTTATCAATGATGGGGGTTGGGATTTGGATTGACACTTTACTTCTTAAGGATCTTTTTTCCTCACTTACCAAATGAAGTTTTGTACTTGATAATGACCTAAGGTCCCTACAGTTCTGTGGTTCTAACAGCTTGCCTTTCTTTCCATAGAGTTTAAAGGTTTACAAAGTGTTTTCTTGCATAATACTCTTGGGAGGTGAGGACAGAAAGTATCCTCCTTTAAAGATGAGGAAAATGAGGTTCAGAACATAATTTGTCTAGGGTCATATAGGTAAAGGACAAGGTAAGGGCTTAACCTTACACTTTTAGGTTAAAAAATGAACTTCACAGTACAAAAATAGGGCACAAGTTACTAAATTATAGTTAGTGTTGAGCCATCAAACATTTATTTATTGCTTACCATATGATAGATACCATGAAAAAATAAACAATGTGATTCAATGGTTGCTCCATGACAGTCAAAAATGTCATATTATCTAAGAACGATGGGTGGAAGTTGAAAAGAGGTAGGTTTTTGTTTGATGCATGGAAAATCTTTTTAACAATTAGACCTATCCAGTGAGCTATCTGAAAAACTAATATTTCTTTTCCCCGTCTTTAAACAGACATTTTATGCCCTTTAAATAGACGTTTTATTATCTTTTGTTTTTGAAGTCTCTTCCCCTTAATGCCTACTCTCCCAATGTTCTCTAAAGTATATGAGAACATTTAGACAAAACCAAAGGACACAATGTTTCAAAAAAACATATACATCACATTCTACCTCTCAATGGAGAAGAGGAAGGCCTGTTTCATTAATAGCTCCCCAAATTAATTATGGTTTGAATGTCTTTTAGTGTTCCTTTCTTTTACATTATTGTAGTCATTGTGTATGCTGGTCTCCCAATTCTGCTTCCTCTTTACATCAGTTCCCACAAATCTTCTTAGGTTTTTTCTGAATTCCTTCTTTTTGGTTGTTTTCCTACAAAAGCAATATTATTCTATCACATCCAAATGTCCCAATTTGTTTAGCCATTTCTTAATCAACAGAGGCTTGATTCTACTTCTAGATTTTTGCTACTACAAAAAAGTGTTGCTATAAATATTTTCCATGCATGTAGGGGATTTTCCCTTTGATTCTGGCCTTTATGCTTCCAGAAGATGGGTCCCTGGGTCAAAGGAAGTAAGAGTTTTCACTAGAGGTTTTCAAGATAGGGCTCCAACAACTTGTTGGGCACATTGGAGAGGAAATTCTCATACTGGTTTAGTTTAGACTACATAGTTTCTGAGATCCCTTTCGCAGATTCCATGATTCTGTGATTAATGTGAATGCTGGGTCCACCTGCTTTGCTACACTGTGACACTGAGGCATGACAGTGTGACTGCAGAGGAAACACAAATAACAGAAAAAGTTAGGAGGTAGGAGAAGGGAGTTTGGATCCTATCTCTGACGGGTAAATTACTTCATCTTTCTAATCCTCAGTTACTTCATCCATAGAGAGATAAAACTGTGCCCAATAGCTATGTTAATCTCATTGATCCACAGCATGCACATTCCATTTTCTTCTCTCTCTCTTTTGAAATTATGACATTTGGCCTTAATTCAGAGGGTTTTTGAGGAAAGTATTATGTAAAACTTAAAAGTGTCATATAAATATGAATGGATCTTACTATTCTTATGTAAGTCATTTTAGAATGATCCCATAAAACTTTTAAAATATTTTGGGCTATGAAGAGAGCAGTTTTATATAGAAGATTCACTTTGAGGAACAGCTCCTTCCCTGATGATGCTAAGTAAAAAAGGTATCACTGGGAGACCCTTACTTTGGTCAGCTGCTGAATCTAAACTGTTGCTTTTGGCTGGGTCTCTCTGTGACTCACTGGTTTGTACTTGTTCTTCCTCCATCTCTTTTAGAATGGTACAGTCGAAAGTGGAGTGACAGATGGAAGCACAAGTCTTGGGTCTGAATCCTGGATCTACTTGTTGCTACTTGTATGACCAAGAACAAAGCTTTTGGCCTCTTGAGGTGTCAGTTTCTCTCTTGGTAAGATGGGGCAACTGGACTAATTGTCCTGATTCCTATGATCCTAGGGAGGCTAATGAAGTGGTAGACTAACAGTCTAGCTTTGCTTTAGCTGAGTGAGCAGGCCTAGCCTGGAGGGAAAGTAAATTATCCAAGCTCCCTGGACATCTGGTGTTATAGAAAGGAGGGCCCAGTGAATCTCTGTGGCTTTTGCATAAGGCTGGCTCAACTGCTAAGTTACTTTCAGGGTCTCTTTCCCAAAAGATTTCTTCCCCACAACCTAACTAGTGCACGGCAAGGGGCCTAGTTGCCTCTGCTTCAAGTAGCAGGTTCAGTCTTCTCATATATGTTTCCTTCCATTCTGATTCAGAGGAGGTAGAGGATGGCAGACTGAATAATTCCAGACCTTTGCACTGAATTCTTCTGTAGGGATTAATATTCTGGTGCTGACTAGTGAACAATTTACCTTAGGGATTCATCATCATAACTTGCCCAGAAAATGCCAGCAGATATGTACACATGGAATAAGTCCTATGACTATACTTAACCCAGTTTCCCAAATTCAATATGTTGCCCCCTTATGGATCTCCCTGTAGTATTTACTACTTATATGTCCATTATTTATACTACAAAAAAGTGTTGCTATAAGTATTTTCCATGCACATAGGGGACTTTTCCCTTTGAGTCTGGCCTTTATGTTCCCAGAAGATGGGTCCTTGGGTCAAAGGAAGTAGAGTTTTCACTAGAGGTTTTCAAGATCCTACTGTCATCCTCTGTAAATCTTCTAAAGTCTGTTTCCTATCCCAGTAGGTACAGATAGATGATGGTGGTTCTCTGGAAGGGGCTTAGACTACTACTCAGAAGTCCAGGGTTCTAGTCCTGACTTTGTTACTAACTTTTATAAGACATAAAAAGTTAGCAACCTTCATTGGGTCTCCATTCCCTTCTTGTCAAGTAGGGGCAGGGATTATTGTTTTTTCGCTATCTTGGGTTTTTTGGAATATGAAATGGTAGAACTAACATGGAAATGTTTTGACCAAGCCTAAGATGTTACAGTACTAGTCTCTGATGTCACATACAAGTTACGAATCTTATACCATACCAAAGACCACAAGCACGTCTTTATATTTAAAAGACCTAACTCTACATCTGGACTCAATATCTTGCCACCCAAATCTAAGCCGTCTTCCTACTTTGTCTATTTCTGCAGATACTGTTTACAATTCATGCTGGGTTGAAACCTCAGTCACCTTTGATTCTGCCTTATTCTTTTATGATTATGTTCTGTGGATTTTACCTTTGCAAAAATAAAAATGACCATTTATTAAGGGATTACTTTATGCAGAGCATTGAAGAAATTGTAAAGTTTAGGCAAGGCGGGGTTCTTTGCCCTTGTGAAATTTATAGTTCAGTTTCAGATAAAGTATACGTGCACACATGCATACATATATACATTTACACATGTACGCGTGTATGTATCTGTCTCAAATATAAAAGGAAATGGAAATATATATATATATAGATGTTACAGTAACATTACATGATAGATGTAGAATTACATGCTCCACCTCCTTCCCCTCCCCTTCCCACCCCAAAAAAGGGTAGATAGATGGTATAGTGGATAGAGCACCAGCCCTGAAGTCAGGAGGACCTACATTCAAATTTAGCCTCATACACTAACTGTGTGATCCTGGGTAAGTCACTTAACCCTAAATGCCTCCCAAACAAAAACGAGGCAAAAAAAAAAAGTATATGTAATGTTATATAACAAAAGTAATATAATATGACAAATGCCTCAGAGAGGTGCAGACAAAATTCTGTTATGAAATGGAAGGTGGGGGGGGGGGGAGAAGCAGAAGAGGCTTCCTGGAAGCTTGAAAGGCTAAGATGGGGTGAATCAAGGAAGAAGAAAGGTATTCAAGTTAAGGAATAGTAGACAATTCATGCAGGTTTTGGCTATAAGCCAAATCAGATGGAGTCCTCAGTGGTCTTTAAGGTACCACAGCAAAGTAGATAGGAATGAATCTTCTTAGCACTGGTTCCAATGAGAAAATCCTATCTATTTAAAAAAAATTTTTTTTTTCTGAATTTTTCTAAATTGTTCTTCAGAATTATTGGATCAATTTATAAATCCACTAACTATGCATCAGTGTCCCACTTTTCCTATATCTCCTCTAACATGTCATTTTTCCATTTAATTTTCATTACCCTAATAGTGATTTAGATTTGGAACTATGCCCCTCCTCAAAGGCAACCAAATTGTGTATATCCTTTGATCCAGAAATTTTGTATCCCAAAATTTGTATCCCAGAGAGATAAAGAAAAAAAAGAAAAAAGACCTATAAATAGAAAAACATTTATAGCAGCTCTTTTTGTGATGGCAAAAATTTGGAAACTGAGATAATACCCTCAATTGGGAAATGGCTGAACAAGCTATATTATATGAATATAATGGAATACTGTTGTGCAGTAAGAAATGGGAAGCAGGCAGATTTTAGAAAAACCTGAAAAAGACATGTGAATTGATACAAAGTGAAAAACCTGAAGAACATTGTGCACAGTAACAGCAATATTATGGTATAATCAACTATGAATGACTTAGCTCTTTTCAATAATACAATGATCTGAAATAATTACAAAGGACTTGTGATGGAAAATGCTATCCATGTCCAGAGAAAGAACTGTTATACTCTGAATGCAGATCGAAGCGTATTACACTTTATTTTTTCCCCCTTTTGGTCTATTTCTTCTTGTATGACATGATTAACATGGAAAGATTTTTTTAAATAACTGCACATATATATCCTATATAAAACTGTTTACTATTTTAAGAAGACAGGAAAGAGAAAAATTTGGAATTTGAAACTTTGTAAAAATAATGAATTCAACATTTATCTTTACATATAATTGGAAAACTACTATTAAAAGTGATTTAGAGCATTTAGAGCATGACTATAGGAAGCTTTTTTTTTAAATATGAAAATTGCCTGTTCATATACTCTGATCATTTATGTAATGGGAATAACTTATATTAATGATTCAGTTCTCTACATATGAGAGAGATGAAGCCTTTATCAAAGAAATTTGTTATAAAATACCAACCTTTCCCCTCCCCCATTTTCTGCTTTCATTTTAATCTTGGCTGGATAGGTTTTATCTGTGCAAAAAACTTTTAAATTTAATGTAAATAAAATTATTCATTGTATAACCTATAATACTCTCTATCTCCTATTTGGTAATAAATTCTTCCATTATTCCAATATTCCATTATTCTCAAGATCTCTAAAACTGTGCATACCCTTTGATCCAGAATATCACTACCAGGTCTGAATCCCAAAGAGATCAAAGAAAAAGGAAAAAGACTAATTTGTGTAAAAATATTTACAGCAGCTCTTATTTTGTGTTAGCAAATTGGAATTGGGAATTGAGGGGATGCTTGTCATTTAGGGAACAGCTAAACAAGTTATGGTATATGATTGTGTTAAAGTATTATTGTGTTGAGGGAAATGACAAGGGGGGATGATTTCAGAAAGAACAATGGAAGACATATAAACTGATGAAGTGAGAAAGACTGGCAAATGATGGTATACAATATATCAATAGTGGTGTAATAATAATCAACTGTGAAAAACTTGGCTACTTTGAGCAATACAATGACCCAAAACAATTTCAAAGCACTCATGATGAAAAGATGCTATCCATCTCCAAAGAGAAAGAACTGGTGAACTCTTGAATGCAAACTGAATGAGTATACTTTTCTTGCTTTATTTATTCATTTATCTATTTATTTTCATTTTTTTAAAAGTATGGCTAATATTGAAATACATTTTTCA
Source organism: Antechinus flavipes (assembly GCF_016432865.1). Classification (NCBI taxonomy): domain Eukaryota; kingdom Metazoa; phylum Chordata; class Mammalia; order Dasyuromorphia; family Dasyuridae; genus Antechinus; species Antechinus flavipes. The sequence goes on along the minus strand of NC_067400.1, from coordinate 552,140,521 downwards.
TGATTTCACATGTATAACTGATATAATATTGTTTGCCTTCCCAATGAGTGGAACTCAAAATTTAAAAAAGAAAACTCCAAAAATAAATATTAAAATGGCACGACATCCTTGCTTTACCCCTGATCTCACTGCAAAGACCTCTAATAAAGAGTTTATTAATGCTGATTCTTTCTTAAGGCCAGGTCTATTTATTCCTTTGGTTTTAGTATTTTTAAATAGAAATGAACGTTGTATTTATGTAAAAGCCTCTTTTGGGTACTGTGATATAAAAATGTAATTAATTTTTTTGTTATTGTTTATTAGGTTTATAGTTTCTCTAATATTAAACTAATTCTGCATTCTAGTTTAATATTAGAGAAACTATAAACCTAATAGACAATAACAAAAAAAATTAATTCTGCATTCTTGGTATAAATCCAACCTACGCATATGGCACAATTAAATTATTATAGCCTCTTTGCTAATATTTCATTTAATATTTTTGGATAAATATTCATTAGAGATATTGGTTTACAACAGGGATTCTCAATCTGGGAATCCACAGACTTGTTTTTAAAGATTTCAGTAATCATGTTTTGATATAGCCTGACAACCTGAGAAACTTGAATTCAAGAACCCTGTCCTAATCACCAGACCTGCTCTCATCCCCCAGAAACTCCCAGGAATCACTGTGAAGAGGAGAGGGGGGACCTTACTCATCATCACCAACAAAAACTGCTCACCAACTATACCAATGGGCAGATAAGCACAAAAACCTTAAGAGTAGCAATACCATTGCTCTTTCCGACCACCCATCATAGTGATCATTTACAACAGAAGCAATTCTTGTGGAAGAGGCTAGTCATTCCCCACCAACTGCCAACCAATGAGGTCACTCATGAAGCAGTATATCTTTCCCTCCCAAGCGAGAGGGAATACATACCAAGCAAGTCATATAATTACTGCCCTCATCTTGACCATCACCTGTTCTCAGATCCTGACAGTCCAGAAATCTGAATTCAAGTCTCTGTAATACTTTCAGCCCAGTTCTCGAAGCCACCATATTAGGCAGCAATTGCTATGGAAATACTTTTCCTTTTGGTACTACATTAGCCACAGCAACCACTGAAAACCAGAAAAAAAAGAATGTTTCTTGGCATCAAAGACCTTAGCACTATCAAAAAGTCAACATTAGAAACTGGTATGATCTTATCAATGGAAATGGCATTCAAGAAGAAATATTGCCATTTCCTTGATGTTACGCCCCAAGAACCATGGGACCATTAGATCTTTTCATCTAACTTGCAAGTGAAACTTTCGGAATGTGTTACCTTCTCCCATTAAAATGTGAGCTCCTTGAAGCAGAGGATGTCTTACTTTTGTATTTATAGCCCCAACACTTAGCAGTATTTTGCATACAGCAAATGCTTAATAAATGCTTGCTTCATTCCTCTTTTCCCATCTTTTTTCAAATAGTTTACATAACTGTTAAGAGTTAACTATTGTTTATTCTTTGAATGTTTGAGAGATGTAAGCTTATAATACCACCTGATCTTCCTCCTCCCTTCCCACCATCTTGGAATTTCATTTTTGGTTTATTCAGTTTTTTTTGAGACTGGATTATTCAAATTTTCTACCTTTTGCTTTGTTAATGTGGATATTTCTTATTTGTTTATATTTATTTCTAAGTATTCATCTATCTAAGTCATGCGGTAAGTTTTGCTGGTATATTACCAGGCAAAATTATTTCTAATAACTTCCACATTTTTGAGTAGTAAAATTTCCCTTTTCATGTATGATTTTGGTTTTCTTCTCTTAAAAAAACCCAAACAAACCAAAACAAAAAACCAGATAAACTAATGGTTTACTTAGTTTAATTTTTAAATTATTAATTTTATTATCAATTCAATGTGCCTTTTGCTTTCAATTTTGTTAATTGCTTTGATTTGCAGAATTTTTACTAAGACATCTTGTTGGGTTTTTTATTTGTTGCTTTTCTAGGTTTTGTTTTGTTTCTTACTTGTATGTCCAAATACACTAATCTGTTCTTTACCTCATTTATGGCTGATAAAATTGATAGACTATATAGATACCAATTTCCCTCTCAGATTTTGAGTATACTTTAGCTGCACCTTCTAAGTTTTTGTATGTTAATTTTTGATGAAATTCTCTGTCATTTCTATAATTCTTTAGGATTAAACAAGTGAGTCTCTATTTAACTTTGAATATTTTTTTCAAAGTCCTTTTTATTTATTTTAATTGTAGACAGTAAAAGATGTCCACTGTTTTTCTGAACATGCTTATATGCTTTTTATGTTTTAGCATAGGGTCAATTTTATAAATGTTTCACAAACAACTAAGTATATTTCTTTCTAACCTGTTAAATATGCTCAGTTTTGCAGGGTAAGTTATTGTCACAAATCTTCATTTTTTACCTTTTAGAATATCATATTCCAAGATTTTCTCTTTTATAATTGTAGTTGTAGTATTTGAATATATTCTGGTCTCCTTAAGTTTTTTTTCTTTGAACTGGAAGGTCACTATTTTAGCTATGAAGCTCCTGATATTTTTTTCTTTTGGGAGTTCTTTCAGGAGGTAACTAGAGAATTCTTTCTAGTTTTACTCTGTCTTCTGGTTTTAATAGATCTGGGCATTTTTCAACAAGTAATTTCTTGATATATGCTATCTAGGCTTTCTTCTTTTTTTAAAAAATAACAGCCTTTTATTTTCAAAATTCACTCTAGCAAAAGTTTGTGTTCCAAATTTTTCTCCCTTCCTTTCCTCTTCCCTTCTTCCCTAGAGACAGCAAGTAATCCAGTATATGTTCAATATGTACAATTCTCTTAAACATGTTTCCACAATTATCATGTTACACAAGAAAAGTCAAATCAGAAAGGAAAAAAAATTAGAAAGAAAACTAATAACAAAAAAGATAAAAATATTATGTTGTGATGCATATTCAGTGCCTGTAGTTCTCTTTCTGGATACAGATGGCTCTCTTCATCACAAGTGTACTGGAAGTGGCCTGAATCACTTCACTGTTGAAAAGAGCCATGTCCATCAGAATTGATCATTGTATATAATCTTGTGTACAATGATTGCCTGGTTCTATTCATTTCACTTAGCATCAGTTCATGTAAGTCTCTTTAGGCGTCTCTGAAATCATCCTGTTGGTCGTTTCTTTAAAACAATAATATTCCATAACATTCATATATCATAACTTATTCAATCATTCTCCAATTGATGGGCAGCCACTCAGTTACTAGTTCCTTGCCATTACAAAAAGGACTGCTACAAACATTTTTGCACATGTGAGTCCCTTTACCTCCTTTATGATCTCTTTGGGAGACAGGCCGAGTAGTAACCCTGTTAGAGCAAAGGGTATGTAAAGTTTAATAGCCCTTTAGGCATAGCTCCAAATTCAGGCTTTATTTTTAATCATAGTTTTTAAGTTCAGTGATTTTCAAATTTCAAATTTAAACTTGACCAGTCATTTTTTTTGTAGCACATCCATTTTATTTTTTTCAATCTATTGATTTTGTTCTAATAGTTCTTTTCTCATGAAGTTGTTGATTTGCTTGATTTAGGTTAATTTTTAGGGAGTCTATCATTTGTGTTAACTTAGCCCTTATTTCATTTTTTTTTTTTCCTTCTAGGTACTCTCATAGTCCTTGTGGATAAATTATTTCCTGCTCCCTCAGGTTCTATTTGAACTTGTTATAGTCTCTTTCTCTGGGATTCTCTCTTAGGCATTTCTGGATCCATAGGTTTTTTTTTTTTTTTTTTTTTTTTAAAGCATTTATATCTACTTTTGTTTACTTATATCTTCACTTTCAATTCCTGAATTCAGGATTTGGTTCTAGTGCCAGGCTCATCTCCTCCTGCACTTTTGGATGGGGAGTGAGATGGAATGGGAAGAGGCAATCCTTGGTTCTTGGATTTCTATTGCTGACTTCCATTTCTACAAGTAGATGGCTACTGGCCCCTGTGATTCAAGTCCTGTGGGTTTATGACTGCCTTGAAGTTTCTTTATTCAAATATATTATTTTTTTCTCTTAGATACAGAATGCTGCAGGCTTCAGATGGTTCTTAGAATCTATGGTCTTCGGAGGTTTCTAGCTGGGTTGATCTCACTTGCACTGGCTTTCCTGACAGGACTGTTTCTCACAGACTTTTATTTGTCTGTTTGTGAAGTCCAGGGATGAAAAAAAGGACAGAGAAAGGCACTTACTGCACTCTCTCTGAATTTCTTGACCATTATTCTGTCTGTATGAGTATGCATATGAGAGCTGAGCTCCTCTGACCTTGTTCTCCAAGCCAAGTTAGCTGGCTCTTTAACTGGTTTTGTGGCCTTTATTCTAGAGAATTCCTAAGTTCCCAATTCAGCTATTGTCTATTTATATGATCTTGAATAAGTCATTTAACCTCTAGACCTGTGTCCCTTCCATCTGGAAAAGGTAGGATTTGAATGAGATAACCTGCTCATCCATAAAATGGAAATATTACTTGTAATGCTTATTTTACAGATTTATAACGAGGAACAAATGGAAAATGCACATACAACATTTTACAACATAAAGGGCTATAGAAATAAGTATGATGATGGTTTGGGAAGCAAATCTGCGTTCATTCTCAATCTAATTCAAGTAGGAAGTTTCTCATCATTCAGACCATTTTTCCTCTTTCAACTGCAGGGTTCTCATGCTATTTCCAAATTTTAACCAAAGAAACATTTTTTATTCGGCAGCATTGTTGTAGTAAGTTCCGTAACCAGAAGGAGGCCTTAGACCTCTCTGCTGTGGTCATGCTAATAGCCGGTCAACCTTGGTTTCTCTGCTCTCAGAGAGTCCCCACACCTGACTTACCCTCCTTCTCTTCTGTTTCCTTTCGAAGAAGTTTAAAAAGTTGCCATAAAAAACAAATATGAAATGCTGTAATTAATAGCCAATTCCAAGCTAAGCCAGCATTGCTACTAATAAACCTCAACACTTACAAAGAGAACAATAAATTCTTCCCCTTATCCAGTTCTGAGGCTGTGTGTGACACACACATACACACACACACACACACACACACACACACACGAGCGCCTGTATAGTGTGAGCATTCATATATGTGAATACATCTGTGTGTGCGTGCGCACGCGTGTTTTTCTTTATTTCCCATCCAGGGAGGGGCTGAATAATGAACTGCGTGCGTCAGGGAAGATGAATCTGAGATACTAGGGAGCAGTGCAGTAAAAAGATTAAAGTGTTATTATTGTTGGGTTTTTTTCCCCCATGGTCCATTGTGACAGCTCGGCCGTCATCTGTAAAAAATGTCTTGGCGAGAGATAATCATCGGAAACTCAATAAAGCGTCAGGGGGAGCCTCGGCCCCCATCAATCACTGGGTGCCTGGAAAATTTCAGCCCTCTATCTCCCTTCCTGCTATCCATATAAATGTCTCTAATATATTTTGTTCAGTGTGTGGGACCCAGCCCTGATTTGGAACTTTTGATGAAAAAATATTTATACACAAAATATGTAAATCGTTATAAAAAAAACCAAACCAAAACAAACAAAACAAAAAGACAACTCGCAACAATACAGGCTCTTTTCTACTTATTTCTACCCTATCCTTATTTTTATAAATGCAACAGAATTTATTCTTTTTAATAAAACATGTCAACTAGAGAATTAATACAACTTATTGTCCTGGTCTATCTCCCCCATCCAATGGAAACATATTGGTTTGAGAAGCTGGAGAGAGACAGAAACAATTAACTTCATTGGCCAATATATTTTGTCTAAAATAAAGTCAGCCAACATGCATTATGCATTGACATTCTATTGTTCATTGGCACATGTGTGGGCTGGTGGGTGATCATGTGGCTCCTGTTGGAGAAGGTTACAATGCTGACTTGGGGGAAGAAAGGAGTCACACAGAGCATTATTTGTGAGAAAGAAAGAATGGAGCTGTCCAAATAGTGTTGAATGAGCTTGCTGCTGGCCTGAGCAAGGCAGATAGATACTCATTCTGAGCTGTGCCCACTATCTGGTTTGTCCGTACTGGCAGAAAGGTGGCAGGTATAGCAATGCTTTAGAGGCATGTGGAGTTCTGTGACTAAGCTTGAGAAACTCTCCTTTCCCTCTGGTCCAGTGGAGTCTCCAACATGAATACATGTGATCTTACTGTTTGGCTTTGATCTCTGAGATCAGGCATGTAATAGGGTTTTGTAAACCTCAAAGTCACACACACACACACACGCACGCACGCACGCACGCACGCACACACACACACATCATCACGATTTTTCCCTCTAGCTCTCAGTTTCTCCAATAATAAAATAGGGGAACGAGGAAAGCAGATTCCAAACCTGATGTGAACAAAGTGTTCAACAGTAACTAACCTTAGACCAAATTAATCGAGGTACTTCTCTTTTGGAGAGGTGGTAGACTATGGGGTTGGAATGTGGCATACATTGCTAGACAACTTCTCTGTCCCTTTTTTCATCCCAGGATAATAATAATAAAAGTCTGTGAGAAACAGTCCTGTCAGGAAAGCCAGTGCAAGTGAAATTAACCAGCTTGAAACCTACCATTGAAGACCATAGATTCTGACAACCATCTGAAGCTTGCAGCATTCTGTATCTAGGAGAAACATATAGACCTCTCACACCAGATACCTCATAGAATATGTTTAAAAGGCCCCCAGGACTGAGCAAAGCTAGCTAATTCTTGCCTTCTTGAAGACTACAACACTGTCCTTTACATCTCTTTTATACTTATAGGCAGGACTTGGAAACTTACCCAAATCAAACAAAAAATACACATAAGCAGGTACTGGGGTGGGGAGGGCCTCTGCTAGGTACCCTGAGACATTCAGGAAAGATGCCCTCTCCTGTTCAGGGCTTTATATTTGTATTAATCACAAGATCCCTAGCAATTTACACAGAAAAAACCAAGTGAATGAAGAATGCCTATTGACTAGATTTTGACCTCATATTTAATAGGCAATGTGGATGAAGAACAAGTCTCAAAGCTCCTGGTTAAGTAGTATTTGTGATATATTCTGGCTGTGTGACCATGGGAAAGTCAATGAATCTCCTGGTGCTACAGGCAGTTCTCTAAGACACAAAATGCAGAGACGGTGTCAAGTTGCATTGGTAGAGGAACTTCCCTATGGCTTAACTAATATTATACCAATCACAGATCCACTTGCTATCCCTAGCCCATCAGTGCCTCTATCTTGGATGACCAGCTTTTCTTTCTTGTGCTTTTAAGGTTTGCAAAACACTTTGTAAAAATTATCTCATTTTATACTCATAACTACCCAGGGTATGATCTCACTTTAAAAGACCAAGAATCAATATGCTTCTTGTGTTGCTGCACATCCATAAATAACAGTATCACAATCTTCATGAGAATAGAAAAGACAGGGGCAGTTAGATGGCACAGTGGATAGAGCACCAGCCTTGACACCGAGGAAATGAGTTCAAATCTGGCCTCAGACACTTAACACTTATTAACTGTGTGACCTTGGGCAAGTCACTTAACCGTAATTGCTTCACCTAAATAAATAAATGAATGAAAAGAAAAATCAAAATGACAGATAAGTCAAAAAGAATCTGCTTTTTGAGTTGGACCAATGTTGTGTCAAATGTGTCAAAGGAAATAGCACATCAAGGGCACTGGGGCTCAGCATAGATAAAAGCTGGAGTCAAAGGTTCTAAATTCAAATCCCTTGCTTTATGTTTTTAACTAGCTTTGTGATTTTGGACAATTCAGTTAACCTTATTGAGTCTTCAAAATGAAGGGGTTGGATTGGATTAGATGAAGGTCCTTTTTTAGCTTCAGGTCTATTATCCTATGTTTGACTAGAAGAGGTGGAGATATAGCAAAGATGGTGAATAAAAAATGCAATTAAAAAAAAATTTTTTTAATCAATCAACAAAAAGGAAACAACCAGACTATGGAGATTGATACTCGGTAGAGGATTTAAAGCAAAAGACAGAGGGAGGTTTTGGGTTGTACCAGTGGAGGGAGTAAACATACCGATGAGATCAAGGATTTAGGAAGTGAAGAATATTCCCATTAGGGAAACACAATACTTACTACTGAAGTAAACCCCAAAACTGTGTCCTGACAAATGCCAATTACATAGAGTACTGAATGTTATATAACATTAGGGCAGAGACAGTCCTCAGACATCATCTAGTCTATCCTTTTTATGTTAAGAGAAGAATTCTCTCTATAACAGTCCCAACGAATAGTCAGTCACTCTCTTCTAGAAGATCTCTAATGTGGGGTCCTCATCACCTGGAGAGGGGAGAGGCGCTGTCCTTGGGGACTCTGGAATGGCCAGAAAATCTGTTCTCAAAGCCAAACTGCTGCTCTTTGCTAACAAGATCAACAAGGTCTTCTCTACAAGAGTTCTCTGAATATTTCAGAGACTATGTCTCTAAGTCAGTGATTATGTCTCCATAAGTTTATTTTCTCCAGGCTCTCTTCCCCAATTCAACTTACTGTGTGGCTTCAGCCTGAGCCCGAATTTCTCTCTTTGTAAAACCAAGAGGTTACATCCTCACCATGACCTCTTGTTCTTCTACCTCTGAGTTATCATTCTAATCTTTGATTTAATTTTATCTTCCTTTTTTAATCTTGATCCTATGTTGTTAACGAGCTCAATTATATATTGTCCTTTACTCTCAAACCCTTTGCTTCTTGTTTTATTGCCACCAAAAGATTATCCCCATTACCTTCTACTCACATCCTCCTCAATGGTGCTGGCTATCATAACCATGATGACTGGGTCCACTATAAATGATCTCATCTCAAATAGATCTTTACTGCAAAGAAAACCTTTTACTTTTCCTTAAATGATGCTCACATTTCCAGTGGTTATTCCAAATTTCTTCTTACCTCAAACTTCTCAATTCCTCTCAACAGAGGACCTTTGTTTCATATTTTAGTGAAAAAAAAAAAAAAAAGGAGCTCTTCTCTACATTTTCAACCACTTTACGTCCTCCATTACTTCCTTCTTCTTCTTTCTTTCTCTCTGCTTCAATCTTTGATGAAAAAAAATAGTCCTTTCCCCTACCAAGGTCAACTCCTTTATTTATGCCCTCGATCCCTCTCCATACTTATTCCCTCCTACCTCCTCTCGGAGATCATAATCATTTCCTCTCTAATAGTCAATCTCTCCTGACTCCTTCTTTGTTAGTTACAAATGTGTGCAGTTTTCCTCAGTTAAAAAAAAGAGACAAACCAAATCTAAATCCCCCCCAAACCATTATATAACTCTATCATTCCCACAAGCTATTACCCTATTATCTCTTCTCCTACCTTTTAAAGCTAGTTATCTACACTTGTTCCTTTACTTCCTTTCCATGAACTCACTTCTCAACCTCCTGTATGTAATTTAGCTTCCAATCTCATCACTCAACTGAAGTGGTTTTCTCCAAAGTTACCAATGATCTCTTTAACTGTCAAATCTGATGGTTGTTTCTCTTCATCCTTCTTGACCTTTCTCTGTAATATCTGACACTGCTGACCATACTTTCCTCCTGGATACGTTCCCTCCTGTCCTATCTGGTCTAAGTGGGCCACTCATTTTGTAGCGTTTGTACAGACCAACAGCAGGGGTTAGGAAAGCAGGGGTTAGGAGACCTCTCCCCTCCCCTTCTCTTCTTCCTCTCCCCCCTCCTCCCCCCCTCCCGATTCTGAGCTGAATCTGAAGGGTCCAATACTGGTGAATACACGAATATGAAAGATACTAGTCACTGACCAATCTAGCAGGGAAGTACTGACCTGAAGTGGCTCATTCTCCTTCATTAGCAACATGAAAGGTCAAAGGACAGAAGCCCTTAAGTTAGCAGCTAGCTGAAATTCTTCCCATATCTCGTTTCTGTGCCTTGACATCAACTATCCTCCACCACTGGAAAGTCCTTTCTGCCTTTTAAAATTTTCATACTAATTCCCTTCAACATTCTGTTTAAGAACTATTTTCTATCTGGAGCAAAGCTGTGAGTAAAATTATTTTTTAAATACTTTATAAATCCTTTGAATTCATTTGTGTGGTCTCTTGGATAGAATCTAATTTTGAGGGCAAAATTATTTTGTTTTGTCTTCCTATCTTTTACTATCTAGAATAGTGCTCAACATGTGTTTAATAAATGCTTGTTGACTGACTGGCTAAACTAGATGGACTCTTAATCTATTCCAGCCCTGATATTCCAGTTTTTGCCCATGCTAACTCCCATGTTGACACACCTAGGTGCAATCTCTCTGCAACTACAAACCACCACCTGTACATTATTCCTAGTTCTGAACTTTGGGGCCAAATATGTCATCTAATTGCTTTCTCTTCTTCACATTCTATTAGATATCAAGTCTTCTAATAAAAAAGGTCTTCAGTCCTTTTCATCCTAGTTCCTCTCCTTTACATATATTCTGGTTTGTCAGTGCCCTTCCTACAACATGATCCCAGAACTAAGCACAATTCTCTATATGTGGGTCCTATCAGCATGGAGGACACATTCATATGACAGAATATGACAGAAGGGAGGCCTAGAAAAAGGAAGTAATTAGTCTACAATCACCTTTCTAATCATTTTAGTCTAGAACTGGGATTGGAATACAGATCTGACTACCAATTCAGTGCTCTCATAGAGAATGTACAAGAGAAATTCAGTGGAGACAACTTACTGAAAAGTAGAGTAGGGAGAAAAAAAAAAGAAAAGTAGAGTAGATTGGTAAAGTTCCACAGAGGAAGTGGTATTGGATGCAAGCTGTACTTGAAGGACAGCCAGAGGTAGGACATGTGCACTTCAGGTGCACAGGGTAAGCAAAAGTATGGCAGAAGGAGCCTGTGGTCCTGAGCGCAAGCAGGCCAATCTAAGTGTAGAAAAAGTGGAGTCAGAAAGAAGGTCCTTAAGTTATAGTTAATTATTCTAGAGAGATGGTGCTCTGATTCTTTATACCTCTGTAGAATGGGAGACCATCATATAAAATTCATTGTCTACCTAACCCTAATATTTCCAGGGGCAGTTTCAGACCATATTCTCTTCCTGGGTCCTCAACAGAAGAACAAGTCTATCCTACTTGTGTCCTATCTTTAATGCTCTTTCTGATTCTGTTTCCATATCCTCCCTTCTTGCTCCCCACGGTCCCCATTCAGCCCAGGTCTCTATCCCTTTTACACAGACAACTGATCTACTGCATCTGAGGTCAGTCCAGCCCTGATCATGTTCTTCCCTTATTATAGCTCCCCAGGGTTCACAAGAACCAGACTTTTTAGCCTGGCATTGAGGGCCCTTCTGTGACTTGGCATCGATGTACATTTTTAGCCATGATAGAGAAATTTTCTGCATGCCATCTGTGCTTATAATCAAACTGGACTACTCTGGCCTTAACTAGCACTTTCTTGTTTTAGTACCTTTGTTTATGCTGCTCCCTATGTGTGGAAAACCCTGCCTGATCAACTCTTTCCCCGCTCCTTAAAATTGATCTATCCCTCATGACTCAATCCCTCTTCCATTAAAACCTTTTCTAATGGCCTTCCTGTTAGAAATAAACTTTCTGTACTTTCAAAAGACACAACACTTTACACCTGTCTTCCATCACTACATTAGTGTTTGATATTATAGTTATTTGGATATATAATAATTTTTTTGTCCTAGATAATGACTCCTTGAGAAGGGGAATGTATCTTATAATAATAAAAACTCAAACTTCTATGAGCCCTTTAAGATTTCCAAAGCATGAGACAGGTAGCACACATATACTCATCTAAGATAAGGAAATTGGGATTCAAAAAGTAACTTAGCTGTAGTGACATAGCTAAAGTGTGTCAAAGCCAGATGGCAAATTCAGGTTTTCTGATTCTAAATCTAAAATCCTTTCTACTTGCCTATGATTCCTTTTATGGATTTACTTTTGTAACAATGAGCATAGGGCCTTGTATACAGTAGGTATATAAAATAATATCTACTATGCAGTCAATATAAAATAAACGTTTGCTGAATTGACCTGAATTGGGATGAACTGATCTAGGTGAATTAGGTGGCTGAGTGCTTAGGGGTCTCTTAGGGAGGAGAGGAATGGTACAAATAACAATTCCATTACCTCCAATGGGGGCTCCCAGCCACCTCCCGAACTCCAGGGCACTTGTCCACTGGCAAGGGATGTTCGAGGATGCATCGTCCTTCCCCCTATCTGAAGACACAGAGAGGGGCTACTCAGCTAAAGCAGACTAGAAGCTTTATTAGCAGGAGGCAGGAAAATGAACTGGGGGGAAGGGTCATTAACCCCCCCAGTTCACAGGACAATTTGAGTCCTCCATTTTGGTTACATCTGAGAAGCTGCAGAGGAAGGGGGAGGGAGACAGCAAAAAGGGACTTTGCCAGGCTTGTGCCCCTTGAGGCTCATCTTTATTCAAGCACTGCTCTGAGAGGAGAGCTGATTTACAGCTGGGTTTGGCCACATTCTGCTTTGTTTTATTGTTTTAATTGTACATAAGAGAGGCGCAGGGTATGGTGTCGTTTATGACAGCCTGAGACACTCAGTGTTTATAATGGTTGCTTACAGGCAGCCTTTGGCTGCTGGGCCCGGAGACTTGTTTACTGTTCTGCAGATTTACTGCCTCTTCCACCTGAAGATCTGGGAGCCCTTGACACCCAGCAGCCAGCCACAAGTGGTGTGGTGCCAGGCTCCCCATCACTGAGGAAGCCAGACTCTTTCAGAGTAAATGACCACCCAGCTCTCTGTACTATCAGCCCCTTCCCTGGGGCCAGGCCAGCCTTCTGGCTCCCACCCTCTCACCCTCAGATTCAAAGAATGTTTGACAGAGGTGGAAGGAATCAGCCCTATCTCCTTAAGGTAATTGAGGCCCAGGGCTAACAGGCAAGTGCAGGGTCACTAGATAAACAGCAGGGCAGGTACTCAAAGTCAAGACTTCTGAGTGCAAAACCAACGTTCTCTCCACCTCACCGGAGTGTATGTTGGGTTACATATTACAGAAGGGAAGTTAGCAGAGCAAAGTATACTTCCTTAAGGAGACTCAGACAATCCCATCTGAGAAGCTGACTGTTGCGGCCGTCTTAAAGAGCTCGGAGTATATGAGCCCTTTGATCTCAGAGGCGAGATGAATGAGGCGCTAGCAGCTAACCACTTGTCTGCTACCAAAATATCAGATGTCACAGAGACAAATGCCTTTAGAGACAGCGTAACACTCCATAACTTCATAGGGTGAGCCTGGCTTTGGCCAAGAGGGGCAGGGGCAGGGCCAGTCTGCATTAGATAATTGTGGGAGAGTGTCATCTGCAAGCAGCCCTGATGTTCAGGGACAAGCAGCTTCTGCTCAGAGGATGTAAGTACTTGGATGGGAGAAACTCACAAATTTGCCATTTGTCTTCCATACCTAAGCAGGACTTGGTACATAGTAAATAACTGAGAAATACTTGATTGATCAACTTCTCTTTCATTGATAACTTCTCTTTAACTTCTCCTTTTCTTTTACTCTCAGCATTGGGCCTCTATCACATCCTATCCATTCTATCTCAGAGATTTCTCTCTTCTGCCCCCTCCTCACCATTTTCATGGCACCACTCAAATTCAAGTCTTCACAACCTTGCACCGAGATTACTTTAAAAGCCTTCTCTAGGGCAGATAATACAAACAACAACAACAATAATAATCACAAGGCAAATGATATAATAATTGCAAAGAACTTATTACAGAGCCTGGTACATAGTAGGCATTATAAAAATACTAGCTCTTACCTATTATTATTGCAGTGAGAATGCAAAGATGAGAAATATTAGTCTCAACCTCAAGGAATTGACAATTTAATAGAAATACCTAAATCTGAATGAGGCAAGGTTAAAAAAGTGACAGACATAAAGAGCTGCAGCCCAAGTGGCATAAGAAAATGAAGAGGGAAATCCCACTTTTAACCTGGAGTTAAAAGGGAGAATAAAGAGACTCTGCAAGGCTAAAGGGGCTCCTACACTGGGCCTTGAAGGAAGAGTGCTGATGGTGGTACTGATTTTAGGGATGACATTTAGGACAAGACAGCCTGGATGAATGCTTGGAGATGGCTCCTGTCTCAGGCCCAGGACTCTATCCTCAGTGCCATCTAGTTGCCTAGTACCTTACCCATCGTAGATACTTGCTGAATCTGCATTTGGATTTGCATATATGGTGCACCCAGAGAATCTCAGTTTATTTATTAGTAAAAGGAGAGGATGGGACTAGATGACCTCAAAGGTTCCTTCTATCTGTAAGCCAATGATTGGTGGTGGTGGTGATGCCAGACCCCTGCTCTGTACACCTCAATAGCTCCTGTTGTTCAGTTATGTTTCAGTTGTATCCAACTCTGGGACCCCATTTGGGGCTTTCTTGGCAAAGATATTAGAGTACTTTCCCATTTCTAAGCAATTTTCTTGGTAGGCATTCAAGCCCTCACAAATCTGGCCCTTGTCTCTTTCCAGCGCTTACCTCATATCACTGCTCTCTCTGCACACTTTAGCCACCAGCCAGAATGAAGCAACCATTTGCTGTTCCTCACGCATGCTCAGTACTCTCTTACCTCTGGAGGATTTTGCTCACAGTACATCTAACACCTGGAGTGCCTTCAGTCCCTGTGAATGTCTGTCACTACCCATGGTCACCTCCTTTTTGCAATCTCTTAAAGACCTTAAAAGCAATATATATTTGTTCCATTTTTATCATCATTCCTCAGGTCACAGTTCTTAGCAACCATACCCCTAGGAGTTTTTAACCTAGGGTTTGTGAACTTTTAAAACTATTTTGATAACTATATTTAAATAAGAAAAGATTTCCATTATATTCCTAAATATTTTATTTTGTACATCTAAAACCTTTGAAAAGGGGCTATAAATTTCACCAGTTTGCCAAAAGGATCCATAATGCATAAAAAATTTAAACACCTATCCTGGGTTCTAAGACCTCATATATGTCTTTATACCTTTACTTTATACCTAATACATTTATCATGTTATTATTATTTACTGTAACTCCAATACATTGAGTGGATGCAAAGACATGGACAGGAATTGCAAAAGACAGCAAAGATAGGAAAGCATGGATGGACTGCAATCTGCCTCACTGGAGGGAATCTGAATCAGTGAGATCACAGATCTTGTATTTTATTAAGATCACAAATAGGAATTTTCTTGCAACTAGATAATCCTTAATTGCTCACTTCTCTCACCCCCAACATCCAAGTGATTGCCAAGGCCTGTTTTCCACTTTGCAATTTCTCTCCTTTGACATGGCCTCTACCCTAGTGCAAACCTCATCACTCTATGACTATTCTCTTGCAATAATTTGCTCATGGGTTTCAACTTCCTTCCCACTCCAAACCACCCTCTATTTAGCCACTTTCTAAAATAGGTTTTTCCTTAAAAAACAAAAACAAACAAACAAAAAAAAACCCAAAACCTCATTTCCCTATTCTAAAAGCTTTAGTAGCTTCCTATTGGCACCTGAATCAAATAAAAAAATGCTGTTTGACACTCTAAGAACTTCATAATCTACCTTCCAGTTTTCTTATACCTTATTCTCCACTTTTTAGTGACACTATCTTCCTGGCTGTTCCATGAACAAGATATTCCATCTCATGGATCCCGCCAGTTCTTCGGGCTCCTCCCATGCCTGGAATGCTTTCCTCCCTCTACTCTTATTTCTAGCTTTAAGTTCAAAATAAATCCTACCCTCTGCAAGAAGCCTTCTCCAATCCTTAATTCCAGTCCCTTCCCTCTGTTAATTATTTCCTAATTATCCTGTACATATGTACATATTTGTTCATCTATTGTCTCCTCCATTAAATGGTTTTCTGTCATTGGTCTCTTTTTGTATCTTTAATGTTTAATTCAGTGCCTGACACAGAGTAGGTGCTTAATATTTATTGATTTGTACATGGAACCTATTTTCCAACTGGACTGTGAATTCCATTAAGGCAGCAGGGGTCATGCCTGAACCGAACTTTATACTGTTTTCAGCTCCCAGCAGAGTTTGCAGGTACTTAATAAATATTGTTTAGTGAATCAATTCAGCAAACTTTTGTAAATCTGTGCGGAGGGTGGTAAGAGTACGAGGTGAATAAGAGTCCCTGTATTTACAAAGCTAGACTTCAGAATTAGTCAAGTGTGTGGATGCATGTGTCTGCAATAGGGGTGAGGACTGGATAGGGAAAGCTTTCTTGAAGTGCAGAGGGATTTAAGCTTATTTCAGGATGGACTTTGACAAGGTGGAACATGACTGGAGGGTATATAAAGAACTCTGCAAACTTTAAAGTCCACTATAAACGTCAGGAGAAGTAGTAGTTTTGGTCGTTATTTTCAAGTTGTGGAATTGGAGCCACATTATAGTGGAGAATGAGTATATCATGGCTCTTGCAAGTGTAAAGTATATTGTTCTCATCAGATAAGGAAGTATCTAACATACCATACCATACCAGTGGTTTAAGAATTGAAAGACCTGGGTTTGATTTCTGGCATTGGCATTTATTTACTGGTAGTCTGACCCTAGGCAATCTCTCTGAAGCTCAGCTTCCTTATTTGTAAAATGCAGATAACATTTGCTCTACCTATCTAGTAATATTAGGTTAGTTCTAGAACAGTGCTTTGTAAATTTTGAAATGTTAAAGAAATGTGATCAATTATGAGGTCCTCACAATAGTACTATGAAATGAAAATAACACCGCCAGTCTATCATCCCCATTTGGCACTTAGATATTCCCTTCCCTCCTTAAGCATTCATGCTTGGAAAGAGACTTCATGACATGGGATTTGCTTGCTATACACATATTCTGGGTGGCAGGGACTTGTTCCTACAAGGGACTACCACAGTCTTGATTCTAAGGAACCTGATTGAAAACCAAGGGCTCAGGAGTGTGGCTCCTTTCCTCCCTCATTATTCTTCCTCTTCCTCTCCCACTTCTGAGACCCAGCAAAATTGCTGATGACTTCTAAGTTCTTCAACCTGGAAGACTTAAAAGAACAATACTGGATCAATTCTGGGTTGCCTAGGCTATTTTGGGGTGGATAGAGTGGGGCTAGATTTGGTTTTTGAGGATGGTGTGGATAATCCAAGCACCTTATTTTCTTAGAAGGCCATCCACTTTATTTTAGTAAATTTTAGTAAAAACATTCTTTCTCTACAAAAGCCCTATGGGTGGTGTTTGGTTCTGCAGCCTGAGAGGCTAACACTTCAGTGATGGAGATGAGGGGACAGCATGAAGTGTTAGAGCTCTACTACTAGATTGATCTGATCTGAATTCCTGGTTCCTTTGCTCACCGTGGTTATGACCCAAAGAAAGCAACACTTGTATTATCTGGCTCACAATGTGGCTGTGGGGGAATCATTATTGTTGTGCCTCTTTTTGTGTAAGTCAAAGGGTATCTACAATCTCATGCATCCTGATGAAAGCCCTAATGGCACAGAGATGATCACACTATTTTATTAAAAAAAAAATAAGGTAGAAAGAAAGTAAGTGAGTCTTCCACTACAGGGCAAGCAAGTCAGAGATTGGCCTGAGGGACAAAATATCAATTTACTAAACAAGAGAAGTAAAACCATTTACTTACAACAGTGGTGTGGGAGCTTCCTAAGTGAAGTCTGGCAATACTATGTTGCAGAAGCCCAAACTCTGAAGAATGGCTAAAAAGGAGCTCACAGGAGCTCATGGAACTCTGCAATTCATTTTCAATTTGGGAGAACCTTAACAAGATGACCTCAAACCACTACTTACTCTCTATACGGCCATGTAAAAGGAGAGAAGTTGCAAAGTGGAAAACAGGCCTTGACAATAACTTGGATGTTGGGGGTGAGAGAGAGTGAGCAATCAAGGATTACCTAGCTTGCAAGAAAACTCCTACTCGTGACCTTAATATATATGCTTTCGAGAATTACAGGATTTAGTGAGAGGGACATTACACTCAACCACCCCAAGTTATATAATCTAAATCTCAGAAATTTCAAGTGATTTACCCAAGATCACACAGCTTGGTAAAGTGCTAGGCCTGGATTATTTTAAGTCTTTTGACTCCAAATGCAGTGATTATTCTACTTTCTTATGCTGTGTACCTGCATCCATATCTCTTCTCATGCTGTTTCTTATGCCTAGGAAATAATTCTTTTTTTGTTGATGAATCCCAAACTATCCTTTTAAAGTTAAATTCAAATGTTCTCTTCTCTATCCAGAAAAACTTCTCAGATCTTGGCTGGCAATCTCCTGAGCACCTTTCACCCTAGGCACATCACCCAATACTTTGTCCGCTCTTTCCAAAACATTAATCATTTACTATATGTTTATGAGCCTGATTACCAACTCAGGGTATGCAAACTACCCAGCCAGAGTATAGCTGTGGGCTCCTCCTTTACTAAACTAAGAAATCATAGTCTCATCTAAATTTCATATTTCCAAGGTTAACCAAAAAACACCATAAACAGCGGGCACTTAATAATAAGCATTTACTGAATAAAAATAGACTAAAAAAAACTGCCCTGGGTATGGAGAATAGTAGGGAAGTACTCAGAGTGGCCCCATCCCTGATTTAGCCCAATTTAGCCAAGAGGCACAATCAAGGGAGTACTAGAAAAGAAGCATGGTGATGAAGTGGGAGGATGGGTAAGAAAAGACCATGGACTAAATAACCAGCAAGCACATCTCTACTTTAACAGAAATGTTTGTGTGGGAATAGACAGAGGAGCACTATCACTAGTTTTAGCTCAGTTCTACCAGGGAATTTTGAAATTACTCTCCTTCATGCCAAAAAGTCCTGGGTTCAAGTCCTGCCTGTGACCCTGATAAAGTCTTTGAACTTCTTATCCCAGAAACTGGAACTGGGTTTATCAAACAGTAGATTACTATACTTATTAACTACTATATTGTGTGTACCTCGCTTATCCCACTGATCCACTACTCTCTTAGTATGAAATAGTTTTGATGACTGCTACTTTATTTTTAGTTTTAGATCTAGTATAGTTAGGCCTCCTTCTTTAGCATTTTTTTTTTATTACTTTCCTTGATATTCTTGAACTTTAGTTCGTCCAGATAAATTCCAGATGTTGTTATTTTTTCCTAGCTCTATAAAATAATTTTCTGGTAGATTGATATGGCACTGAATAAGTAAATTAATTTAGGTAGAACTGTCATTTTATTTTCCCAATTATTCAGATATGACTTTATTGTCAATTATTATTTTAAATGAAATTTCTCTTTCTATCTCTTGTTGCTGGGCTTTGTAGGCAATATAAAGAAATGCTAATGATTCCTATGGGTTCATTTTATATACTGCGATTTTGCTAAAGTTGCTAATTATTTCAAGTAGCTTTTTGGTTGATTCTCTAGGTATACCCATCATGTCACAGTTGAGAGTTTTATTTCTTCATTGCCTATTCTGATTCTTTCAATTTCTTTTTCTTTTCTTATTGCTAAAGTAACATTTATAGTACTACATTGAATAATAGTGGTGATAATGGGCGCATCCTTGATTCATCTCAGATTTTACAGGGAATGCTTCTAGCTTATCACCATTACAGATAATGCTTGCTGATGGTTTTAGATGGATACTGTTCAGTATTTTAGGGAAACTCGTTTTATTTCTTTGTTCTATGGTGTTTTTATTAGGAATGGGTACTGTATTTTGTGAAAGGCTTTTTCTGTATCTATTGAGATAAATTATATGACTTCGATTGGTTTTGTTATTGATATAGTCAAATATGTCGATAGCTTTGTAATAGTCAAACAGCCCTGTATTCCTGGCAAAAATCTCACTTGGTCATAGTGTATTATTCTGGTGATAAATTGCTGTAATGTCTTTGTTAACATTTTATTTAAAATTTTTGCATCAACATTCATTATGGAGAGTAGTATAAAATTTTTCTTTCTCTTTTTTGGCCCTTCCTGGTTTGGTATCACCACCAAATTTGAGTCATAAAAAGAATTTGGTAGGATTCCTTCTTTGCTGTTTTTTCCAAATATAGTACTGAAATTAATTGTTCTTTAAATATTTGATAGAATTCACTTGTGAATCCATCTGACCCTGGAGATGTTTTTTTCTTCAGGGAGTTCACTGATGACTTGTTCAATTTCTTTTTCTAAAATGGGATTAAGTACTTTATTTCCTCTTCTATTAATCTGGGCAATTTATATTTTTGTAACTATCTACTCATTTCACTGAGATTGGTAGATTTATTGACATAGTTGAACTAGGATAATTCATCCCATTTAATTTTTGATAGTGGTAATTTTGGTTTTCTTCCTTTTTAAAAAAAAATCAAAGTTTATTTATTTTTTTTTGGTTTTTTTCTTCATCAGAAAATCAGCTCTTAGTTTTATTTGTTAGTTCAATAGTTTGCTTACTTTCAATTTTATTAATTTCTCCTTTGATTTTCAGAATTTCTAATTTGGTGTTTAATTGAGATTTTAAAACTTGTTCCTTTTCTAGCTTTTTTAATTGCATTTTTTAAAAATTAATTTTTAAATTAAATGCTCAATTCACTGATCTCTTTCTTTACTTTATTCATGTAAGCATTTAGAGAAATAAAATTTCCACTAAGAACTTCTTTGGCAGCATCCCATAAATTTTGTTATGATGTCTCATTATTGTCATTCTCTTGGATGAAATTACTGTTTCTATGATTTGTTGTATGATCCGATCATTCCTGAGGATTAGACTAATTTCCAATTAGTTTTTAGTCTTTCATTTTATTGCAATTAATTTTTTATTGCATTATGATTTGAAAAGGACACATTTGATATTTCTGCCTTTTTGCATTTGATTGTGTGGTTTTTGTACCCTAATGGTACCTCTAGGGCAATTCCCTAAGAAGTTAAGTTTCTAAGAAGGCCCTGATCTGGACTAGCAGGAGTTTTCTCAGCTAGAATTCTCCACAGCACAAAATCACAAGTCAGTTGATGAATCAACAATCATTTATTAAGCATCTACAATTTGTTGGCACTGTGCCAGTTACAGAGGATAGGAATAAAATATTGGAATTAAAAAGACAGATATATAATAGAAGACATGCTTAGCATAACATTTAGGTAAGTTACAAAAACCATGTTTCTTAGTACCTAAATTTTGTCCCAGTACTAACTATCCTACTCCTACTTTCTTTTATCTTGTTTCCCAACAATTTTTCTGCTCCCAAACCATTTAGGGAGAGGGGAAAGGGAGGAGAAGTAGGGCCAGTGAAATACTAGAGGAAGGGAGAAAGATAGTCACAAGAAAATAATGAATGGATTGGAGACTAAGGATGTTTCTACAGAAGAGTTGTTATATAGTACAAAGGTTGTAGCAGATGCCTACAACCTCCAAAGAAATGAACACACAATTTACGCTTCTGATTTCACTGGTATGGGTCCTCAGAAAGCATAGTCCTACAGGCTGATTCCAGCCTCAGGAGGGATCCTGACTATGAATATCTAGACATAGCAATATACATACAGTTGGACAGGGAATACAAATAACTGCCTTTAGAAAGGTTTAAGAAGGTGGTATGGATAAAACAAACAGCTCTGCAGTAGTTCCTGAGTTGAAATGGATCTACCCAGCTTGAACCTTTGTCCTTAATTCAACTTTCAATGCCATCCCCATTAATTCATTTTCAGTATTCCAAAGAAGTCAAGATTCCTGCCCAAGCTGGGCTGACTTTTACGTTACATTTATTTGCAACTCAATTTACCTGTCTCCCTAGAAAAGTATTGCCCTTCCAACACTGGCACTGTGAGAAGGGGCAGATGCAGATCACAAGTTTTTATGCCTTCAAATCTTGGAAGACCTGCCCGTGTCTTCTCATAAATCCTCTATAAAAGACTCACCCAATACCTTGGAATCCTTTCAATATCTTCTGGGTAACTAAGGCAGCATTTGGACATTTTTGCTCTTGTGACATGAGCAGTCCATCTCTCATTCTCAACAGAGAGGCAACTACTCTCATGGAAACCCTCTTACCTTCCAGGGAATGGACACCCTGCTCCTTGGCGGTCTTGTAGACGCTGCTGAATTCATCTCCTAGGTTGGGATCAGCCCCTGCAGCCAGCAGGACTTGCACAACACTGAGGGAGAAGAGAAGCATTTAAGTGGTAAGGGGGATGAGAACTATCCTCCTTAAGAAATACCTGCAAATTTGCTTGGGTATATTGTCACAGTCTGAAGCTCTACAGGGTAAACCACATTCAGCAGGACCTCTATTTGTTATTTGGGAGCTAATAGCATCTCACTCCATTGAGGGGGAAACTAAAGGGAAAGTGACTTGTCCCATGCATGATGTCAAAATCAAGATCTGAACCCAGATTTCCTCACTCCATTCTCAGTACTCTTTTTACTATATAATATTATCTGCCTGTTAATCAATCACCAAATCAACATTTATTAAACACCTACTATGTGCCAGGCACTCTGCTATGTGCTATAAAAAAGGGCAAAAACCATTACCTGCCCTTAGAGAACAGACATGTTTCAAGAAACATAAAAGAAGATAACCTAAACATTTTTTTGAATATTAATAGCTGAGGAGTACAGGAAAAGCCTTCTGCAAGAAGATAGGGTTTGAATTAAGCCTTGAAAAAGCTAGGAAAACTAGGAAGTAGGAGTGAAGAAGCAGACCACTCCAGCATGGAGGACAACCAGTGAGTACAAACGCAGGGGGTGAGGACATGTAATCCTGTGTTTAAAGAACTGCATGTGAGCTAATGAAGCTAGACCATAAAATGATCGAGGGGAGTAAGGTACAAGATGGCTGGCAAGCTAGCAAAGGGCCAGGTTATGAAGGACTTTCAATGCCAGAGGACTTAATATTTGATCTTAAGGATAACAGGGAACCCTTAAAGAGTTCACTGAGAAGAAGGACATATTCAAGACACCTAGGCTTTAGAAAAACCACTTTGGCAACTAAATGGAGGAGGATGAATTAAACTGGTGTATAGAGAGATTTGAGACTGTAGTAGTATTCCAAATGAGAGGTGATGAAAACCCGAACTAGGGTGGGGGCAGTATAAATGCAGAGGAATGATGTCATGAAGGTAGGGACAACAAAATCTGGAGAAAGATCTGATGGGCTAAATTGGCCTTATAGGCCGAATCGACTGGCCAGTGGCTTGGAACAATAGAAAGCCAAGTTTCTATTATACCAAGGAAGTTCAATGGATCCAGTTTCCACCAGGAGTTGTGGAGGGAAAAGACATTGTTGAGGTATCCTTGGGTGGGGATAGGTGGAAAACTGAATCCCAGGTATGGAAACTTCAGGATGACTACATAAGGGAATGGATAATACAGACTCCATATGTCAACACTTGTAAGGTTGCTTGCCCTCTTATAAGCAACTTTTACACTAAGACACTGAGGGTAAGGACAACTGAAAAATATTGGAGACTAATTGAAGACTAATCTGCAGATGCAAATTGCTTTTTTTAACTATGACTCCCCCATTTCAGGCAAAAATCTCAAAGCCTATATCATTATGTTATCCTATGTCATTAATATTGGTTGCATGTGTTAGAATGGAGTAGGTGGGGAAAAAATAGCTCCTGTTTAGTGATGGAAATGAAAGAGTTTGGCACACTTCACTATACAAGCTTGTCTTAGAAATAATCCTCTGCATGGCTTGGGAAGAAGCTGGATGGTACTTGCGGGCTTAGGGTAATCGTGGAATTGTTTTAACAACTGCCATGGCTGTTCCTGACCTTGTCAGTGTGGTGGACTGCAAATCCAGGCACTGGGAGGGGTTATGGTCTAATCAATCTTGACAATGCTTTTTTCTCTATTCTTGTGGCCAGAACTAGCAAGAGTAGTTGTCTTTCCTTGGACAGAGAGCTCTGTATAGCATCACCATTCTTTCTCAGTAACCTGAATTCTCCTTCTTGATTCCATAGTATGGTCCCTTGGTTCCTGAGAACACTGATGGCCATCATTATACTTTTGATGCAGAAATACTGTTTCATGTCATTTTTGAAAAGCATTTACCTGACTATTAACAAGACTGAGTTGCTTTTGAATACTATAATACTATCTCCCTTCATCTAGAATCACCTATGACAAGGTGGATAATGCATTATGGTCTCTCTAATAAGATGGGCAGGGAAAAAGAAGCTTCCACTGTTACATGGAAATGAGATATTCACAACTGTGCTTATACAGTGCCCTTCATGAGCAGGTCGTGGCTTTGCTGAAAGCCGAGACTTCTCTCCCCGCCCCGCCCTTGCCCCTCCCCTCCCCCAAGAGCTTTGCTTCCTCTGCTAGATCAGAGGGCCTCAATTTAGGATTTTGAAGAACAGTTTTGCTTGGTTCGCTGATGGCTCTTGTCCAGTGTGAGAAGCCTGCACATTTAGACCCTGTTGTCCATTTACTTCATAATAGAGAATTCCTTGAGGAATAGGGTCTTGACATGACCTTCCAGTAGGGATGAGCTGAAAGCTACATTGTTGCCATATAAAAAAGAGCAGATAAGCTCTTCATCTATATTAGTTTTGGGCAGAAGTTTTGAGGCCGGACAAGTAGTTTTAGGACTTAGAAAGAACAGACTTGACATTCAAAATGTATCCTTTTTGGATTCAGGTTCAGTGCAACAATTTTACATCACATTTCACTTTTTTGTGAGAGATGTTACAGTCCATTAGAAACATCATACACCCTCTATTGAATTCAATTACCAAGATGCTGCTCTTTATAAGAATGACAGAGCCTAGAAACTCGGTCTATCATTGACCTAGATATCATGGTCATGAGACTATATGATGTTGGAGCACAGGACCACATGATCCCCTTTACTAAGGATGTGTACAATTTTAACCTACCAGAATGGCATGATCCTATAGGATGTCAGACTTGCCTCTACTTGAAATCTGATTGCACAAAGTGTTTGCAAGCGGTTTGCCATTTCTGTAATTTATCCAGGACATGTCACTGTGTACTAGAGTCAAGTCTACCACTGTGGCAGACAACAAAGCTCTTCTAGAACATACCTTTCCACATTATGGATTCCTCTGCAACACTGCCTCTGATTGTGATTAGTAGATATTAACCCAAGGAGTATGGGGAGTATGGGTAGTATGGGCAGCTGGGTGGCACAGCTGGTAGGGTGCCCAGCGCCTAGAGTCAGGAAGGCCTATTTTTCTCAGTTCAAGTCTGGCCTCAGATATTTAGAAGTTGTGTGACCCTGGGCAAGTCACTTGACCCTATTTATCTCAGTTTCTTCATCTGTAGTATTTTTCCCAAGAAAACCCCAATGGGATCATGAAGAGTCAGACAGGACTGAAAAATGGCTTAATGACAATAATTGAATCTTAGGAAGAGGGAGAGCTCTCTGGTCCAGTGTTGCTTGGACTGAGTCTCTAGGAAGACTAAATTTGATTAAAAAAAAAAAAAAGATTACTTTTAGTAATCCCAGTTAATCCTTCCAGTCCCTCCTTACTTCAACTTTTAGGAAATTGCCTGGGCTTTGAGATTTTTGCCTGAAATGGGGGAGTCATAGTTAAAAAAGCAGTTTGCATCTGGAGATCTAAATAGTGGACTACAGCTCAATACATGTTACCAGTTGTTCTATTGTAGCCAAGACAGTTAATGTGATTTAGGGGTGCATTAAGAGAGATAGAGCTTCCAGGAATAAGACTCTGTACTGTGCTCGGATCATGAGCTTGATTTTTACGTCCAGTTCTGGATGCAGAGTTTAGAAGGGACATTGATAAGTTGGAATATGTCCAGAGGAGAGTAAGCAGGTCAGTGAGAGGCTTTGAGAAATGAGTGAAGGAATTAGAAATGTTCAGCCTGCAGGACGACTTAAGAGGAGATTTCAGGAAACACTTTCTAACAATCAGGGTTTATCTCAAGGTGAAATGGACTTGATGTGGGACATGGAGAGAGCACTGGCCTGGGAGTCAGAAGGATGTGACTTCAAATCCAGGTTCAGATACTTGCTTAAGCTGTGTGACTCTGGACGTGTGACTAACTGCAACTACCTCCAAAACCAGAACTCCTCGCTAACTCTGTGATTGTGCAATGCCAATAATGCCAGTATACAATATGAAAAAATTGGCTTGACTTTAGAAAAGTACTACATATAAGGTGATAATAAATAATCAGATGCAGTCATTTACTTGGTATGGAAACCCTCTTCATTGATTCTACCTCTCTTAAATAATAATTTTAGAGAACTGTCCGAGTCTCACAAAGGTTAATGACTTGCCTATGATCAAACAGTTCAGGTGAGAGGTAGAATATGAACTCAGGTCTTCAAGATTCCTTATCCAGAAATCTAATTATTCTGTCATTTGGCTTCTTTAAACAGATATTATTAGATGGTTGTTTAACTATAACCCTTCAAATAAGCCAAAACCAACAACCCACATTTTCTATTTAAGAAGGCATCAAAATACAGAATATCTTTTAAAAACATTTGTATCCAACACAGTTAAAAGATTTTGGTGCTTATAGGGATAGGTTTTCAGTATCCTTGAAAAGCTGTGATTGTTTTAATTTGTATAAAAACTACAGAATCAGAGGATGTTAAAGAGAAATGAGGGCTCTCCCCCTAGCTTTATAGATGAGAGAAAAGAAGCCCTAAGTCAGTTAAATGACTCCCCAAAAGTCAGAAAGCTCTTAAGAAAGAGATAGTGTTTGAATCCAGTACTCTAACTGGGAAGATACTATTTTTCCCACAATGCCATGGAACTCTCCTAGGAATGATTAAAGTACGTTTTCAGGGGTGGAAAGCAGTATAGGACCATGGAAATGGCTAGATTTGGAGTTGGAGACCAAGGTTCATAATCTGGTTTCACTACTTATTAGCCAAGCAACTTCAGATCTTTCTTAGCTTCTAGATCACAACTTTTCCACACAGTAATGTTTTGAATACTTAAAAAAAAAAAACTATATTGTACTGCTTCTAAGTCTTCATGTCTTCAGTCTAAAAAAGACCAGTGATCTTCCTTCCTAAAATATGGTATCCAGGATTCAGTCCAGGATGCTAGATGTCTGGCCAAAGCACATGACAATGACAACAGAATTCTCCCCTTCCTCCTTTTAAATACTATTCCCTCAAAGAAGCACAAGACAATTATGTTGGTTCTTTTGAAGGCCCTTGTCTCCATACCACCTTAAAAGTCAGGATACTTGCTACTACATTGAAAAATGTCATAGATGTGACAGCAAAGTTAAAAAGAAGATGCCTTCTTAAATAGAAAATGTGGGATGTTGGTTTTGGTTTATTTGAAAGGTTATAGTTAAACAACCATCTAATAATATCTGTTTAAAGAAGCCAAATGACAGAATAATTAGACTTCTGGAGCAGATTTAGATTGGATGCAAGGAAAAACTCAGTAACTGTTAGAGATATCCAGCAACAGAATGGGCTATCCTGGGAAGGAAGGGCTACCTCTGAAGGTCTTGTCTTCTGTTCTGGGGATATATTGTTAGGAGCTAGTGAAGAACAGTTTCTCACTCAGGTATAGCTTGGACTAAATGGTTGCCACATTCCCTTCTGGCTCTTAGATTCTGTGGACTTACAATCTACTAAGACCTGAAGACCTTTTCCACATGAACTTTTGTTTATCCTCACCTCTCTCTCCCTTCTCATCCCATAAAAGGTTGGATTCTAGAATTCCAGGGTAGGATTTCACATTTATCTCTGTATATTTCCTTTTATCCAAGGCTGGATCCAACTATTTTAGTCTTCTTTTTGCCTCTGATACCTATCTGTAGCTAATCCCTTTCTGTCCTTTGCATATCTGATAACTTCCTACCTATTGCCTTCAATCAATCACTGATAAAAATGCTGAAAAGCACAGGTCCAAGGAAATATCCCGAGATGGCCCATCAGACTCTTCTAAATTAATACAAACCCATTAATGAGTGTAATCTTTTAACCATATCAGTCCACCTAACTATATCATGGAGCCTGAATCTCCACCTGGTCCACAAAGATAGAATCAGACACTTTAACAAATGTTTTCACTGTTAGTCTGTTAATTGAGCATAATGTTCAGCCCTGCCATGGTTCTTAGGAGTTTTACAAAATAGAAAGCCAGCCTTTCTGCATTCACAGCCACATCATCTTACCCTTCCCAGATCAGGCTGATTTAAAATCCAAGTGAAAAGGATGTGTTGGTCTAAACTCAAAAGGACAATAATTTGGTCAATATTTAGCTGTTCCATCCAATCACCCTTCAATTGCGCCTTGGAGTCTCATGTCAGGCTGTCCCTCTGGGCAGCCCATGGCACCGATTTCTTCTTCCAGACATCTCTGGGTTCAGAGGTATTGATCGTCTCTGTCCAATTTGCAGGCAGCAAGACGTGTCCAAGCAACCAAGTGCAGTCCCCTTGGCTCCGGAGGGCAGAGAATGGTTGAGTGTGATGGGGAAGGAAAAGTGATTTGGTTCATCATCGTGGGCGCTAACCCAATCACAAGAAATATGCAATTCACCTTCTAAAGCAGAAAGCTAGGAAAGAGGACCTAAGAGCTAGACCCCAAGGGCTCTGTCTAGGCTAATGACTCATCATGCAGCCTCAGAGAGAACTGTCTGTATTCTCTGGGGTTCATGTCACATCCTCAAGCACTAAAGCACGGCAAGGATGGCTGCTACTGCTGAAATGATAGAAGCTGGCTAACTATGGGCATCCAATTGGGCAATAGGTAGGAAGTTACCAGATATGCAAAGGACAGAAAGGGATTAGCTACAGATAGGGATCAGAGGCAAAAAGAAGTGACTAAGTGTTGATTCAGACCAGTAAGCCCCTAACAAATCTTTCCTGATTCCTTATTTCCTTTATTCCTTTCCTGATTCCTTATATTCCTTTATTCAATAAGTATTTAAGTGGGTAAGAGAGATGTGAAGCAAAGTACCATTGTAAGTCAAGGGGAAAGGGAATCGTTATCACTTAGGTGAAACAAAAGAGTGCAATGGAGAAGAGGTAATATTTTAGATGGACTTGAAAGCAACAGACAAAAGTGAAGGAAAGGCATTTCAGACATTTAAAAAATGTGAAAAAACAGATGGAGTATGCTAAACACGTTATGGTGGGAGTTAGCTGGAATGTAGAGAAGTTAGAGATGAGAGATTTAAGTTTGGAGAGATGGGTGGTATAAGATTGTAAAAGGCTTTGAATGCCAGGCAAAGGAGTCTAAACTTGGCAATAGAAAATCACTCTAGCTGTGTGACCCTGGGCAAGTCATTTAACTCCGATTGCGTCAGGGAGGGGAAAAAAGAAAGAAAGAAAATCACTAAAGGTTTCTGAACAGAGGAGTCACAACTAGTATTATTTAAGTAGTGGTATGAAGGAATGGATTGAAAGGGGGAGAGAAGAGACAGAATGACTACACAGAATCTTAAAGCGGGACCAGACCTTGGGTCAGTTAGTCTACTCATTACATGAAAATGGATAGCTTCAGACAGCCTCCTCAACAAGTGGCCTTTCAGTCTCTGCCTTAAGTCCCAAGTCAGAGGTCAGTATTATTAAAAAGCAATCAATCAGCATATGCATTAAGTCAAGGGTCCTCAAACTTTTTAAATAGGGGGCCAGTATACTGTCCCTCAGACTGTTGGAGGGCCAGATTATAGTAAAAACAAAAACTTTGTTGTGTGGGCCTTTAAATAAAGAAACTTCATAGCCCTGGGTGAGGGGATAATCATCCTCAGCTGCCACATCTGGCCCGTGGGCTATAGTTTGAGGACCCCTGCATTAAGTGCTTATTATGTGCTACATACTAAGTCTTGTGCTTAGCTATGGAGGATAGGAAAATTAAAAACATGGTCCTTGACCTCATGATGCTCACATTCTAATGGGGGAAACAATATGCAAATAATTACTACATACTATACATACATGAATACCTACACATAGATGTACATAAGTAAACACACACAGTATAAAGGGAAGGTATTTTCAGAAGATCCACCCTAGAAGTAGATGGGAATGGAAAAGATTTCTTGCAGAAAGTGGGTTTTCAGACAATTTTCTTGAGAAAGTGGGAAAACAGAAGATGGAGAGGAGAAGGGATTGTATTCCAGGCACAAGTAGCTGACAATGAAAAAGCAAGAAGCTGAGAGATGGCATACTGTGTGTGAAGAACATCTAGGAGGTTGATGTGAATGGATCCTACCTATAGAATAGGAAGGAAAAAGGAAGGAAGGGTCTAATTTGGAAGGACTTTAAATGCTGGAGAGGATGGAGAGATCCTTGTGCTTTTTGCTTTTTTTTTTTTGAGTCTCTAGCACTTAATTCAGCGCCTGATACATAGTAGGCACTTAATGAATGTTTACTGATTAATTAAAAAGTTCAGAAGATGGTGGACTTTGGGTCAGTAAAGACTTCTAATTAATCCTGAAGATGAATAGTCCCTATCCCTAATCCAACTGAGACCTGCTTAGTAAAATAAAAGATTTGGGACATTGAGAGTTTGAATAACTACCAGGCATTCATTATGAAATATCCAGTAGACAGCTGGAAATGTAAGATTGGAGAACAGGAGAGAGAATAAGTCTAGATCTCTAGATCTGTGAGTCATCTAAATAGAGAAAATAATTTAATTTTGCTAAATCCACGGGGGGCTGATGAGGTCACTGAATGAGAGAGTACAGATACAGAAAATAAAGAAAAGAATCCATGAAAAAGCCCTGACAATCATCAAAGTATGAAGAGCAAGATATGGATGAACCAGCAAAGGAGACTAAGAAGACATGTTCACTCAATGAGAATGCAGAGTAGTGGCACAAAAACCTAGATTGGAAAGGCTGGTCAACAGCCTAATACTTCTGTTAATTGAGAAGGAAGAGGCCTACCTGTCTTTCTTCCTGGCTCAATGTGTCAGGGAGCAAGAGTGAAATGTTACTGTTCTTATCCTCACTGACCAAAGCTGATTCTAAATTGCCTTATCACCTTGAGAGAGATAATCTACTAAGTTTGCATAGAGCCTTGGGATAGAACCAATCAAGCTGATTGGATAGCAACTATATCAAACAAGCATCAACCCTTCTATAAACTAGTCTAGCCCACAGGGTCCACCCCAGCTACTGCCTGGACCATAAGGCAAGTCAGGCTCAGGAATTCACCATCTGCCTCTGGTTGCTTAGTAATGAATCAATCTTACTTTTGCTCAGATGGGACAAAGCATAACAATTCAGTATTCTATGAATTCTTATGCTTAGATGGAAGCTCTCTTAGTTAGGTATACTCCTCACTGCCTTACACCCAGACATGCAGTCTGACCTCCTTCTATTCTACTTTGGAATGTTTGTTCTATTGTTAACAAACTGCCCTTGATATCAGACCTATGGCCTTCTCCTAGGATTGCTCTGGATATGTTTTTTATTTAGCTATTGCTATGTAAATCGTTTTCCTAAAAAAAACGAATGTAACCTCTTTCAGGGCAGGGACTATTTCCCTTTTGTTTAAGTATTTTCAGTGACTAGCACACTGTAGCACCTTAATAAAAGATGCACTTACTCAAATCAATGTCTAAGTGCCAAACAGCTCTCAGGCAAGACTGACAATAAAGCACATGTGTTTGAGAGGGTGGGAAGAAAGGCTGCCAAGTGTTTAGATGGGGTATGAAGATTTCTGGGACTGTAGGTGTTTCCCTGGATTGGCAACCTCTGTGAGACAAGGTTTAATTTGCTAAATGAGTTTTAATTGAATCAGAGGCAGAGACCACTCATCTGCAGGATTCAGATCTTCACCGACCTGGCCAGTGACTCAAAGGGCAGTGTTTGGCCATAGCTCATTAGTGAGTAAAGTCAGCTGTAGAAAGTGCTTTTTGCTCTGAACACAGTATGAAGGGAGTGAGATAACAATCTTAGAGAAAGGCAGATTCTAGCCTGATTCTGTATATGACAGCAACAGACCCAGTAAAACCCAAAGAGGAGGATTTCTCAATATGATATGAAGTTTTGGAGAACACTTTTCCCTTCCACCAGATTGAAAGAATATAGAAGATTTGATGGGCACTGTAAATTCCAAGGAGAACTTCAGTGAATGATAAGGTAAGACAACTTGTATGTGGATAAAGAAAATTAAATACAAGGTAAATTTTTTTGGGGGGGGCAAGGGGGAAAGAGGAGGGCATAAGTAGCTGGAATAATCAGAAAAGGCTTCATGTAAAAGAAAGTGGTTGAGAAAGATTTTGAAGGAATAGAGGAATTTAAGAAGCAAAAGTAAGGAATGTGAGCATTCCAGACAGAGGGATAGTCAGAAAAGTACAGAAATAATTCAAGCTTTGATTGAGGTTTGCAGGTATGGTAACTTTTCTTGATGCAATATTGGTGAGAATCCAGAACCAATTGATTTTGGGTATCTGGCATATACATGTGGCATATACATGTCAAATCTGGGGATACAGAGAGAAAGAAATCTGGCATGTAACAAAGAAAGCCCCTGGCTCTGGTTTGTGGGCAATGTGGTGAGTCAGAACACTGCTTTTCTCTCAGAGGGTAGTTCACGGAATTATAGTTTGTTGAGGAAAGAAGAAGCTTTAGGGAATATCTAGCACAATGAAACCTAGGAATGTTCAATGACTTGCCCAAGCTAGTAACATTGTGAGGATCCAATGAGATGAGGGATGATGAAAGCATTTGGAAAAAGTACACAGTCCCAGAGAAAAGCAAGGTATTGACCTGTTATCAATAATCATTTGATTTCCCACTGCTATGGCAAAAGACTGAATTGGTTGGGCAAAGTCATGGGATCCCAGATGGAAGGGCTCACTGTACTCTGGCCCCTATAAATGTCAGATAAAGAAATTGAAGCCTGCCCCATGAGAAGTCCCCAGGACATCCTCTCTTTCTGTTCAGGAAAAGGGAATCTCAGAAACCTTCATTTGAAAGTTCGTGCCCCTGTTCCTCCTACTCCCAAGGGGCAAAAGGATTTAAGGAGAAGAGTATTAAGTGACTCTGGGGAGATGGGAAGGTGGGCAGAGATGGGGAATGACCTTTAAAGTCCCTGGCTCTAAATTCAATGACTCCAGAGGAGGAAGAATAGCCTAAGCCAATAATTAGCTGAGTCCCATGGGGCAAGGACTTTTTCTTCTCTGGGCCACTCTCAGTACCTTCTTTGAAATGAGGGGGCTGGGTTAGAAGATTGATAAGAGCCCTTCTAAGAGCCCTTCTACCACTAATTTTTTTTTTTTTTGATTCTATGACCTCCCAACCTCTCCTAAATCATGGATCTACAGGAGTTAATCAGTTCTGGAATGGGCCTTGGAGAGGGACCTTGACCTGGGAAATGATACCGATGGCCTCACATGTCTTGGCAGTGAGGCTCAAGGCAGAAGTAATAAAGTAAAAGAAAGACCTTACATTCAAGGAAGCAAACATGATCCCACACAGATTACTATGACTTGGGGGTACTTGACTCATGACAAGAACAGATTACACCTTACACCAAGAAGACAGTTATCTTCATGGAAATTCAAGAACCTGGGGGAGAGGGGAATGTGAGGAGAGAGCATGACCTTAGGAAGGAGACATAGAGGCAGTATCTTGAGAAGATGGATAATAAAAACTGCCACAAGCCAGCTGGAGGAATCTGATGAGAAGTTTTTGATGGAAACTACAAACCTGGTACAGAAAAGTTAAGAACAATGAAAGAGGACTTCAACTATTTGGATATCTGGAAGATTTCTACTTAAAAAAAAAAAATCTCTTCATTTTCATGCAGGTGATTAAGTTTTTAGCATCCAGACTTTGCCCAAAGATGGCAAGTCAATTCTATTCGCTGGATCTCAGTTTCTTCATGGGTAAAATGGGAAGAAATGAATATTTCATTCACAAAGTAGGTGCTTATTATTCCCATTTTACAGTGGAGGAAACAAAGGTCAAGTCCCTAGAGTCATACAATTAGCAAATGTTTGAAAACAAATCTTGACTCTAGTCAGGTGCCTTATCTACTACACCTCTATAAAAGCTATCTTAAGTAGGGCTTCTCACGCTTTTTCCACTAATGATCCTTTTGGCCAGAGAAATTTTTACATAATTCCAGGTATACACGTATATAAAATAGGTGTACAAATCAAACATTTACTGATAATGAATCATAATTTTGTGACTCCCACATATAGTAATGTGACCCCATTTGTGGTAACAACTCCCAATTTAAGAAGCTTTGAACTAAAGCTATTTAAAGATTCGAGATGGTCTCTGAGGTCCTTCCAGAGCTAAATATATGACAATATGAAATCAGGGCAAAGGCAGCAAGTCTGGACTTAGTGTAGCTAATGGGAACCACAGGGAAGAGTAATCAGGAGAATGCGTTAAAGATGAAGGGAATACCGGCATTCATCTGGCTCTTCTGTGTATCAAACTTTGGGAGATTAAACTGGAAAGAACTAAAGACAAAGAATCAAGAGTATCCCTACATGTGGTGGAGCAGACAGAAAGTGGGGTAGGTGTGGAGCTGGAGGACCTGAGTTCTAGTCCCAGCTTTGCCACTCATTATCTATGTGACTTCAGAGGAATTATTTAACTATTTGATTTCTTCTTTTGTAAAAAGGGAGAAGCTGGAACAAATAATTTCTCTGATCTTTTTCAAGCTGTGAATTTCTGACTTAAGGCAGTAGAGGTTCTTAAGAATGACACTGAAAGTTTAAGCACAAGTGAATTTGATGAGGAAGAAAAGGAGAGTGGTTTCAAAAGGGACCAACTCATCAATAAGCTTGGGCTTAAAGATAATGTTTATAAGAGATGGAAAAAATTGAGGACAACATAAGAGAGTGGTGTGATACTTAAGATCACCACCAGGAACGGTAAAGCTCAGAACAAACTAAGGCCAGGTGAATACTAAGGATGACAAAAAGGTATTATTTTTAAACCTATGTTGGGGAACAAAGATCAAAAAATGTCAGATCCACTGCTGATATGAATTTTGGAAAGCAGACTATTTTGCTTCTATTTTCTCTAAC
Organism: Antechinus flavipes; assembly: GCF_016432865.1. Lineage (NCBI taxonomy): Eukaryota > Metazoa > Chordata > Mammalia > Dasyuromorphia > Dasyuridae > Antechinus > Antechinus flavipes. The sequence continues at coordinate 552,105,645 of NC_067400.1, read as the reverse complement.
TCAGGATTATTAGATAAGAGATAGACAGGGCGTCCCTTCTCTTGTCTACTAACACTGAGTCAGAGAAAGCAGCCATGCAGATAAAGCTATTGGGAATATTGAGGACTTCTGAATTTTACTAGTTGCTTGACCATGAATAAGTCACAACTTCTTAGAGACTCAGAAATTTCTAATGATTATAAAGGTATCAATTTTAACAAAATGAAATTTAACAGCAATGAATAAAATATACAAATGTTGGGGTGGGGCTGTGTGGTATAACAGAAATCAAACCTGGACTTGGAAGTAAGGAGACCGGAACTTATACTGACTTGCTTTGTGACACCAGGCAAGGCCCTTCTTCCTCTCTTCCTTGGCAAATGAAGCAGAGTACATGGTCTTTAGGATTCTTTCATGCTTTAATATTTAGTGTCGTTTAATTCTGGAAGTTATGTATTCTTTTAAATCATTCAGGGTCACCAATGTAACTTAATCCAAGACTTTTGTCCCTATCTCAATCAAGGACAGGACTTACTTGCAGGCCTCTCCTTTCTTTTTACTTGTAGCTAGCTGAAAAGAGAACAGGCCTTTCCACAGTCAATAGAATGAATTAAAACAAAAACTCAAATAAAGTAGAGACCCTTTGATTCAGAATCAGAGCTTGGCCACACTCATGATCTCTGGCCTCCTAGAATCTGGAGCCTGTGCAATGGCATTTATAGTACACTTATTTGCTGACCACATCTCCCTACTCGTCTCCTTGCCTGCCTGATTCTCCACATCTGGCAAAAGTCCTTGCTCAGGCCCAGATCCTCATCACCCCAATGTCACCCATGGACTATTGTGAAGATCACAAGTGTCAAAAGCAGTGTTTTCTGACTTTTGGCCAGCTAGAACAAAAAAGAAAGAAAAAAAGCAATATTGAAAATGAAGGGGTTGTACCTTCTGATGGAGAGCATCGATGTCAGGATCAAGATCCACAATAAGACATGCATGTTTGTACATGGCCAATGTGAAAATTTGTTTTGCCTAGGTGCATTTGTCACAAAGGTTTTGTTTTTTTCTTCCTCTTCTTTTTCCAATAGGGGATATAGGAGGAAAAATAAGATAGGAAACATAGAAAATAAATGCTTCTTAACTGAAAAAAATTTTTTTTAAAAATAAAAATGAGATGACTATTCTAGATTAGGACTTCTTAAGGGAGTCATAATATTGTTTAATTTTTTTTTTTTTGTTAACTGTTTCAATATATTTGCAACTTCAGTATTTTATACATTTATAACAATCATTCTGAGCAGGGATCCATAGATTTTACTTGTCTGCCAAAGGGGTCCATGGGCATTCAAAAAATCCAAGAGCCCTTAGAGATCTCAAAGATTATTCCCAGCTTTTCTCGAATTCCTACAAATTGAGTTCTTCGCAGTTTTGAGCACTTGCACAGACTCGCTTATTTAATACTAATGACATTCCTGTGAGGGCAACATTAAACATTATTATTTCCATTTTTTACAGATAAAAAAACTGAAGCTCTGAGAATGGGAAGGGAATGTGCCAGACATTGTGCTAAACACTTTTTACAAATATCTTTTGATCTTCAAAACCACCCTGAGAAGTAGGTGCCATTATTATTCCCATTTTACAGTTGAGTAAACTGAGGCAGAGTGTGACTTGTCCAGGGCACACAGCTCATAAGGGTCTGAAGCTTAGGTCTTCTCGATTCCAAGCCCTATCCAGTACCACTTTGTTCATGAATGAGAAGTGAATGAACTGAAATTCAAACTCAACCTTAATGTCTAGCTTCTTCCAACCCAACACCTGCCTCATTAAGAAGATGTCATCGGGCTGGCCTGGATTCCTGATGAGTGCAGGAGGAAGGAGGCTCGAGGCTTTAGGGAAGGTCTGACCAAGGTCCTGACTGGGTAGATTTCCCTCCAGCTTAGGCAAACATTCAAACAGATGCTTGTCCACAGTGCCTCCCTCCCTCAGTCCAAGCCAGGCTTCTGACTTTGACCTGACCTACAGTCAGCCTATGGTCCTGACATTGAGCCTGTAGGAAGAGGGCCAGCCTCGGAGTCCTGAGAGTCAAGGACACTTGAAGAATGTTGTCTTGGCATGGAATGACAGGCCAAATAAACCAGACGAACTGGATGAGAGCTTTTTTGTATTTGTGATTAAAGATGGAATGGCTCATCGGTACGAGGAGGGAGAGGAAGAGACAAGCACTAAAATTACATGAATGGTAAGGGAGAATTAAATCCTCAGCCAAGGGGAGTTTCTGTGATTCATATTAACAAGCTCCAGGTACTACATCCGGGAAGGGATTGGCAAGTGCATGTTATCAACTCATTAAGCTAGCTTCTCCAGGGATTCTGGCCAGGCAGGGAGGACAATGCCGGGAACTAGGCCTTTGGAGGCTGATGAAATGGGCTGCCATTTGGTCCTTAGCCCAGGAGGGAGGGAAGAAGGGAGGGGATTCTCTGGGGGAATTTCAAACAGTCTTGCCAAAGCCCTGGTGATAGGAGCTACTGCTTCCTTTCTTCCTTCTCCCTCAACCCACAAAACCCTTTGTTCTGTATCTCTCTGAGGTCTTCCCCATGTAAAATGTATATTATATCTCTCTAAGAGCCAAGCACTGACCTCTCCTGAACACCAAGCCCAGGGCTCTGCATGCAGCAAGTGATTAATGTTTGTCTGAATGTATGGCTGAGCAACAAGTAAATGCCATTACTTATAGCTCTCCCCAGGCCTAATATAGGACTTCACAGAGAAACATAATTAGCAAATTAATTTTAGCAACAGGAACCAGGCCAGGTCCTGACTCTATGACTATCTTTTATCAAACAGAACTCACTATCAAGCTATCAGGGAAGGCTGTGATACAATGTGATAAACATTCATTAAGCTACTACTATGTGCCAGGTACTGTGCTAAATGTTGAGAAGTATAAAAAACGGAAGACAGTTCTACCCTCCAGGAGCTTATAATCTGATGGGGAACAGGAGACCTGTGGTAGCACCAAGGATGCTGGTGGGGATAATGATGACAGTGGTGGAGTCAAATGAAGGGGTGTGCTGAGGGAGTGAGAGCCTCAGGACAGGGTTTGGGAGACCTGGATTCCAATCCTTTCTCCTCTCTCTGAGCTTCTTTTCCCTCTTCCATAAAATACAAACAATCCCTGCCCTCATTCCTTCCCAAGACTCTTCTGAGGACCAAATTGGGTAACCAGCATAATTATGAGGCGGCCCCATTTGGTCGTTTCAGTTGTGTCCGACTCTTCATGATCCTACGCGAGGTTTTCTTGACATACTGGAGCGGTTTACCATTTCCGTCTCCAGCTCATTTTACAGATGAAGAAGTGAGATAAGCAAAGTAAAGTGACTTGCCCAGGCTCATTAGCTATTGAATGTCTGAGGCTGGATTTGAGCTCAAGGAGATGAGTCTTCCTGACTCCAGGTCTCTCTCCATAATTATGATGATAACTCGAGTCCAATGTCACTAATCATCTTTCAGCATCCACCCTCCCTCTCTACTGTGGTCAAAGGCACCAGCATCGTTACTGAGAAGGCCCTGCTGATGCTTGGACTATCCCACTCAGATGACAGCAGTGGCCTCTCCTCATGGGCCTCCTGCTTCCTCCTTCAGTCCAGCCCACCATTGGCCCCCACTCCATCAGCTCTAGTGGCTTCCTCTAGTCTCTAGGAGAAAATGACTGGCTCGGAAGCTCAGTCCACTAATTCTCACCTACCCTCCTCACCGCACTAGACACTACTGCCCCTTCTACACTTTGGTCAGTCCAACTGGCCGCCTTTCTGTTTCTTACACAAAGTTCCCCATCTTGGAGTCTCTGCATGGGCTGTATTCCACATGAGGAAGGCTGTCTCATTAGGTGCCTCACAGAGTCTTTGAGACAGAGACAAGCACCTCCTTCTGCGGGAAGCCTTTCCTAATTTCCTACAACTACTGTCATCCTCCCCAAACTACCTTGTATTTAGCTAGATTAAAGCATCTGTTGATGTTCAGTCATTTTTCAGTCACATCCCACTCCTTTGTATACACTTTGGCAAATATACTGAGGGGTTTGCCATTTCCTTCTCCAGATTATTTTACAAATGAGGAAACTGAGGCAAACAAGATTAAGGATTGCCCAGGATCACATATGAGTTTTATCTCCCTTAGACTATGACCTCCTTGAGAGCAGGGTCATTTACTTCCATTTCTTTGTATCCTTATGCTTGGTACAGTACCTGGCATACAGTAAGTGCTTAATAAATGTTTACTGACTGGCAATAGCTTTGGGAAGTAGATGGTACAACTATTATGCCTACCTTACATTTAAGGAAAATTAGAAGCAGAGACTTTAATGATTTGCCCAAGGTAAAGCAGCTAAGTTTTAGAGTCAGGGCTGAAATCCAGGTCTTTTGACTCTTAAGTCCAGTACTCTTTTGACACCACCAAATGTCTCTAGTTAGTGCCATAAAATTCAATTACATTCAATGTATAGAATATCAGAACTAGGAGAGAACTGAGATCATTGCCAGCTCTGTCTCATTTTACAGAAATGAATTTAGCTCATGGGTGGCCTTCATCAAGCCTACCATACTTCCAGTGGAAATGGCCACTTCACTCCCTGCTCTAGGTACAGCTTTCAGGAATCCAAGGACAGCATACCAGGAGGAGGCACTCAAGGGGGACCAAAACTCAGTTTGGACATTTACCAAGTTGTCTACAACAACGTCGGGCTCTGTGTTCAATGTTTCTGATACAAAGATATAAACTAAGTCCCTGTTCTCAAGGAGTCTGACAGGGATCTACACCATGCCTATTCCTTTCTCCTTAACTTACCCAAAGAAAATAAAGAATGCCTCAAATTAGAATCTATTCATTTTACAGAGGAGGCAACTGAGGCTCACAGAGAAGAGGTGACCTTCACAGAGTCCCATGAACAATAAGTAACAGAGCTGACGCTTGGACTGAAGGTTCAGACTCTGAGTCCAGCGGCATGTCGCTTATACAGCCTTTTGTCTCTTCCGTTCATGTGTGTCACTCGGATAATCAGGTACTGAATGGTCTATGTTGCTTCTGATTTTCAGATTCTGAAGTCCCTAGGCTGTTTTTATCCTGGGATTTCATGTAAGGATGAAAAGGGCTAACACATGTAACAACATGAGGAACAACAGCTCCAATTTCTTTAGTATTTCATCATTCACACAGCCCTTTCCTTCTCACAGCCATGCTTTGAGATAGGATTACCAGCCCCATTCCAGGACACCAAATTTCAGAAGGCAGGTGCTGCCACACTTCCATTTATAGATGATTTGGTACTGTCTGGTAGCTGAGGAAGGCCTGTGGGACCATCTTTACTGGAATTGAGAGCAGGGATGTGGGGGCCCCGACAGAGCGCTCCTCTGGAAGAGTGATTTCTCAGTGTGCAGCTGAGTTTCCTTCCAGGCTCAGTCTTGCTATCTCCCAAAGCTCTGTTCTGGTTCACCAGGTTCCTGGAATGATCAACAATCGTCACACTCCATCGCTGATCATTGTAAGGAAAGGTGGGAGGCTCCCAGGCCATCCCTCTGCGGACAGGCAAACAACAAGGCCTGTGGCTGCCTGGACATCAAAGGTGGTCAAACAGACCCAGTGCCCCCCAGCCCTCCGCCTGCTAAGTCTGACAAATGTCATCTGAAGAAGCATCCCCAAGGAGGTCATGACTTTCTGCTTGTCCCGGCACACATCAAAGTTGGTACCACACACGAACTCGGCACATGGATTCGAATCGTGCCGCTCGACAGCGGATATTCATCCTTTGTGCTTGGTTTTAATCCTGTGTTTTCCCAAGTAATTAAGCCTTTTTGCTTATGAACTTGTGACTAAGTAAAGCATCGCTGAGAGGTTGTAACATCAAAGCATTTTCTACCGTCTGTCCCGTGTTTGGAGAAATTGGATTTCTTTCTCTTTTCAAATAAAAACTAATTCAATTTAGTTATTGGCCAAGCATATTTACAAGGGCCTTTTAGGGTTATAAGAACTTGTGGCCACAACCCTGAAAAAAGGAGAAGGGGAGAATGAGAAGGAAGGGAGGAAATAGAGAAAGGGGAGAGAGGGAGAGAGAGATTGATTCAAGCTTCAGTTGCTTAGGGTCAAATAAGCAATCACAACATGGGAAAGATAGCATGGCCAAATCAAAAAAATTGTGCAAAAAGGACCCCGAAGGAGAGATTGATGGGAGATACAGTCCCAGGCTCTTCCAAGATATAACTCCTACAATAATATCAATAAGTGGTTCTCTGGATCTCAGCTGACAGTAACAGGACACTCGTTGAGCCATGAAGACCCATTATTCCATGTTAGCTCATAGAATCAAAAATTGGGATCAACTGTAGAAATTATTATGGCTAACTCCTTCATTTAACTTAGAAAGAACTCAGGCTTAAATGACTTGCCTGAGATCATATAGGTACTGAACTGAAAGTCTGAGATCAAATTCATGTTTTCTGACTTCAAATCCAGTGCTCTTCAAAACAACCCAGCACTGTTAAACTTGTTAAGAGGCTTATCTTTACCTGAAAAGCTTTTTCTGAAATCAGCTTCCCTGTAACACTGAAGAATTTCCTCACCAGCAAGTTATTTCAAGGTTATCTAGTTTACCTTATACCTGAGCAAGAAGTATATCTCTACATCATCAATAAAAGGAATTTACATTTGTTGATACATTCATTGAACAGTGATTCACTGTTCCCATTGGTCTTAGTTCTTAGGCTACCTGGGCCCAAGTAGAACAAATTTATTCCTTCTGCCACATGACAGCCCATAGATATGTGAAGATGGGATCAGTACACACTAGTTCTATTCTCTGGAAGCTAACTCAAAATGGGGCATTTAAAAACTTATATATAATTAAGGTTATTTCAATTTTACTTATTGTGGGAGATAAAGCAGAGGACTGCTAAGGTCTTTTCCATACATTGGATATACTTGCAGACATGATACTCCAGGACCTGTTTTTGATTTAACAGTGGGTTATGCCATGAGGCCTCAGCTTAGGCACACCTAAAAGTGTTAAGTAACACTCCAGCAGATTAGGAATAAAAGAATACATATGAGATAAATACACCCATTGTTATGCCAGGCTCACCAAAAACCATTTTCCGAAGGCCCCTAGATAAGACAACAGATGTCAGGTTAAATAAACAACTCACAGAATTATCAGCTTTCGAAGTTTCTAGTTGAATTCAGAACTGGGAAAGAATACCCTTCACAACAGTTGTAATTAGTCTGGTGTCTTAAGAAAAACAATTGTGATAACTGCATTTCAATATAATTGATTTCCTTTGTAATTCTATCTTATTTTAAGCATTTAAAAATATGATTCTGAGATGGAGTCTTTAGGCTTCAGCATGACTAAAAAAAAAAAAAAATTAGGAACCTCAGATGTAAAACATTACTGAGAAATGGTCACCCAGGGTTCTGCAAAAGTTTAGACCAGTCTCATTCAATACAACAAATATTTGTTAAGGATCTAAATGTAAGGAATAGTGCTTAAAACTGAATGTGATTAAAATAGAGAAAATTATAGGAGTGGCAATTCCAGAATAATTTTCCCCTTAAAGTCCCCTCTCTCCCCACCATGATACAGCAGGGTATCCACATTAAGGGTTTTCAGTCCAGGCATTTATCACCATGTGCCTTTTCAAAAGAGAAGAGGGAATATACCTATAGAGCAAGGTGAAAAGCTATGACAATCTTCTGGAGAAGGTGGTACAAGCTTAGGGAAACCAGCAATGCTCAAGCCAGCTAGGCCAGCTTGAGAATGCAGGTGGTGAATTGCTGGCATCAGTGGGCAGGGCCCTGCACAGAAGAACTACTCAGTGGTGGGTTGATTTGTGAACAATAAACTGATTAATGCTCAGACTATTTACTTTTATAGAGAAGGAAACTGAGCTCAATGGAAAGAGTTATACCTAAGATCAAAGAGCTAGTCAGGAATAGAGCTTGGATTAAAACAGGGCTCTCAAATTGAGTATTCTTTCCAACAGATGAAAAAAACAGAAGGAAGCATAATGTAATGAAAGGAACAGTGCTGGAACAGAAGTGGGGAACTGGTTTTGAGGCCTACCTCTGCCACTAGATTGGTGTGTGGGACCATGAGGAAGTAAACTATCTATAGACCTCAATTTTCTCATAAGTAAGAGGAAAAAGAACTAGACAGATGCTCTCTAAGGTGTCTTGAAGCTTTAAAAATGTATGAATCAAAAAGATAACTAACCATCTAAGAGTGTATTTAACCTCTCTCTTCCCCAACTTCCTCACCTTTTTTGAGGGATAGGGAAGGATGGGGGGGACAAGGCAATTCGAGTTAAGTGACTTGCCCAGGGTCACACAGATAATAAGCATTAAGTATCTGAGGCTGGATTTGAACTCAGGTCCTGCTGACTCCAAGGCCAGTGCTCTATCCACTGCATCATCTAGTTGCCCTTTCCTCACCTTTTAAATGAAACACCTTCGGGGACTGTTGTGAGGATCAAATAAGAATACATACATCAGAGCATTTTCTCAATCAAGCAATCAACAAGTATTCATTAAGCACTTACTATATGCCAAGCACTATACTAGGTAACAAGAATACAGATGCACAAGTGAGTCAATCCTGGCCCTCAAGACTCTGAGATCCCAAGAGGGTGAGAAAAAATGAGCCTCTGAAAATATTTATAAATCCAATAAAAGATAAACACAAAGGGGTGGGCAAATTCTGAAGCAATAAACAGATGTCACTGATTATATGTTTCAAGTACCCAATGAATGAGTCAGAAAATAAGTGCTATAAAGAAGACTGGAGAGGTCAGGGAAGGCTACCAGAAAGAAGACCCAATAAGAAAAGGAATCTGGTAGCTACAAAGGAAAGGAAGCAAACAAGCAACATTCCAAGGTGGAGGAATGGCACCCCCTTTACCTCCATTTCAATTAAACAATTCAAAAAAGTGTGTCCTAATATCTGGTCTGGACCAGGCACTATGCTGGGTGCTGAAGCTACAAAACTATATGCTACTGGAGGTGGAGGGCGATGAGCAGAGCATGTGCAAATATGAACAGAAAATATATAGTAAATACTGCAGTTGAGGTTTTTTATAGGGAGTGGCACCTGAACTGGGTCTTGAGGGGAACTAGGAGATTTCAGAGGTAAAGATGGAAAAGAAGAACATGAGCCTTCTAGGGACAGAGGATAGACAGGATATGCAACAAAGAGGAGATGGGAAATAGAACATCAGATGAGAGAACAGCAAATGGCCCAATCTGGTTATACTGAAAAGTGCATGAAATCAATCAATCAATACATCAATATTTATTTAGCACTTACTATATGTGTCAGACACTGTACTAAGCACTGGGGATACAAAAAGAGGCCAAAGACAGCCCCTACTTTCAAGAAGCTCATAATTTAATGGAGAAGACAACATGCAAATCACTACATATAAACAATCTCTATGTAGATTAAATTGGAGATAGTCAAAGGGACTACAAGAGAGATCTGGAAGTTTCCTATAGAAGGTGGGGTATTAGTTGGAACTTGAAGGAAACCAAGGATGTCATGACAAAGAAGTGAGGAAGAACATCTCAGATCGGGGTGAGGGATGAGGGAAGACAGTGGGGGAGGAGAATCTTGGATCAATTAGTACATGTATATGGGGTGGCAGTGATGGTGTGAAGTGTAAGACTGGAAAGGTCTCTGAATTTAAAAAGGCTTTAGCCTAGCATCTTACAAATGCTCAGAGTGTTTCTCATATCCACTCTGCATCTCTGGTACTGAAGAAGGCAATGTAATACAATGGGAAGAGTCCTCTCTCTCCACTGCGTGTAACTTCTTAAAATTCAATGGCCAAAAGAAAACAAAATGCTACTCTGACTTGGAAAGTCCTTCCTAAGCTAGCTCCAGCCTACCTTTCCTGCCTTATTGGGCATTTCTGCCCTGTATGCACTGAACTTAGTGCTATCCCTTACCATGACTCCCATCTCCTGTCTTTGTACCTCTGAACTGCCTGTTCCCAACACTGAATGCCCTTCCTTCCTCTGCAGACTTAGGGAAGCCCTGGCTTACTTCAAGACTTAACTTAATGACTCTGTGTGCACAAAGCACCTGCTGGGTCCTCCTCCCATGTGCTAATGACTCCCCAAGTAACTCCATAGCTTACCTTTGATTTGTTTTACAGATCTCCCTTTCTCTCTCTCTCTCTGTGTATGTATATATACATACACACACAGATATCTACACCTTTGATCTATTTTATAGATATCTACATGTATGTTAGCCCCTCTGTTAGAACACAAGTTTCTTGAAGACAGGAACTGTTTTGCTTTGCCTTTGCATTTCTAGAGTAGGGGCTTAATAAATGCTTGTTGATTGATTGGGAAGAAAAAAAAAATGTGTTGACTAAATTCTTACTGAGCCTTTTAAAGCCCTTCTACAGGAAACCCTTCCTGATTCCCCACAGGAAGTCATGATCTGTTCTTCCCCAAGCTTCACAGAGCACATGCTGTACCTACCTCTCTGATGCCCCTCTGATAAGAATAAAATCTTATTCTGTTTGATAGTCATTGAAGTATTCCCCTACTAAACTGCAGGGGCTGTGGCTCACATAAATTTTACACCCCCCTCCCCTTCCTTCCCCTAGTCCAACAGAGAGCTTATATGCCAAAAGTATTTCATAAATGTTTGTTGAATCTTAAAGCATAATAAATCGATGTGAGTTCTTCTTCCTCTCCAACCTGTACCAGCTATGGAAAAGGCTTCTTTTTCCCTGACTCTGGAAAGCCTGGGTAGAGATGTATGTGGCATGTCAGTCAGGAGACTTGAAGAGAAGAAGGTGAGAGAGAAGGCAACAGGACCCAGCACTCTTACCTATAGTTTCTGCTGATTGCTGCCACCATGAGAGCTGTCCAACCCAGCTTGTGCCTGGCGTTCACGTTGACACCTTCGGACAAGAGCCTAAAAAAGACAGAAGGTTTTAGTGCTGAGCTTTTGTTAATGTGAAGACACTAAAGAGCAATTAATCACTTCACAACATTTTTTAAGCATCGATTTTGTGTCAAACTTGGTGTTAAGTGCTGAGGACATTAAAAAAAAAAATTCTTTGCCCTTGGGAAGCTTACATTCTCTCTTGAGAAACAGCATGTATGTTTATGAACGTAGACAAAATAAACACAAGGTGAGGGGAGGCCCAAGTACCCATATAGCATCAGGTGAATTCCTATATAGGAGATAACACTTGAGCTGAGCACTAAAAGAAACTAGATACTGTGTTCTAAGAAGTGGACATCAAAGAAGCAAATGAGGGTTTAGGGGATGGAAATCTTGATGTGGGAGTTGATATGGGTAGAGAGAAATCTAGAGCCTGGTAGCTCAATGTCTTGGGGAGGAGGAAAGGAAGAAAGGGGAAGCAGTATAGTGGAAAGAAGTTGTTTGACTATGTCAAAGATAAATTTTGTACAATTTTGTTCTTTACACATGTACAGTACATGTACAAAATATTGTACAATATTGTACAATAAGTTCAGTGCATTCAGGACAGAAATGCCCAATAAGGCGGGAAAGGTTTTTGCTAGCTGCTGGAATCAATACCTGGAAAGGTTAAATGAACTAATTCAAGCTAATGAGTGAATGACTATGAATAAGAACATCTGATGTTAACTCTCCTAGAGGTTATTTTTTTTTTTAAATTAGGTTAAAAAACATTCAAAGCAATCAAATTAATGCTGTATCTAGTATAGTTTAGCAGGCTTCTGCTGATTTGGAAGAAATGGGAAGGGATAGGTGTGGTAGGGAAGGAGACTTTTGGGATCAAAAGAGGACTACTATTAAGATGGGCCAGCCCTACATGAGTAATTGCTCCAGAGTTGTTCCTTTTCCTCTTTTTCTTTACAATTAAACTCACACAATCCCTAAAAGCTTGAAGACTTTTCAAAACAGATTCTGTAAGCCTCAGTGGTTGGGAGTGGAGGGAAGTAAGGGGGTGATGGGAAGGAATTATGGAAGATAGATCAGAGGGAGACTGATTCTAATTATGAGCTAGAAGAGGACCTTAGAAAGCACAGGATAACAAAACTTAGAAATCAACAAAAAATGCTATTTTAAAAAGGGAGAGGAAACCTCATTTTATAGAAGACAAAATCCAGAGTGACTTGTTAAGTGATCTAAGGTCACACAGAGAGAATATGGAGAATAGTAAAAACTCAAATTCATCAAACTGCTTCCCCCCCCCCCCCCGCCCCCAAATTAGTCAAGCTCAAATGAGATTTTGGATGTGACTGTGCATTATAATCTTATAAGATATGAAGATGACACTGAAGCAAGCAAAAGTCATTTATTAAGTGCCAATTATGTGGCACCGTGTTAGGTGCTGGGCATACAAAAGAAAAATGAAGTTCTTTGCTCTGGGAGAGTTCTATATTCTTCCTGGGCCCATGGAGCTCACACTTCTGTGCTGCTCCAAGTTGCCAAAGACAGCTAAGGGTATTCATGTCAACTGATAATTGACCAAGAATTCCCTCAAAAACAACCTTGACCAGGTGCTCACTAGCGTTGGCCTGAAGATCTACTTCTCACCAAAGCATCCCATTCTGACATCTCATAGAAAGTTCTTACCTACAGTGAACTGAAATTTGCTTCCCTGAAACATTCTTTTCTTATAGTTCTGCTTTCTAAGGACACGCAAAACAACCCTAATCCCTCCCTCTTGTCCAACCATCAAGAAACGGTGACCATATTTTGCTTTCCCTCTACTCCTGGAATATCAAGGCTATTTAAAATATTTTCTTCAATGAATGAATGAATGAATGAATGAATAAAAGATACACAAGAAACAACATATCAGAGCAGAAAGTACAAGTCTTATAGTCAGGAAATCTAGGTCTTTAGTACTCAGTATGTGACCCTGAACGAATCACAACCTTTCCCAACCTCAGTTTCCACTTTTGTAGAATGAGAATAACTGGTAAATGTCTCAGAGGGTTATTATTATAAAGTCTTTTTTAAAGTTTATAGTGTTAGGGAAATGGTGGCTATAAATCCTTCTCTCTCTACTACCCTGGAAGGAAAAGTACTTAATAGATATAATTTCAAAGTCTCGGTCCCATAAAGAGAAAGAATGTCCCTGGACTTCTAGGGATGGAAAAAACCCCTTCAGAGTAGCTTAGGGAAGACCTGAGATGCAGAATTTTACAAAACCAGGCTGAAGTTTGGTTATGCTTGTTTGCAAATCAATGCCCAGCGGGGACTTCCATTTCAAAGCCCCCTGGCAGCTTCAAGCTGAGAGCCAGCTGAAAGGGCTGCAGAGGCTGGGGAAAAGGCAGGAGGTCCTCCCTGACTGTTTTTACTACGCACAGTGAATTAATCTCTTTTAAAAAGAGCTATGTTTGTGACAAAGCACGGTGAGTCTGGAAAGGTTAAAATTCCATCATGGAGGAGATGATGAGTGGGAGCCTTAATACAGACTGCCACTCTGCAAGGCAGCTGGAGAAGCAGCATCTCTCTGCCCATAGGTGCAATAAATAGCAAGGAACCTATCTGGCCAAAGCCTTCTGGGCCTGACCTCCCCATGTTGGATCCAGGCCTGAGAAAGGACCCAGAGATTGAGAGTTCTGTTTTGCTAACAAGGCAAGATTCACTCTTCTTTGCTAACCTTACTGGTAGGCAAAATCAGTAATAAGCCCCCAAATCTCATTATCCTGCCATACTGTGGAAAAAACAATGGCTCTGTAGTCATAAGATCTGGATGTGAATCTCCTGCTCTGCCAGTTCTAAGTCCTTTCCTTTTCTGAGCTGATTAAGAAATCATCTCCAACAGAGCTTGAATATATGAACATTCTATGATCTCTGATATTCCATGATCTGTGGTGGAAAGTGACTCTGAAAGTCAGAACATGTCTGCTACAATTTCTAGACTTAGGAAAGGCAACACTGATTCTGGTGTCTCTGAAGGGCAGTTTAAATGTCAGTTCTATTCCTTAACTAGTTATGTAATCTTGGATAAGGCACTTCATCTCTCTTCCCTGTTTTCCTTATCTATAAATGAAGGAGTTAGGACTACACTCAGTTCTAGGCCCTCTGACCAAATCTTCACTGGGATTTGCTACTAGCAGCTTTTCTTAAAGGTAAAAGGAGAGACGTCTGAGCAAGACTGGAAGGCAGCTTTGGGTTCTTCTGGATAAGAAGCTACCCTCATTCTCACCCTGGAGATACCTCCCATGTTTTTTTCCTCTTGCTATTTTATTCCTAATCGATAAGGAGCGGTTAGTGAACTTCAATTGCACATTGTTCTAGCAGACTTCTGGGCCTTCAGCTGCTCTTGTGGAGGGGGTACAACCCCATTTTTGTCCCTCCTCCCTCGTAGAAGGGGCCAAGGGCTGGAAGCAGTGAGCCGTGCAAACCAGATCATTATCGGGCCACTTAAGCCCTGGCTGGAGCCTGGCAGAAGGTGTGTGTTGATAGCAACAACAGACCAGGTTAAGTCCCTCTTACCTGTAGGCTGCTGCTAAGACTCCCTTTTGGGTCCATGAGAAAGAAGATGGGGTTGGAAAGGAAGGGGAACTTCAGAGAGCTCCAGATGGCTGACAAGGTTATCCTTAAACAAAAATGCTGACCTTATGTATGTGCTATCCTTCCCATAACATGGTATTATCCGGGCTGCAGGTATTAACTCCTACATGGCTGGATGGGACCCACCTACCTCTTCATTCACAGGGGCTCGAAATGCATCAATCAATTATCTTGCTCTTATAAGTGTTTTACATTACATACTTGACTTTTCTTTCATTTAAGGCCCAGAGGGAGCAGTAGAGCTCCCTCCTCCAAGAAACTTCCTTAGTTGGAGTTTTTCAAAAGGATATTTCTAAGGTAATAAATGAACCCTTAATAAACCTCAAAGTGCTATGTATTACTATTAAAATTTCAGCCCATGTAATGGCTCCCATCTTGATACTCCTATACATGGTATCTCTTCTGATACTTCCCCACTTAGCTCTTTTGTAAAGTGGGGCTCATATCCTACTTTCTGCCTCACAGAATGGTTAGAGGAAAGTCCTTTGCAAATTTTAAAAGCATGAGATAGGGGAGAAACAGGACAAAGGGCTCGGCTCCAGGTCACAGAATGGATAAGTAACAGAGCTGAGACCAGTCCAAGCCAGTGATCTTGCTGCCATACCACACTCTTTTTCTGGCTGAGATCAAGAAGGTATTTGAAAAAGACTTTTTGAAGCACTGATTTCTGTCATTCAATCATTCTATAAATACTTGTTATGTAACACCTCTGCAACTACTGCTGGGCTGAGTTTTGGGAGGAAGAAAAAGGAATAGAGCAGACCCAGTCTCTGTCCGCCAGGGTTCATATTTAGGGAGGCAGGACCCAACCTTATGAAATGACCAGGTTACAATGCAGGACAATATTAAGAGCTTTCACAAGGCAGGGAATGAAAACAATACACATAAATCCAGAGAGGGCTTCCTGGAGGAAGCAGGCATTTAGCTGGGTCTGAAAGGACTACAGCTGGTCTCTGCCAGGGTCCTCTTTGGAAACCTGTTCAATGGGTAAACAGCAGGAAAACAGAAAACCCTTGGCTCTGACACCCTGGAAAACATACTAGACAGAGTGTCAGGAGCTTGAGGTCTCTCAGTGACTTCTTGTGTGATGCTAGGCATCAGGCCCCATTCCTACTGCATCACTGTCCCCTCTCTGTAAGGTAAAAAAGGGAGCTAGATCTTTTCTCTGATCCCCTGCTGAAGGTGCACCTGGGAGGAAGGATAAAGAGGCTGTCTGCCCACGGAATAGAGCAGCCCTCCATGGCCCCTGGCCAAGGTAACTGGAGCTCCAGTCTGAGTCTGCACATTCACCTCAGGGTCCCTGAAGGAATAAAGTTTTGTGACTCATCAGAAAGTGCCTGGGCCCTATCCAGGCTAAGTCAGAGTGGAGAGCTGAGAGCACCACCTACTGGCATGAACACGTGCACATCTGCTCCTAGAAGGGCAGGCTGGGCTTCATCAGCCACAGCTTTCTCATAGGGAAAGCAGGGAGGGAGGTCCTACTTACTGAAGGGGTTGGAGCAGGAAGCAGACTATGAAGGGAAATCTAAGCCCTGGGAGGGAAGCTGGACTAGATGTCCCCACATCCCTTCGAGCTGGCTACCTACATCTTGGGACAGTTTTTCTGGACCCATGAAAGCTGTTAACTTTAGTGGCCTGGGCTAGGCTAGGATGTCTGCAGCTTTGGGATATGACTATCTATGTGACTAAGACAATGCTATGAGTTTCCTAGACTGTTTGGTCTGAGCCTGGAAAATGGGCCTGTTCTTTCTATTACAAAATGAGTGACTAAAAGATATCAGGATTATGGGATTTGGGAACTGGAGGCAACTGAGTTATTATTATTATTATAATTTTTTTTAAAATAAAGGATGGTTGTATTACACACTCCCTAATCTCTCAACTCCCATGCGGTGCATGGGATTGGAGACCTAAACTTGGGCTCAGTCTGAGATCCAGTTTGGAGCTCAATCCAGAACCAGGATTAGAAATAAAACTAAGTGGTACCTGAATGGTGTCCAAACCCACAATTTTGGTCTCTTGAATAAAATACAATTGGCCAATTAAATACAATGCCCCAACCCTGGCACAGTCTGGACTCATCTGAGATTACCTACTAAATCATGTTAAGGGACAAAGACCTTTTTGGAGAAGGGTTGCTACTAGTGAACAATGCCTGCTCCTCATACCTCACTCTCTCACTCTCACTCAGTCACTACTGACTGAGCTTATTATCCCTGGAGTCTGAGTTACACTGCCTAACATTCTGCTCTTTTTCTCCAGATTATTAAAAGTTCTGCCTCTCATTTGTTTAGCTGGACTAAAAATGCCTAATGGCAGAAATCGAATGGCAGGAACCATGGCCCTCTTTCAATAAATTCAGCATATATAATCAAGCCACTATGTGCAGAGCACCGAGGAAAGGGGAAGCTATAAAATCACCCCCATTTGGGTCCCTGCCCTCAGGAGCTCACAGTCTATTATGAGGATAAGACACAAACATAACTATGATGGACATTAAACTTAGGTGCATTTCAGAAGTGTCATGAGGTCTGAGAACATAGCTGGTTTCCCTGAACATAGCCTGAAAGTACAAGATGGATATCTTCAAACAGGAAGCAAAGCTATGGGGTAGAAAGGGGCAGTTTATTCTATATGGCCCTAGAAGGTAGAAGCAATACCAATGAGGAGCAACAAAAGGGCAGGTACCAGTTGAACATGAGAGAGAACCATCATTCTTTCCCCAAATATATGTGTGTGTGTGTGTGTGTGTGTGTGTGTGTGTATAAAACAAAATGCAAGCAAATAAGAACAGAGAGTGAAAATGCTGTTGTGTTCCACACTCTGTTCCCACAGTCCTCTCTCTAGGTGCAGATGGCTTTCTTCATCACTGCACAAATGGAACTGGTTTGAATCATCTCAATGAAGAGAGCCACGTCCATCAGAATTGATTGTCATATAGTCTTGTTGTTGCTGTGTACAATGATCTCCTGGTTCTGCTCATTTCACTCAGCATCAGTTCATGTAAGTCTCTCCAGGCATCTCTGAAATTATCCTGCTGGTTGTTTCTTATAGAACAATAATATTCCACAATATTTATATACCACAATTTATTCAGTCCTTCTCCAATTGATGGCATCCATTCACTTTCCAGTTTCTTGCCACTAAAAAAGGGCTGCCACAAACATTTTTGCACATGTAGGTCCCTTTGAGGGAGAACCAATTAAAATAGATGAATAACTTTCCTTGCAGAAACACTTTCCAGTCCCTGAAATTCTTATACAGGCTGACTGATCCTGGCAAGGAGACTATAAATGGGATTCCTATGTTAGTGGGAAATAAATTAAACATACTTTGGTCCCATTCAGCTTTGGGAGTCTGATTCTATTGCTCTAAGATTCTGAGATTATCACATTCAATGTCATTTATCATATAATAATTTTAAGGTTTTATGTAGATGTGTTGTAAAAATGTAACTGGTTGGACTGCCTACTGCTTTTGACCAGGGCTGTTGAGGTGACTGATTTCCAGGATGGGAAAGGCACCTGGGCTACTGGGCTGTCCTAATCCATGAGGGACCCTCCTCCTGGGTTCTTTTTAATAGGCTGGGCCTTGCATGCTGCTGTGGTAATCCTCAGGGAGAAGGACAGCAGGAGGGTCTCCATAGTGCTCCCTTCTCCAACAAAAGGACATTCAGATGGAAGCTCAGAACAAGCCCAGAAGGGGATTCTTATGCAGCCTTCCCCAGTACCCCTTCCAATCCACATGAATGCCAGAATGAGGAGGCCACTCAACATCAGCTGCCTGATCCCCCTTCTCCTGCTGTGTTGGTTCTGAAGAAGAAATGGAGCCTTCAATCAATCAATCAATCAACCAGCTAAGTCTCTACTGAGTACTTCCCCTCCCACCCCCTGCCCCAACTTGGGGCTCTGTCCCAGCCAGGCTGATGGAGAGAAAGTTGGTCACTGGACTAAAAATTGGATACAGAACCAGAGAATCTAAGCTTCAATCCCAACTCTGCCATTTATAATTTGTGTGACTTTGGGCCTCAGTTTTCTCATCTGTTAATGAGAGTTTTGGATTAAATGGCCTATGAAGTCCTTTTCTTTTCTTTTTTCTCTTCCCTCTAGTAAATTATTTTTATTACACATTGCTTTATGAATTATGCTGGGAGAAAAAAATCAGTACAGAAGGGAAGAATCATGGGAGAGATAAAAAAAAAAAAAACAGAAAAAAGAAGTGAACATAGCACATGTTGATTTACATTCAGTCTCCACAGTTCTTTTTCTGGATGCAGATGACATTTTCTATCAAGAGTCTATTGGGATTGCTTTAGATCACTGAACCACTAAGAAGAACTAATGTAGTCCTGATTCTGCTTGTTTTGCTCAGCATCAGTTCATATAAATTCTTTCAGGCTTTTCTAAAATCAGCTTGTTCATCATTTTTTATAGAACAATAATATTCTATCTTCAACTTGTTCAGCCATCCCCCAATTAATGGGCATCTACTCATTTTCCAATTTTTTGCTACCACAAAAAGAGCTGCTACAAACATTTTTGCACATGTGGGTTTTTTCCTCCTTTTTATGATCTCTTTGGGATACAGATCCAGTACACTGCTGGGTTAAAGGGTACACACAGTTTTATATTTGGCCAAATTGCTCTCCAGAATGGATCATTTCACAACTCCAACAACAATGCACGAGTATCCCAGTTTTCCATCATGCCCTCCAACATTTATCATTTTTTCCTGTCATCTCAGCCAATCTGGGAGGTGTGAGATGGTACCTCAGAATTGTTTTAATTTGCATTTCTCTAAACAATAGTGATTTAGAGTATTTTTTCATGTAACTATAGATGGCTTTAATTTTGTCAGCTGAAAATTGTCTTTGGTCATTTATCAGTTGGGGGATGACTAGTATTATTATAAATTTGACATCATTCTTTATATACTTTAGAAATGAGACCTTTATCAGAAGTATTGATTGTAAAGATTTTTTCCCAGCTTTGTACTCTATGAAATCCTTTTCAATTCTATGATTCTAGGATTCTAGGATTAATCTGAGAACCTGGGACAGTTTGTTTCATGTCCTAAGGTTTTCCGGCTCAAAAAATAGTGTTTGCCTTATACTGCTGTTGTAGGAAGAACCACACACAAGGATAAGCTCCGGGAGAGCAAGGACTAAGGGTGACTTCTCCACACTGTACCATACTGAGGCTCTAAGAGGTGGAGGTTTCCTGAGTGTGGTATAGAGGGGAATAAGCAGTAAGGACTAGTACGGTTGGAGTAGAGGGGCTATGGTAGAAAACCAATCGGGGAAGAAAAGGAGTAGGGAGAAGAGGAAAAGGGAGAAGGAGCCTGAAGAAACCAGGGCCAGAGGGGAGGCAAATGCCTTAATGTGAAAAAGAGTTAAGGCCTGCAGTGAATTACAACATGGATCAATCGTGTGAGCGGGCAGCCACTTCAGACTGGACTCAGGCTCAGAGGCCACTGCCCGGGTAACTCGCACATGGAAGCTTGCCGGAGTTGGAGGTAGTGAATTAATTCCAGGAGCGTCTGGAGGAAATGCCACATGAGGAGGAGCTGGAGGAGCAGGGGATGCTTAGAGGGGAGAGGAGACGGATGATGGGCCATGAAAGCTGAATAACTAGATTTATTTGCTCAGCTACATGGTGAGGAGCCACATTTTGGTTTAATGTAAAGAAAAACCTGTCCTAGGGTGGAAAGGATTGCACTGAAAAGTAGTGGGCTTTGTCCCTGCTGTACTACTGCCTGGTAAAAACATTACCTCGGCAGATTTGTGTTCAGCAAAGAATTGAACCAGATGGCCTGTAAGACTAGTGAACTTGATGCAGTTTTCTGGGGGAGCTGCTGCTGGGCAGAACCGAAGACTTTCTGGCTCCCATTATAATACCTAGTCAAAGATGAGGAGAAACGGTCCCAGCTTCTAATGAAGCTGACATGTCCCTCCATGGGTAATGGGGGCAAGCAGAGAAGTTCCTGTAGGGCAAAGCTGCCTAAGAGCATCTGGAAGCTGGTGGCGGGTACCAGAACCTGGACACCCTGCGCTCAGAGTCCTCAGAAGCTACCATCCTCACCTTCCCTTTCTGGGGTGGATCTCTCTCCAGTAGTGTGTGATGACAGCAACTTGTTCTGGAAGCCACCAAGAGCGTGATTCTAGCCATGGGAGCTCACTCTCTTGGATAAGGGAGCAGGTGATTCTCCCCCCTCCCCCCCTTTTCCCTCTGGGCCTCAGCTTCCTTCCCATGAAACAATATATAATATACAATAATGACTTTCTCTGCCTCTTCTGTCATTCTTTAGCATTTGACTCAAAGTCAGAGAAGCCTGGCTTTGGAATCTAAGATCTATGGCCAGTACCAGTTTCTGCTTTCTTAGTCTCAGCAGGCCAAGTAGTAGTGAGGCAGTCATGGTCCACACCCTTCCCATCTCTCAGGGCTGCAATTTTGTAACAAGTATTCTATGTAAATGTGAATTGTTACTATTTCTACAGAGCAATAACTTTGTTAAACTTTTCCAAGCTCAAAGAACTTTTGAACAAATAAAACAACCAGCATTTATAGAGCACTTTGATGGCTTACAAAGTGTCTTATGGGTATCATCTCACTGTAACCCTCAAAACAACTCGAGGAGGTAGGTGCTTTATTATCCCCATTTTGTGGATGAAGAGACTTATTTAAGTGATTTGCCCAGTTTCATACAGCTAATAAGTGCCTGAGAAAGGCTCTAAACTTGATCTTGATTCCAAATTCTAGTGCTCTATCAGCCTCACTGATCTGCCTGTGCGGGAAGTAGCCTGGCTAAGTGTGGGGAGATCAATCAAAACAGATTTTACCAGATTGCCCAGGGTCACACAGCTAGGAAATATTAATTGTTTGAGCCCCAGTTTGAACTCAGGTCCTCCTGACTTCAGGGCTGGTGCTCTATCCACTGCGCCACCTAGCTGTCTCTGGAGGAATTCTTTTAGCCAAAGAAATTCAAGACCTCCTCTCTTGATGACCTCATCAACTCCTCAGCTTTACCCATCATTTCTCCACATATGATTCCCAGATCCATTTACCAATCCCCATGAATCTCTCAACCTCTAGGTTCATGCTCCAACTGCTTTTTGGACATTTGAATAAGATGTACTACAGTCACCTCAAACTTAGTGTGTCTAAAACAGAACTCATCATCTCCCTCAAATCAGTCCTTTTCTGTTTGAGGATACTATCATTCCTTCTAACTATCTACATTCACAACCTCGGTCGGAATCAAGATCAAGTTTAGAGCCTTTCTCAGGCACTTATTAGCTGTATGACTCCTTACTCTTCCCCCAAGTTGTCAAATTTTGTCATTTCTGCCTCTCTAACACCTCTTCCTGACCATCCAATCCCAGTATGGGCCCTGTTGCCTCGTGCTTATAATAAATACTTTTTCCTCCTGACAACCTTATCTTTCCCTCTCCAACCCTTCTTCCACAAAGCTGCAAAGTGATTTTCTTAAGGCAAAGGTCTTAAATCATTTTTTATCACTTTTTAAACTTCAGTGGCTCCCTCTGGTCCCTATGGTAAAATACAGAATTCTTGGCTTGGTATTTATTTAAGGCTCTGACTCCAGCCCACTTTTCCTGATCCATTACACTCATTATACACCACTTACTTCCTTCAGGACTGCTTTAGTTTAGGTAAACTGGCCTACTTGCTGTCCCTCACATGGGACCCCAATCTCTTGCCTGTGTGCTTTCAGCACTGTTCCCCTTACCTAGAATGTACTACCTCTTCACTTGTTTCCCCTTCAATTATCCTTCAAAACTCAGCTCAAATACCATCTCCTTTCCTGATCCCTCTAATCCCCAGCAAGTTATCTGATATTTATTTTGTGTATATCCCTCTATGTATAGCTGTTGTTCTCCCTTCAACAGAAAGCTCCAAGAGGGCACGGGTTGTTCCATTTTATCTTTGTATCATCCCCAATGAATAGCTTATCGTATCTTACATGTTCAACCAATGCTTGCTAAGGCTAAAGGAATTCATACACAGATGAAAACTGCAGACCCTTCCCTCCACTCCCCGTTTTGATCTGGATCAGTGATTTCAGAATCAACTCCACTATAGCTTTAGTCTTACGAAGCTGCTGAGGTCATATAGCTATTAATGGTCATGGGAAGACTTTAAACCCAAATCTTCCTCACTCTAAGAATGCTGCACTTCCTCTTTTGGAATCAAAATATTAATTTCTTTCAGGGATAGGAAAAAAAGAGTGAGACTCCCCAAAGATAAAACTATCTGCACTAAACAGATTTCAAGCTGCCTTTACCTCTTCAAACACAGGGCCAGTTCTGCTCCTAATACCTACCAGCCAGAAGTCCAAAAATTCTGACCCACAGATTTGCCTGGTGAAGTTGCCAAGTTACAGAGATCACTAAAACAAATGAACCACACTTTGGAGGGATGATCTTGGGGCTGTTTGCAGCATTTCACCAGGAAAGCCTATGCCCAGCACTGTTCCTGCCTTTTGCCTTAAGTGGCTCCTTCATGTTTTTTGTTTTTTTAAAATTTTATTTATTTTTATTTTTTATTATAGCTTTTTATTTACAAGATATATGCATAATTGCAAAACCTTTTGTTCCAATTTTTCCCCTCCCCCAGATGGCAGGTAGAACAATACATGTTAAATATGTTAAATACAATATATGTAGACATGTCCATACAATTATTTTGTTGCACAAGAAGAATCGGACTTTGAAATAATGTACAATTAACCTGTGAAAGAAATAAAAAATGCAGGCGAGCAAAAATAGAGGGATGCTCCTTCATGTTTTAAAATCACTGCAGGGCACTGAAAAATTCACACATCTCCCAGTCAAGGGTAGTTTAGGCTCCCACTACCCAAGTGCCATCATTAATATTTCCTCATTCTTTCTTAATGATAGGACAATCGATAAACAGACAGCCACTCTTCGGGTCCTAGACAGCCAAATGCATTTACCAGCCAGGTTGTTGTTGTTGGGTTTTTTTTTGGTAATTAGATAAACTCCCCAGATCGATGTGCAGGCCCGTTACCTATGCTGGGAGCAAAGGCAGCCCCACTGGCAGGCCCCCTTCCTGACACCTGGTCTGCGGGACCAAGCCAACAGCCCTCCTGAAAGTAACAATGGGCTTCTAGAAACCAGAGTAAACTAGATGGCCTTGGAATGAAATGTAATATAGATTTTTTTTTTTTAAGTTTTACTGAATCATGACAAAAATGTCCTCTTTTTTTGTTTTGTTTTCCTAATCAACAAGCAGTGAACCAGTCTAAAACAGAACCACGCTATTATGGAGGAGGCAGAGAATAACAGAAAGAATAACCAGAAGGTATCTGAGGACCTGAGTTTTCAATTCTAGCTCTGCAATTTACAACACAGGGAAACAGACTAGATGTTTAGCATCTCTCAGTCTCAGCTGTTCCATCTTTAAAAAGGAGGTTTTTTTGGTCTAGAATTCAGATGCCAGATCAGGGGTTCCTTAATTTAGCCCCCCCCCCCATGTGCATATATCTTTATGTATCTTTTTTATCTTTCTTTTCATTAACTTCTGAATGAAATTTAACATTGCTCTCAATCAGGAATGTAGGAAACATTATTCTGAGAAGGAGCACAGAGGTTTCATCAGATGGCCAAAGAGGTCCATGATACAAGAGAGATTCTAAGAACCCCTGTGAGACATGGTCCCTCGCTAAGGATTTGAATAGTAACATGGGTTGATTAGAATTACAATAATCAGATTCTATTATTGTCCCTTGCCTGGCAGATAAAGGTAGAACAATCATTAGGGAGAAAAATGCAGGCCTGGAGAGTATGAGAACAAGCTGTGGGGGAGGTAAGAAGTTGTGGGATAGAGCATACCAATTACTTCCTTTTCCTGTGAATCATTATTAAGGTAACCCCATGAAAAGGAAGAGAAGGCCCTTTCCCTCCTTTGGTCAGCTAGCAGCTCCTGGCCACAGAAAGTGGCTGTTTGAGCAGGAAGCCATCAGTAGGCTCCCACCACCTCCGACAGGGAAATGCTGTGTGGACAACTCCATTCCTCTTTCTAATGCACTTTTCTCACAATAAAACTTGCGGGGGAGAGTAGGGAGAGAAGTAGTATAACATTATTCTCCAATTTTTTTTTTTAAAGAGAACAAAACAATGACAGAAGTGAAGTGACTTACTCAGTCACAGAAAATGTATTAGACCTGAACCCAGATCTCCAGACTCCAAGTCTTCCTCCTATATGGTGTGCTCTTACACTTTAGAATCGGTTATTCTATCTATTCTATCTTTATCTATAGGTTATTCTATCTATATCCAGTTGTACAGTGGGCAACTCAGCTACGCTTCCTCAACCTGTGAAATTCCTCATGGCTGCCCACCCACGAGAAGTTCTGCCCAATGCACATCCCAGGCTGCCTTCTGGGTCCCAGGGCTCTACTCTCACTTTCCCCAAACTGCCAATCTCTTGAATTATCTTTCACTCCATTCCCTGGGCTCCAATTTTCAACAGTGTGCCTTATGAAACAATGTTTTCTGTCACCTGCTTTGCTTGCCAACCCTTTTATATGCCTGTTGTTCCATTTAAATGCAACTTCCTTATATCTGGGGCAGCTAGGTAACACAATGATAAAGCACAAGGTTTGGAGTCAGAGAAATATCTTACGTTCAAATCTGGCCTCAGTTGTATACTACCTCTGTGACCCTGAATAAGTCACTTAACTATGGTTGCCTCTGTTTCCATGGGCTGAAGAAGGAAATGACAAACTACTCCAATATCTCTGCCAAGGAAACCTCAAATGGGGGTCATGAAAAAGTTAAATGTGACTAAAAAATTACTGAACATTTAAATCCTTGAATATTTTTGGGTTTTATTCACAAAGAATGTCCATGTTTATGTAATTCATTTCTTTCATCATAATCTTTTAATAATCATCTTGGCAAGGATTTCACATTTGCAGCACCAACGATATTTATGGAAAGGATCAAAAAATCTGTGTCACTAAGAATTCTAGACTGTGCAAAAAGGTGGCTACCTGCCCTCTTCATTGCTTCTGGAGAGCTGGGGTTCACCCTCTCTGCCCTTACTTAGTTGGCTGGTCCTCAGACGGTAGTCACACAAACGCAAAGGCCCCTTAGCTTGGCAGGGGATGCCAGAGCTGGAGCGCTGTCAGCAGAGTTTCAAGAAGGGTTACCCCATGGCACAATGAAGCATTGGAGCAGAGCTTTTGTAAACTACAGATTTAATATGAAAACGTTATCTTCAATCTGGGCTTCATTTTTATGAAGTTCCTTGCATCAAACCTGTAGGGATCAGCAGACCCACTGTATAGGAAAACTTTGAGGTCAAAGAAATGAGATTTGCCTACGGCTACTCAGCTAATAAGTAACAGGAACAGGAAGCTGCTCTCCCCCTGGCCAGCTCCTTCTCTGCCAGCACAATGCCCCGTCACTTAGCATACTGGTGGTGACCAAGGTATCTGAGCACCATACCAACCCAACAGTGAGCACTGAGGGTATCTGATCAAAGGCCTCTCCCTTCCTTCCAGTGTCCACACAGACTCTCTGTGACTCAGCCTGTGGGAGCCTGGCAAGTTCTGGTCTAACTGGACACAGCTGGACTCACTGTACGAAGTACACCTTGATCCCAACTTAGCAATGTCACTTTGGTGACATTTTGGAGCACCTACGTGCTCAGTGTTGTGGGGGATACAAGAGAGAAGGTCTGCAGAATGCATGAACTGAAAGAGATCTTTGGAGGCCCTCTAATCCAATCCACTCACTTTACAAGCCCAAACAGCTGAACGACTCTTGAGGTGACTTGGCTGCTCAATGATATAGCCAAGTCTGAAAGCCAGACTTCCGTTAGTCCTTCACCAAGGGTCGTTCTCCTGGTATGGTCAGCATTCCGGCCCTCAACTGGCTCATTGTCTAGTTGGGTGAGTGGAAGTCATCCTTGATACAATTACACACAATCTAAAACAGTACAAGCTCATTATTAAACACTAAGCTCTGGGAGGCAGATGCTCCAGGCAAGAGTCCATCACCTGTCAGATTGAGTTCTTAATTCTCAAAGGCAGGAAGGAGCCGTGTCAGAGTTTCTAACATCACAGTCCCATCTAATGTACCAGAAGACATTAAAAACAAGACACCCTGCTACTAAGGGAAAACATATAAGGCAACAAGTCCTTAATCTTTCTATCACAGAGAAGGCTGGCTCTATAGAACAGAATCAGACTCTAAAAACCAAAGGATCTCAATCAATATTTCACAGTCCCAGAGTCAGAAGGTAACATGGTGGAAAGGAATAAAGATTGTCTTGGAATCCTACCACTGGTCAACACTCATTAGCTCATCACAGCCAAGTCATTTCTTCTTTGTGCCTCTGTTTTATCTGTGAAATGAGGATAATAAACATTTAGACTATCTACCTACTATATGGCATTATTATGAAGAAAATGCTTTATAAATTTTATAAATGTGTATTTTATAAATTATATAATGTGTATTGTTATCCTAACTACAAAATTTTAGAACCAAAGAATCTTTAGAATTAAAATGTCTCAGAGCTAAACACTGGAGAGCTAAACTACCAGTGTAGTATCTTTGCCAAGAAAACTCCAAAAGGGGTCACAAAAAGTCAAATGGGATTGAAATGACCCAACAGCAATAGAACTAGAGCTCCTCAAAAACTGGCTACTCTACCTTTCTTTCCACAGTGCCAAAATCCTTCCCAATCAAGGATCATCCAGTCTCTGCCTGGACACTCTTAGTACCAAGGAGCTCATGAACCTCAGTCGATAGCCCATCCCAGTGTCAAACAGCTCAGCTGGAAAATTCTTATGAGCTGAAATCGACTTCTCTCTAATGTCTCCTCACTGGTCCAAGGTCTAACTTGTGTAGCTAAAGAACATGAGCTTGCTCTCCCCCCTAAGCAAATATATACACATACAAATGTACACTCTGCTGAGAGCATGATATATCAAGGAAGATCAGATTCACTAATTCAAAAAAGATTAGTCAGGGACATGTTGCTTTTTGATTTTTTAGAAAGCAGCAAGTCACCTAATTGCTTTTAAAAGGATTTGATTAACACAACTTTTAGGTGAATGAATACTATATTTAGAAGAGCAGTGAACTTGGAAGTTCAGTAATTTGTCCGATATTCAAAAAAGACCTACTACATTCTGGGTCTTGTGCTTGATGCTATAGCTACAAGGATTAAAAAAAAAAAAAAAAAGACACTGGTGCTAACCTTGAGCAGCTTAATAATTTAATAGACGGATATCATGGGTACATAATATGATACTAGGTGAAGAGGGATCTCTTGAAACCAGGGGCGGGGGGCATCAGGGAAGGTTTCATGGAGGAAGTGATGCCTGAGCTGTCTTAAGGAGGAATAGGATATCAAACACAGAGATATGATAGAAGAGCCCAGGGAAGTGGGAAAGAATCAGATGAAATTAGGGAACAGATGGTAATTCAGTTTATTTGCAAATCCGAGTAGATGGAGGGGAATAGTGGAACATAAAGCTAGCAAGTCAGGTTAGAGTCAGTTAATAGAAGTTTGTCTGGGCCACACCAAGGCAAGGTGATTTTTCCTTCCTCTGGGCTCCTATTTCCCTATTAAGGCACAGAACTAATAATATAAGGAAGCATCCATCAGGTTTTTCTAGGTATGGATTTTATTTCAGGGACTGTTATCATTAGGAGTCTTAGAATCATATGCCAGAAATCAAATGCCAGGCATCCCAATCTCCCTCCCAATTGAGAGTTGGAAAGAACATTCAAGATACAAAATCACAGGGAAGCTGTAAAGGGACAATCTGTTCCAGATCCCTGCATTTTACAGATGAGGAAAGAGATCTGGAATGTAAATGACTTACTAAGATCAGTGACATTCTTAAAGATTTCTATTTTCATCAGTTGTAGAGATGATCTGAATCCTTCACTTATACAACTTAAGAAGACTGCAAGCCTTCTTAGGAGTTTCAAAAGAAAAATGAGAACATGATCGTGCTGTGGCCATACCGTGGCCAGCCTGGGGATGAGCAACCTCTCTAGATTTGGCCAAACTGCTCTCTGGATAAACAGAAAAATCCTTTCCACCTTGATGGGGCCTTTGAGAACTTGTCCTCTCTTGGCACAGCTAAGGGTTATGTTGAAATCATAAGATATAGAAGTAGGATGAGAACAGAGGACCCCAAGTCAGCTAAAGCAAAAAGCAAAGTAAAAAGTGTGATCTTTCTCCTTTAGTTCTTGCTCCCATTTAATCGAGTCTAATCTTCTATGTGATGTTCAGAGTTGGAAGAGGGGCCTTCCAGTGCAAGATACCTTCTATGTCCCACCACCATCTGCTTGAAGAACTAGTTGCACTTTGAAAAATTCACTAATGGTGAAGGTTATCCATTTCCTTATAGAGAGAGGAAGGTCCTGGAGTGCAGATTAAGACATGTTAGATTTTGGATATGACTAGTAGGAGTTTATTTTGCTTGATTATGCATATTTGTTACAAAATTTCTTTTTCTTTCAATGGGGTCGAGAGAGGTGGGAAGGAGGGGGAAAAAAAGCCTGTTAACTGGGAGTAAGGGAAGGAAGACTCATAGTGGAGAACTCTTTAGGAAGCATTCTACCATGAGACCATTTAGATTGTTAGAATCTATCTTTCCTTCATGAACTGAAATATGTCTCCCTGTGACTTTTCTTATTTCTTCTAATTTTTATACCTTCCAAGCAAATTGAATGTCGTCTTCTCAATATTGAAAGATGGTGATTGTGTCCATTGTGGGTCCACCCTCTCTCAAAGCTCAGTTAAACCTCTAGCCAAACTATTTATCCCATTTTTCAGAATGCTTCTGTTATGGCCTAGCTTCATGTTCGCTTTCCCTCTTCTGGAAGTGCTCCAATCTGCCACTGTCTTGCCCTAAGATGTAGTTCTGGGTCACAGACATCTTTGCAGCCCTCACCAGGCTTGACACAAGGCCTTCCATACATGGCAGGAAACAAGTGAAAATCTGCTTGATCAATAGAACAGATATATACTAGGATAGGAAATCTCTATCTTATAAATACCCATCCACACATCCCCCAAGTTCAGGAAACCAGGCCCCCTTCATTAAGCAGCATCTGGGCTCCTAAATGACTGGGTTAATCAGTCTAAGAGGCCAGAGCCCACAGTAATCGAGCCTCTTGGGAGCAGGGAAAGGCCTGCTGTTTTGCCTTTCACCTTGGTGCACTCTGAAGGTAACAGGAGCTGAGAGCTTGAAAGCCTTTCTCCATCTGGGATATCACCACAGAAACAGCAGAGCTGACTTTCCCAACCTGACCCTCTCTTATTCCCCCCTCCCTCCCTCCCCATCCCCCTACCCTGGACTGGCCAGATGTGCTTTGTTTCTCTTGGCCATCTCCAGAGTTCTGGGTGAGTGCCTCACTGAGATGCAGCAGCCCCAGCCCCTTAGAGAAGGGAGCCTGGAGGGCATGTTTGAGTTTAAGCTCAGCCTCAGGGAGCCACCCCCTGCCCCTCCCCACAGGTGGAAGCACAGCAACCAGAAGCTGGGACTTCTTCAATGACAATGGTTTCTGTTGGAATGGCTCAAAGGGGGCTTCTGCCTGGTCTACTGTGTCAGGACAATGTGGGTAATAGAAAGATTATTAGAAACTAAGGTAAAAGATGAGCTGGGTTCAAGTACTTGTTTTTACCACTTACTAGCTATGTGACCTTAAGTAAGTAGCTTTACCTCCCTGAGTCTTAGTTTCCCCATTTGTCAAAATGATAACATTGGACTAGTTCTCTACAACTCCTTCCAGCTATTGAAAAATTGGGGGAAGGGAGATTGAAAAAAATGTGTCCCACATAGTTTGGGCTAGAATTAAGGGGCAAGATGTTCAAAGGAATAGCAAACATGCTTCCTATCACTTTAGGACTAATCAATACCTTTCATACAAGATAAACTAATACCTTCCTACTTATATGTAAGGCCCTGAAATATATGGTAACAAGGCTTAATCTGAACCAAGTTTAGAGCATCTAATCCAATGCCTCCATTTTACAGACAAGAAAACTGAGGTCCAGGGAGGTTGAATGTGCATCTAAATCTTATAGTTTATTTTAAGGCTTTGTGATTGAGATAGATTACAGACCAGGCAGGTATGTACATATACACACAGAAAAAAAGTTGCAAGATGGCATCACACCTGTCAGTAAATTTAAGGCAAGGATCTGCTAAATGACCAAAGGATTTTCTTTTAACAAATTCAGCTCTAAGCCTTCTTTGATTTCTATAAAAGTCTTTTTGTCTAATTTCTTTCTGTCACGAATTATCTTAGGATCTTAGGAAAGTCATTTGCCATGTCTGAGATTCAGGTTGTTAGAATTATTTTTTTCAATCCATTAACAAAGCATTTATTAAGCACCTTTTATATGCTAGGCTCTGGAAATTATAAAAAATGCAAGATTCCTGTTCTTAGGAGGCTTATTATATTCTATCAAGGAGGCAACATGTATATTTATAGAATAGACACATACAAAATAAACTGAAGATTGTTTTTTGGGAGAAGGTCCCAGGGGTGGAAGAGGCTTGGAATGGAAGGTATGTCCTAAGGGAGGGGAGATATTCTCTGGAGTAAAAGTGAGAGGAGTGCGTTCCAGGCAGAATCATGGAGGTAGAGGCTGAGGAGCTGTGTGTGAGGAACAGAAAGAGTTGGGGAAGAAGAAGAATATAATGAGCCTGGAAAGACAGGGTGGGACAAGGATGTAAAGGATTTTACAAGACAAAAGGAGTTTAGATTTTACATGAGAAGTATAGGGAATCAAGGTTGTTTATCAAAGAGATGAGTGACACGGTCAGGTTTACAAAGGAGTAAAATCCTTGTGACAGCTGGATAGAAGATGGGAGTGGGGAGAGACAGAAGTCAGGGAGGCCATTTGGTCTTAGTGCAAGGCAGAAAGGAGGTTGGCAGCCTGAACTAAGGGGGCATCTGCGCAAGTGGAAAAAACAAGACTCCTCATTTACAGGAAAGGAAACCGAATCCGACGATTAGCAGGTCACTTTTCCTAGGATCCACAGCAAGTTGGTGGTAGGACCAAGATTGGAACCCTGGTTCCCTGCTCTTTCTCCTGGGCCACAAAGGATCCCTAGCAGTTTATTTGGTTGGGCAGAGGGGAGAAATGTCTGGAACATGAAGACCTGAATTCAAATCCTCTGATGTTCACTGTTTGTACTTGGCAGCCCTTTTATAAAATGTTGTTAATATTAACCAGAAAGGCAACATGACACAGTGGACAGGTTGCTGCACCAGGTTCAAATTTGACACCAAACCCTGGTCAAATCCTCCTTCTGAGCCTTCATTTCCAGTTATAAAATGAGGAGGTGGGCTCTAAGGTTCCTTCCATTTCTAGTCTGACAACTAAGGTGACAACAGTTCGCATTACATAGATGTACCCAGCTTACAAAGTAGTGTTATACCAAACACTACTGGATCTGAGCTTCACCATACTCACCCTGTTAAATTAGGTTACTCCTGTTTTACAGCAGGAGAGGGAGAGCAGCAGCCACTCAAAGTCCCGTGGCCATCTCTAAAGGCAGAGCTGGAGCCTGAATGCCAATCTCCTTCCTCTGAGCCTAAAGCTCTCTCCCACAGCAGTCCCTGGTGGCAGCCCTATAGTGAGTGGCTGGGCTCCCTGGCAAGCCTGGTCCCAGAGTGGGTAACTATACAATTATGGGCCTTCTAAACAGAAGGATGGCTGTTAATGGGCCAGCAGATTACCACCTCAGCGGGGCTGGGGACTGTGACCAGATGCTGCCCAGAGTTCTATCAGGGGGTGAGCAGAAGGAAGATACCATGAGCTGGCCCCTACTGCTATCACCATCACCCTGAGAACAAGTAAAGGAAAACAAGCCTTACTTCTTCGAGGTTTATGGTTCATAGGGTGCCTCTGCCATAGCAACACAAGCTTTGCTGTCTCTGTTTTAGAGACAAGAAGGCTACAGTTCGGATAAAAGAACTTATTTATTCCCAGATACACAAATAGGAGGGCAGCTAAGTAGTGCAGGGACCAACATCTGGAAGACTCAGTTTCAAATCATGCCTCAGCCACTTCCTAGCTGTGTGAGCTTAAACCAATTTGTCTCAGTTTCTTCATCTATAAATGAGCTGGAGAGGGAAATGGCAAACTACTCTAGGATGTAGCACCTGGGAGACACAAAGACCGAGACACCATCTTTGTTTGTGGAGTAGCAGCAGGAACAAGACATGGACATAAAACAGCTAGACAAGACCTGACTAAGGAAGCACATACAAACTTCTCTGAATTCCTACCCTACACAAATAAGATATAGCTATTCTCTAGCTGAGGATATGAAGAGTGCCATGAGATCTGGGCCCCAGCTCTTGGCTTAATTACAATCTTAGTCTATTCCACCAGAAGACACAAGTCCTAAGGCCCCAGCCAACACTGCCATTCTCTAGTACCAGATATTCCAAGGAGGGAACACTGGCTCTATCCTGTGAGATTTGATCACTTGTCTTCTGTAAACTTCTGTTTTTAATCCTCTGTAAAATCAGGACAGTCACAGAACTGAGTAAAATAGTGGACGTCAAGGGCTAAGCACATGGGGAGTTATTGCTAATGTTTCACACATTTGAGGCCTTTTGAAAGGCAAGGCCACTTCCTCTTGCACTTCCCATCCTCCTGCCTCACCAGGAGGCACAGTCTATATGGCACAGATGAATGACTGAGCCCCTTATCTGCATCTGAGCCTCAGTTCTCACGCTATGGGAGTGAAAAAAATCATTAATCACTGCAGTGCTTTTCATCCTCTGTAATCTATTCACTCTGCTTTTGTAACACTAAAATAAGACTTTTTTTTAAAGCTAGAGGTTTGGTATAGCAGAAAAGTACTATTCTAGAAGTTAGGAGACCTGGAATTCTGGTCTTGGTTGACACTAAGAGATGTGAAACCTCGGCAACCCTTGCTTCTTTCTGGGCCTCAGTTTTCCTATATGTCAAATAAGAGTCTCTTCCAGCTTGTCAATTAGCCTAAGAGACCTTAGGGAATCAGCAAGTACTCTGTAAAAGGCCCTTACTCCTTGAGTAGAATTCAAATATGAGATTGGGTCACTATATTCTAGTTCTCTTACATTAAGAGAAGGTACCTCTGAAGTAACCAATCTTGTAAGACCAAAAGGGCCTGAAAATCAGACAATTGTAGGGCCCTGAGTCCTGGGCATTGCCCAAGTAAAGCCCAGTGCTTCCTGTCTCCCCAAAGCAAGCATTGGCTACCCTGGGGCAGGAACAATTTTTCTGAACCTCTGATTCTCCTAAGATTCTGGATGTAACTGAGGATGAACAAAAGGAAACTAAGTCTAAAAACCCTTCAGACAGAAGAAAGTATCTTGTCAGAGGACTCGGGTGATCCGGATTTAAATCTCAGTTCCATCCCTTACTGGCCACATGATCTTGGGCAAGTGAGTTACCCTGGGTCTAGTTTCCTCATTTATAAAATAAGAACCATAATACTTGCTCTACATAGCTCACAAAGTAGTTGTTAAAAAAAAAAGAACTTTGTAAACCTTGGTTTACAACAAAAGCACAAGTTAGTATTAGAAAGTGAAATGTTATAGTTCATTCCTCCTGGATCCAAAATGAATCTGGACTAGGAAGGAGACTTTTAAAAAGACAACCAAAACAGCTGTCACAAAATCCACCCAATTTTTTGATCAAAGTTTCTTTTTAATCTCACATATTTTTTATTAAAGAAGAGGTTCTTGAGTTTTCCCTCAAAGTCCGGTTATATGCAATTTTATCAAGTTTGATGATCTTTCCTGCCCATATGGAAAATTAAAAGCAGAAATCCAGAGAAGTGAGGAGGGCAGGGTGGGGGAAGAATGGGGATATGGATAATGGTTAGAACAGTCATTCAACTTCCACCTCTGAGAAAAAGTTGAGTGACCATGGGCAAGAAATTTTACTCTCTCTTGAGCCTCAATTTCTTCATATATGAAATAATAACACCTGTACCCAGACTTGTTGTGGACTCAAATGAGATCCTGCCATGTCAACTCCCTTGTCAATAAAATTGCAGTGGCTCCCTTTGCCTCCCCAGTTCAAAACAAAATGCTGTTTGACCTTTGAACCTCTTAAGAACCTAGATTGCTCCTAACTTTCCTGTCTTCTGCCACCTTATTCCTCCTACTCTACAACATGTCCTCTTAGATCCAGTGACATTAGCTTCCAGGCTGCTTCCCAAAAAACATTCTATCTCTCAGCTCTGCGCATTTTCTCTGGCTGTTCTCCAGGTCCTTTCCTTCCTTCTATCTCCACCTCCTGGGTTCCTTGGCTTTAAGTCCCAACTAAAGTCTCATCTTCAAAGAAAGCCTGTCCTAACCTTTCTTGATACGGCAACTAGGTGATGCAGGAGATACAGTGCAAGGACTCATCTCCCTGAGTTCAATTATGGTCTCAGACACCTCTCCTAGATGTGTGATCTCAGGCAAGTCATTTAATCTTGTTTGCCTTAGTTTCCTCCATCTATAAAATGAGCTGGAGAAGAAAATGAAAAACTACTTCAAGATCTTTGCCAAGAAAATCTCAAACAGGATCATGAAGAATCTGACCCAAATGAACACAACCCTTCTTACTTCTAGGACCTTCATTCTGTGTAGATAGCAACATATTTGTTTATGGTCTCTTCAATTTTAGTCAGACACAATTTTTTTTTTCCTCTTTGTATTTCCAATGTTTAGCACAGTACCTGGTATAATTATATAGTAGGTCCTGGACTCAAGTGAGATTATATATATGTAAATGTCAGTTATTATTAGAAAGATTATTAATAAGGGATACACAACTCACAAAATCCAGCTGCTTGAGGCCCATTGAGTTCCCTATACTTCAAAAATCCCATCAATGTCTTATAGCCCAGGACACTAATGTGAGATAATAACTTTTGTTCAGTGGAAACCCTAAGAATTATCAAGAAAGATTGCTTGGTATATTTTTGGTAGCTTAAAGTTTGTTGAATTCAAGAAGTTAATTGTTTAATGATGGTGTCTCCTTTATGTTACAAGATAGGTGTGAGATAGCTTAGTAAGATATCAAAACATAATTGCAAAAACAGAATGTGAAGAGCTCAAAGTTAATCCAAAAAGCCCTCCTATTTCCACCTTCCAAGTTCTGAAGGCTGAATTCTTATTCTATTGTAACTTTGCAAAATGTCACTACCTAGAAAACAAGCAAATAAGTTTGGAGAAGATGCCAATCACTACTGTAATAAGTCACAGAACCTGGAGTGATCAGCAGGAAAAGGGGTCTCTGTTGTCTCTGGAGGAGCACAGAGCAAAGAGAAATGTTGTTTGTGGGAAGGAAGGGAAGCACATTCAAACTTGGTTTACCCAGATTCCCATGGAAGCTGCCAGCTATTATAAATGGTTCTGATAACAGTGAGCTGCCATCTGTGCTTGGTTTCTGAGACTACTCATTGCTCTTTTATTAGATGCCTGTTCAATCATATTTATTTAGCTTAAGAAACTTCACTCTTATCCTCTCTGTTCCAAAGTGGCTTATTAAAAAAACAACAACAACAACAAAAAAAACAAATCAAGCCTCAAATGTTAATACTAAAAAACACCCCTGGAGAATCAGTATTAATGCTGTAGATAAAATGAGAGAGAAATCAAAGCAGTATGTCTTGGTGGAAGCTTAGCTGCCTTTCAGCTTCAATCAGGGAAAACATCCTCCCAAGAGGATGAAACACTGGCTTCAGGGCCCGTAAATCCCCTTCTCCAATCTCCAAGGTATCTCCCACAGTGGGGAATACATGGCTGATTCCTTCAGATCACAGGTCAAGCAAGGCCCAAACACAATGCAAGTCTCCTTATAACTCTACCCAGAAAAAACACATTCTCCAGAATGAACACTAAATCACCCCGTGTTTTTTAGGTTCACACACTTTTTGGGTGGAGAAGAAGTAAGGTCAGGGACAGATGTGGTTCTTACCTGCTGACTTCTTGGACATTGTTGGTCCTGGCAGCTTCCAGCAGGGCAGCTTCTGAAGAAAGACAAAGATGGGTCAAGGTTACAAATGCAGGCTGGGGTACACGGCTAGAGCTTTTCTACCACCTGTCCCCACACCCAACTCTTTAAACTCAGTTCTGTCATTCCTGTTCTGCTTCCCTTCCAGAACCAAGGCAGAAGTTAGGGGAGGGGCAGCACAGGATGGCAAAAATTTGAGCTGGTTGGATAGGTTCTTTCAGACTACCAGGAACTGCTCCTGTACTTTATGGAGGAGAAATGGTACAGAGGAGAGTAATCTGCCTAAGTCACATAACTGAGCTTACAGTCTGGATCTCTCGAGCTCACACAATGCCAAAGGGCCTGTGGAGCTGCTTCAGTTCTGCTAGACCCTGCAGAATGCAGCATCTTTTAGGTGAATGGCACTGGGCTTCTAGCTCCATCTCGTGGCCCAAAGGAGAAACTACAGAATCCTGAAGGGTTTTCAAAGACAGAAGAAATGTCCCAATCAATTCAGCAACAAGTATGAATTTCATACTTGAGGTACTGGGACCTCAGAGATGATTTAGTCAAAAGACTGCAGGATTTAAAACTAGATAGGACTAGAGGCCACCGTGCTCATCCCCTGGGCCAGAGTCAGGAAAGGGACTATTATATTCCAAGGTCTCTCTGTTAGTTAAGTGGCAGAATTAGGTTAAGGACCCTAGTTCATTGACTCTCAAAGGGGCCTTTTTTTCCCCAAATACCTTCATCCATCATTTTTCCTAATACCTTCACTCTGCAAATGAGGAAACTGTGGTACCGGGAGGAAGAACAATTTGACAGCACCATGTTACAAGTCAATAGTGGTGCTGAGATTGACTCTTCTGATCCTTAGGTTCCTTTAGGCAGGGATTCTTTGGGTTTTGTCTTCCTAGCTCAGTGCCTAGCAGAGAGCAAATGCTTAATAAATATGTGCTGAATTAGACCCCTGTTAACTATACCTATTGTGGGGATTGGCTGGGGAGACCAAACTTATACATGTAGAACATGTAGAAAAGGAAATAGGACTGGATAGGACTACATGCTTAGCAGTATCTAGTTCACTGTGGGTTCAAAGAGTCAGGAAAGATTCCCTGAAAAGGACTGAACATGAACTGAGCCTTGAAGGATGAGAAACATTCCAGCAGAACACAGAACTACACAGATGGGCAAAGCCCTAGCTTTCCCCATGTTCCATGGAAAGAGGCAGAGAAAGAAAAGTGGAGGTGAATCATAGAAAACCAAAAGTACTTGGCTCTCTCAGGAAATCTAAAAGTCAAGAGACAAAGATGAAGTGTGAGGAAGCAGAGGGAACCATGTGCCTGCCTGCGCCCTTAGGATCTACATCCTTCCAGGCTATATAAACATTTATTAAGGACTTACTATACACCAGCTACCTCTATTTTCTTGCTACCACCAGTCTTTGCCTTTCTGTGATGACTGGAAGGTTGGGAGGAGTCTGCAGAAGTCCTGAGTCCTTCAGGATTCTAGGCCTCCTGCCCTGTGGAGCTTTAGGCTCCATGGGAATCCTTTTTACTCTCCTTCTCCCAGAGTAAGTAGAGCCTCCCAAGCACTACTCCTACCTACTCCCAAATCATCTGAGGCAAAGCATGGCTGACTCTAACAATAATTCTTCAGGAATTTTGTAACTTCAGTGCTGGTTACCATCTACTACTACATCTCCATACATGGAATTGGAACATTTAGTTGAAGTCTTGCGTGGCTGAAAAGTCCATTGGTTTGTGGTTAATGTAGTGATGAGGTTCTCTGAACATAGCTAGGCTGGTCTTCAGGTAAGACATACATTAGTAGTTCCAGTAGAGTCAGTCAGAGTGTGTAGTCCAATGGCACAGTCTTAACAACTACAACACAATGAGCTGTCAGAGGAAGACTTTCTTGGAAAACTCATCAATATCAACTCACAGGACTAGGAATTAGGAGTCCTGACTGATTCCGCACCATGTGGAAATGACAAAAGGCAAGCAATTCGACCTATTTCTTTGTTAGAAGAAAACCTTTCGATTACATCTCAATGTTCACAAAGTGACTTTTCCACAACAATCCTATAAGATAAGAGAAGGAAACTGAGGGCTGGTCAGTGTCAGAACAGGGAATCCAGCCCAGGCGTTCTGCCTTTGCACTACAACCCAGTTGCTTCTTAAATCTGGGATAGAAAGGTCAACGGGTCATCCTTCCAGGTCTGGCCTTCCTTTCGACAGACTATTCGATCGAATCTGCTTGAATACCTGGAGGGGCAAGAAACTCACTACCTGGTATGGTTGCAAAATAGTGTCCTAAAGTGACGTGGGTGACAAGAACAGGGCAGAACCCGAGTCTTCCGCCTCCCCGAACCCCAGAGCCAAAAGCCAGGTGGTGGACCCCTGCCCCCTCCCCACCCCGACAGGACAGAGGCTGCTGGATAATCACCCTTATTGGCGGGGCTCTTGCTGTAGCAATGGGCAACTAGCGCAGATGCCAAGGCCCACACGCCCAGTCCAGCCGCGTTCGGGACTCCACTCCAGCGGCCCGACGAGGGGCTTTCTTCAGGGGCCAAAAGACGCCCCCACGCGGCCGCCCCAAGGCCCTGCAGCTGCCTGTCCCGGCTCCCCCAAGAGACCGCTCCGACATACTGCGGCTGCGCCAAGGACCGCCCCCCAGCGGCCGCTCTGAGATACTGCGCCTCCCCGCGGCCCCCGGCGGCCCCCCTCTGGCCCAAGGAGGCCCCGCGGGAGCTGGGCTGCCGGGCCCGGAGGAGCCGCAGGAGGAGCCCCGGTGCCGGCGCTGTCCTCCTCCACACCAGGGACCGCAGCATTGCGATGTCAGCTACGCCAACCCCGCGCTCCCGGCGCCAGCCCCGGCCACGGCGAGGGTAGAGACCAACATGGCCGCCGCGGCGCTTTCTAACATGACGCGCGGGGTGGGGCGCGTAAGGCCCCACGGGAGTTGTAGTTCACCTTCCGGCAGATTACGTAGACAGTGTAGGCAAGGAAACTACATTTCACAGAAGACCACGACTTTAGAGTAATAATGGGACGCACCCACGGAGGCCCGAAGCATGCCGGGAGTTGAAGTTCTGTCGGGGATGAGGCAAGCTGGGGAAAGAAGTGCCGGGTGTGGAAATATCGCCTGGAATTGTTTAGCCATGTTTTCGAGTCCCAGCGAGCGCGAGAGTAGACCAATGGGCTGCAGTTTGCATTAATAAATACTTGCAAGGCATCTAGGTCAGTGAGCCTTTAGCCTTACTTGTTTATGTTCCCTAAACCCCTCTTTTCTGTTTATCTTGTGTTCCTAGCATAAGTAAAGCAGGAGACCTGTGCGCTGGAGCTAGTTAGAACCAGGTCCGGGGAGTCGGTAAAAATTTTCTTCGTGAGCTTGAAATCGAAAAAACCTACAAATCAGGACGTGTTATATTGTTGATTGTATTTCAGAAAGTAATGGAGATGTGATTGACAGTGTTGATGATTCGAATTAAACTTTAATAAATAAACAGCTTTTTTTCCTTTCTTTCCTAGAGAACGAACGGTTAAATAGTCCCCAGCACCCCCTCTCATCCGCTCCAAGCTCTGACTTCGACTTGTCTTGAGCGACGTTCCTTGACCATCCCAGTAAACTTCAAGTCCCCAAATAACCTGAGGTCTCAGCTGGGCTTAACCAGCCCAGACTTTTTAACCTTAGTCTTTTAACCACGGATTTCTTTAGCAATCCATCTGGTGAACCCTCTGACCCCTTCTCAGAATAATAGTTTTCCACTCATAAAATAAAATACAAAGGATTATAAACGGAAACTATCTCGAAATAGTTATCAAAATAGTAAAAATAAAAGTTCATGGATCCCAGGTTATTTTAGCCCCTGTCTAGAATGCAGTCGCTCCAGCGATCTTGTTACTTTGTACAAAGCCTTGTGCTAGCCCATGAGGGCTGTGCAAAGTTCAGATAATGAGGTTCCTGGTCTCATGAAGTTTACAATGTAATACAGGAGATTGTATCACAAACATTTAAACACTCTGTGGCTCTATATGATCTCATCCATGTGGGTACAAGCTGTAAAAATTTAACCCTTCCATGCTTGTTGCCCATGCCATTCTTGTGTAGATGTGAAGGGGGTGCAGCTTCTCGGAGAAATACAGCAGTAATTCTGAGGTTCCCTCCACCCCCACCAGAGAGTGCTATTGTTAATGATCCTAACGTCTCCTGATTTTAAAAATACAGTCCTACAAACTTTGCTGACTGCCAGATAATAGGGTTTCTGAGACTAATGTACCTTTGGGCTATAAAATTAGTATAACAGTGACGCGAAGAACCAGATCTCTCTGTCTTTTCCTATAAATTTTACTTTTCGATTCTGGTTCTTTGCTAAATCCTTTTGGAAATTTGCCCACTTCAGTTGACTTAACAATAAACTGCCTCTTGACTTAGAGATAGGTTCAAGCCTGCAAATTCTTTTTTTTTTTTTTTTTTTAATAACTTTTTATTGATAGAACTCATGCCAGGGTAATTTTTTACAGCATTATCCCTTGCATTCACTTCTGTTCCGATTTTTCCCCTCCCCCCCTCAACCCCCTCCCCCAGATGGCAAGCAGTCCTTTACATGTTG
Organism: Antechinus flavipes; assembly: GCF_016432865.1. Classification (NCBI taxonomy): domain Eukaryota; kingdom Metazoa; phylum Chordata; class Mammalia; order Dasyuromorphia; family Dasyuridae; genus Antechinus; species Antechinus flavipes. The sequence continues at coordinate 552,064,457 of NC_067400.1, read as the reverse complement.
AATAGGTTATAGTATATCCTGGATACAATATATGTGTGCAGAACCGAACAGTTTTCTTGTTCCTGCAAATTCTTTTGAGACACTTCAGGACACTGCAACACCAACCTCTTGGGGTCTCTTTCTGAATCTCAACAGGTGTTCCCACAAAATTTTCATAGAGGATCTAGCTATATTTTTGAAAAGCTAGTATTTAAAGAGCTCTTTAAATCTGGCATTACTTTACAAACAACTGTTAGCTTCATGATAACCATTGGAGATTGATGCTATTATTATCTCATTTTCCGAGTGTGTGGAATTAACCAAGTGAAGACACACTCTCATGGGAATACAGCCTTAAACTATATCTTAATTGTGACTTGAGACTTTATAATAACAAATAGAGTTATAGCTAAAAAGTTGCAGGTGTTTGTCCCTTCCTGTTTCCCACTATCTCTTAGTTAGCATCTAAGTACTTCTTTTAAAGGTGATGATGGCTTTGACTTTTTCAAGGATATTTGCTTGTATTGCAGTTCTCTAAGGAAATTTAAATTAAGAGCTTATTATTGACTTGTATTCTTTTATTTCTAGGTTAGATTTCCACAATTAGAATTAAGCATGGACTCCCCCAAACAATGGGAGAAAAGGCCAGGTAGGGGATGGGGTGGGGGGGCTTCTGCATTCAAGCTATTTAATCTGGTGTTTTGAAGTTTATACTCTGTATTCCTTTTACTGACTAATACCTTGTTAGATGGGAGATGCTGCCCTTTCCTCAAGATTGTAATAAACCCTTTCTTACTCTGAGAGTCTTTGTTTTTGTGATGGACACCATTACCATACATGAGGAGGATCTACCCAACCAGGCAGGAGACTTTCCTTTCACTCCTATGGCATAGTTCAGATACCTAACTAACTTTAATTATTCCGTTTATTTTTGTTATGGTTTTACCCATTGGTCCACCAGCTGTCCTTTTTCATTTATATACTGATAATAGCCCTTATACATCTCCTGTGTACATTTTAATTATTTTTATTATTATCTGTCCTTTCTTTCTCTTCCTCCTCTTATTCTGTCTATATAAGGAATCCTTGCTGATGTTCTGCCTAAAGGAATATAAATTTTGATTGCTTAACCCTTGCAAGGTATCTTGGAGTTTATGGGCTAGCTATAAACATTTTTGCATATATGGGTCCTTTTCTCTTTTTTATGATCTCTTTGGGATACAGACCCAATAGAGATACTTCTGGATCAAAGAGTATGCACGGTTTTATAGCTCTTTTGGTGTAGTTCCAAATTGCTCTCCAGAATGATTGGATCAGTTCACAACTCAATCAGCAATGCCTTAGTGTTGTTTTCTCACATTCTCTCACATCCCCCATCCCCTTTATTACTAACTTTTTCTGTCATATTAGCCAATCTGATAGGTGTGAGATGATAGCTCAGAGTTGCTTTAATTTGTATTTCTCTAATCAATAGTTATTTAGAGCATTTTTTCTTATGACTATAGATGGCTTTAATTTCTTCATCTGAAAAGTACCTGTTCATATTTTTTGACTATTTATCAATTGGGGAATGATTTGTATTCTTATAAATTTGATTCAGTTCTCTATATAAGGCTTTATCAGAAACACTGGCTATAAAAAAATTTCCCCCTCAGCTTTCTGCTTCCCTTCTAATCTTAAATGTATTGCTTTTGTTTGTGCAAAACTTTTAAAATATAATGTAATCGGGATAGCTAGGTGATGCAGTGGATAGAGCATGAGCTCTGAAGTCAGGAGGACCTGAGTTCAAATCTGGTCTCAGATACTTAGTATTTCCTAGCTGTGTGACCCTGGGAAAGTCATTTAACCCCAATTGCCTCAGTAAAAAATAAATAAACTTAATGTAATAAAAATTATCCATTTTGTATTTCATAATATTTTCTAATTTTTCTTTGATCATAAATTCCTCTCTTCTCCAAAGATTTGATGGGCAAACTATATCTTGCTCTCCTAATTTGCTTAAAGTACCACCCTTTATGTCTAAGTCATATATCCATTTTGACTTTATTTTATTAGACATAGGTCTTTGCCGAATTTATGACATATTGACAAAGGGACCCCAAAATCTAAAACTCCTTAAAGGACAGATTCTACTTGAGTCCTGGCCTCTGTAAAAGATCCTGAGAGATGGACACCACTCCCATTGATAACACTCACTACAGATTAAGGTTTCCATTGAATTAAAGAGATTTATTTAATCCTATTCAAATTCAGCTCAAGCTGCAGCCAGCCCTATCAAGAGCAGACCCCAGCTTGTAGCCAAGGCTTATAAAAAGAGCCAATCTTAAACCTCTCTTTGCAGAGGAGCTAATATGCCATCCTTGGCATAGCAGCAAAACTCTGCCTGCTGGAATGATATTTTCTTTTTTTTTCTTTTTTTTATTAAATTTTTTTTTATTTTGAAAAAAATTTCTTTACAACATTATCTCTTGCACTCACTTCTGTTCCAACTTTTCCCCTCCCTCTCTCCACCCCCTCCCCTAGATGGCAAGCAGTCCTATATATGTTAAATATGTCACAGTATATCCTAGATACAATATATGTGTGCAGAACTGAACAGTTCTCTTATTGCACAAGGAGAATTGGATTCAGAAGGTAAAAATAACCTGGGAAGAAAAACAAAAATGCAAACAGTTTACATTCATTTCCCAATGTTCTTTCTTTGGGTGTAGCTGCTTCTGTCCATCATTGATCAATTGAAACTGAGTTAGATCTTCTCTTTGTTGAAGAAATCCACTTCCATCAGAATACATCCTCATACAGTATCGTTGTTGAAGTGTATAATGATCTCCTGGTTCTGCTCATTTCATTTAGCATCAGTTCATGTAAGTCTCTCCAGGCCTCTCTATATTCATCCTGCTGGTCATTTCTTATAGAACAAAAATATGGAATGATATTTTCTTCCAGCATTACCCTCTCTTTATCCTCATCTGTTCCCCTAATGAGACTTTATATTTCTCTGTCGGGACTTCACTTTATATCTCTCTGTTGGAATTTTGCCACTAAGAAATTCAGCCTTTCTATTCATGCATAGCAAAGGCATGACTTCCCTATGCCTATAATAAACTTCTTTTTATCAGTCTAGCTTTTTAGGTGCATAAATTCCTTAATGAAGGACCTCTGTGCCACCAGAAGGGGGTTCCCTAAACTCCCTACCCATGCACCAAATCTCTAAGGGGATTTAGGGGAACCAAACCTCTTCATTTGGTTCCCTGAATCCTGAATCTGCCACTAACCTCATCATTTAACTCCCTGACCACCAGAAACCCTAATCTCATTTTGGTTTCTCTGAATTCAATTTCATCATTTGGTTCCCTGACCAAATGGAATCCTGAAATCTAGATTTCATCAATACTATTTTCCAGTGTTCTCAGCAATGTTCTCAGCAATTCTTGTGAAATAGTAGATTTTTATCCCAATAGTTAGAGTCATTTGTTAAATTTTTAATATGAGCTTTTTAATCACAGAAACTGGTGAACATTACAAACCAGGACTTGATTGATGTGATCTGTGGTGTGGGATTTGGCACCAAATGATAGCAGGCACCAAAAGTTGGGATCCAATCATGTGAAGAGTTCATAATGACCATTTTCTTTGACAAAAGATAGATTTATTTAGAGGAATAGGTAACAGACAAAAAGAAGGGATACAATAGACACTGGGGAATAGTGAATATGAAATAGAATGGGAGAGCATATGAAAGACAAGTTCCTCAGTGAAACTCATAATTATCCAGTAGAAAGGGAGCACTCCATGAGATTATGACATGCCCATAGGTGTCAGGCTAAATTCTGAAAGAGATTTAGTATCCTAAAAGAGTTAGTTAGCTGAAAGGAGGAGAAATGGGCTTGAGAAACATGGTGGAGTTAGGGGAGATTACCACATGGCATGGGGGAAAGGAAAGGGGAAAGACACCACAATTATAACATCAATTGAAGTGGCTAAATTCCAATAGGATTTAGCAGAGAACCAGGAGAAAGAAGATAAATTTATGGAACAAAGTTAGAGAGACCAGAGCTTTATGTTACTTATTTGCTAATTTTATGGCTTACAGGTAGGTTTGAGGAATAATGGTCTATTCTCTATTATCTTAAAAACTTAATTATCATTGACCAGCAGATTGTCTATCTGATAGTCAGCAATGTTTAGAGGACTTTACTATAGTATTCCTAAAACCAGGAGACTTTAAAATCATTGACAGATAGAACAATATCATTCTATGGTCAGGGGATCTCAGTATTACTGCTATATTTCCCCTAGAAAGCTACATATCATTGATGATGTCCAATTTTTCATAATACGTGATTTTAGGATTAGAGAATGAGTGATCACCACCATTAGAATCCCTCTCCACTGTCTTTGTTGAAAGGCTGTGCCAGCAGGTTGGTGGGAACAGATATCTACCCACTGATGTGGTGTAGCTCCTAGGGAGGATATAGCAATAATTCTAATGCTATAGGGCCCTGGGAGTACCACAAACAATGCTAACTGTCAGATAACAATCTGTTTTTCAGTAATAATAAAATTTCTGAGAATTCAACAGTGGGGTGAGGCCCTAGAATTCAATACTCCTCAATTTTACTTCTAAGCCATAGAATTCAGTAATGGGTGCAACCCCACCCCTACCACTCTTCAATTTTAGTTCTAAGTTATAACATTAGCATATCAGTGAGTTGAAGAACCTGATCTTTGTTTTTTTTTCCTATACAATTATTTTCTTGCTCCTGATTCTTTGCTAAATCAAAAGTTGCAAGGGAAATTAGCCTGCTATCAGCAGCATAATAAATCTTTGCCCCTTAACTTGGAGACAAACCGAGTTTGTGAATTCTTTTGCCATACCTGCTACACAGCCTCAAGGACCCTAGCATTAATGGGATGTCTGCCTCAACATTTGGTGGCTCTGTCAGGGAATCCTAAATTTTACTTCCTTCTTGTTAAGGTAAACTCATTTCACCTTTATCCTAAAGTGGAGGCACCCCAAGCACCTAGGATGGCTGAGTTGTCAGGAACTTCACGCTCAGCAAACTTTCCTTGACCAAGATTCCTGGAGTTGGAATTTCTTGCAATTCTTGGCAGAGTTCCCTCTTGGCTAGGGAACCTTTGCAACCTTTTCACCCTACCTGGGAAGCCGGAGGAGGCAATGTTAGCTACAGGACTAGGAATTCTAAGGCTCATTACAAAGATGGGACAGATCATCTTTATCTCTAAATCTACTGGAGGGGAATTGAAAGTAGACACTGATTTCCTCTCCTCTCCTCCAGGGACATGGGACCCTCCATCTGTTCCCTTAAGCAGTCATTATCAGGAAGCCCCAAGAATCCCTTGCCGGACCAGCCCCTTATCAAGAACTGGACCTTATGTGTGGCAATATTTCTTCAACTCAGTACCCTTTCTATTGGTCTCCTGGATTCTCATCTCAAGTCAGTTTCTAAAATCTTCCAGCTCCCCACCCCATTCTGCTCCTCAGTCCCTCCCATACTAGAGAGGGATCTTTTTTTTCTCTTCTTCAGTATCCTGATTCAGCCATCCCTTCTAAATTCTGCCCATTGAGGGAAGTAGTAGAGACTGTTTGGAAGTCAGGGTACCTGTGCCTTTTTCAATGTCAGACTTTTCCCAGATTAAGGAAAAATTTAGTCCTTACTCTGAAGACCACACTAAATATATAGAGGGCTTTAAAAACATCTTTCTTCAATTTGGTTTTACCCAGGAAGATGATAACATCATTATCTCCTCTTGCTGCATTGTAGACAAGAAAAAAAAAAAAAATCTGGGATCAAGCCCAGAAGTATGGGGAAGATATGGCTGAGTCCTTCTCTGGTAGATCCCCCTTCCCCGCTCCTTACCCCCCCCCCCCCCCCCCCGGGCTGTCCCAGTGGAAGAACCCAGTCGGGATTACCAGGAAGGAAGCAGAGTTAGAGAAGGGATCATTTTCTAATCTACCTCATTGAAGTATGAAGAAAGTGTGTGGAATTAACTGAATGAAGACATTCTCATGGGAATATAGCCTTAAATTATACTTTAATTGAATCTTGAGACTGTATAATAATAGAGTTATAGTTAAAAAAAAAAAAAAGTTGTAGGTGTTTGGCCTCTCCAGTTTCCCGCCACCTCTTAATTAGCATTAAATGTATTTCTTTTAAAGGTAATGATGGCTTTGAATTAAAAGTTTATTATTATTGACTTGTATTCTTTTGTTTCTGGGATAGATTTCCAGGTTTAGGGTGTAAGCCTAGACTTCTCCAAATAATGGGAGAAAAAGTCAGGATTTCTGTTCTATTTAATCTGGTGTTTTGCAGTTTATTCTTTGCACTCCTTTTGCTGAGACACCTTGTCAGATGGGAGATGCCCTTATATGTGAAATAGTAACAAACTCCTTTTTGCTTTTTCTTACTCTGAGAGCCTCTGATTGTTTTTGTAGTCGATACTGTCTCACACAAAGGGAATTAAGAAGCAGGTTAATCATGAAAAACTTAAGGAAGTTACCCAAAGAGCTGAGTAAAATCCTGTCCTCTTTTAAGGGTAGCTTTTAGAGGCTTTAAAGAAATACACTAACCTGGACCCCACTTGTCCAGAGAGGACCAGTGTCCTCAGCATGCATTTTATTAGTCTGTCTGCCTCAGACATGCAGAGGAAACAGAAGTTAGCCGAGGATCCTCAAACTCCCCACACACAGCTGTTGGAAACCACCTTTAGAGTTTTCAAAATTAGGGAACAAAGTTCAGTAGTGGAGAATGAAGGCAGAGCCAGGGTGAGGAACAGAGAGCAAACTCAAATTTTAACTGCTGCCATATCCGGAAACCATGGGGATCTGTGTCTCAGATGGCATGGCTTATAATGCTGGAGTAACTGAGGCAAGATAGAGATTAGAGAGTTTTTAATATTTTTTTGGATTTCTGAGAGGGAGAGATTTTTTGGAACCAAAGGATCCATTTTGGTCTCAGGACTGATGTCTTAAAGCACTCAACAGCAGCAGTCTTAGTGCATCAACTTCAGCATCAGCATCGAATGTGAGATTCCAATGAATTATAATCAATCAGGGTAGACAAAGGCAGAGGCAGAGTTAGAACAATGAGAGCAGAAATTTCCAGGACAGACTATCAATATGGTTCTAACAGGGTAGGGGGTGAGGACCACCAATTCTGATGAATTGGGAGTGAAGGAGATGTCTAGCTAGAGACAGGAAGTCTGGAATTTAGAGATCGAGGATACCAATTAATTTTCTGAGAAAGGACATCTGGAGTTTTCTCTTTTGGAATGCCAGATGTCTACAGCTCTAATTATCTCAGTTCTAATCAGGAAAGAGGGCTTGCAACCAGGGGGATTGAGGCAGAACAATTCAAGGAACTGAGGCAAAACAATTAGGGAAACTGATACAGGACAATTTAGGGAAACTGAGGCAGGACACTAAAATGAAACTGTGGCACAACAGGCTAGGGCCATTGGTCTCAACTGTTTTTGGAGGAAACCCCCAGATCTGTGCCCTATGTGCCCTATGTGCAACCCAGAGGGTTACTAGAAGAGACACAGCCCATAGGGGTTGAATCGCCTCTTCCCAATGCCCTATCCTCTGGTCTCCTCAGGACCAGGAATCATGGTGCTTGGGGTTTGGCCGGGCACTCAGGTTCTCCTGATTTCAAGGCTGGTGCTCTCTTCACTGCTCCATCTAGCGACCCCAGTTCAGAGCATTTTGGAAGTCAAAGATCATCAGTGGTTTGCTAGTGGGAGGCTTGCCAGATATCAGTCTCTCCTGTTAAACACTCACAAATTGACTCTCTGGGTGTGTCACACTCTTAATCCTGCCACCCCCGTTCCCTGACAACATTCAGTCAGGTGACATTCACAATTGTGAGGAAGCTTTAGATTCCACTACTCCAGTTGTGATTTGAGGGGCATTCCTCTTGATAATCCAGATGGTGAAATGGTTTACAGAGGGGTCCAGTTTTCTTGAAAATGAGAAAAGGAAGGAGGGTTACTCTGTAGTGAGCCTCAATACAATAGTACTTTGGAGGCTAAACCATTCCTCCTGGGATCTCTGCCCAGAGTGAAGCGAGTTGTGGTCCCTTTAAGAAACTTTATTTCCTATTGATCTGTGATTCTTTTCAAATTCCCAGACCCTCCTGGCTGAGACATATCTTCCTCAAACAAATTGTCTTTCCAGGATGCCAGAGCCTTTGATTCAATTACAAATCCTGGTCAAAAAACATCCCTTTGAATTCCAATAGGAGATCCGTGTTTGTCCCAGCCCTCATTCTGACTTGCTTGGGTTGCCCAGCCCCGCCACTGGTTCTGATCTGCTCTGGCTTCCCAACTCCCACCAAGACACCCAATATAATGAGCTTCCATTGTAATGCCAGAGAAACTGAGGCAGGATAGAGATTAGAGAACAATTTAATACTTTATTTAAAAGGAAGAGATTTATTGGAACCAAATGGATCCATGGTTTGGTCCCAGGGCTGAATGAGACTATTGTTTCCAAGAATCCAGCTGTGAATGTCAGATACAAGATTCTTTTATAGGTAACAAGAACAATGACATATTGGGGGAAGGTACCTGAATGGGGATGACCTAATGGGGGGAGGCACTTAGGATGACATAATGGGAGGTACTGGAGAGGTTCCTGATATTCTAATGATGTCTAAAATGGATAAAGAGCTTTATCCCATCAAACATTAAGAGGGAATGATTATAGCCTAAGGTCTAAGATATAAGACCTTTAGCCTAACATAAAGAGGGAATGGTTATAACCTGAGGCAGAGTAACTGAATAGGAAAATTAGGAAAACTGAGTCAGTTATTAAAAGGGAACTGTGGCATAACATTCCACACTCTCTCTCTTCTGTCTATTCAAATCTTTGAATTACCTTCCTCTAGAAGGTCTTAGCACCATAATTTTGACCAAACCTATCTTAAGTAAATAAACCAAATAAAAACCAAAATAAAGCTAGAACAATGCAAGGCCTTATGGCAAGGACAAGTCTCTCCCTGATGACCCCAGAGTTAATCAGCAATACACAAAGCTCCTCATTGCAATCATGTCAGGTCCTCTGCAATTGGGGAGCATATGGAGAGTTCACTGTGAGTTAGGTCTGTGGTCATTTGTGCATGACTCAGCCTCTGCTTATAGAGCAGCAGGGCTCAAGACAGTCTTGCTGTCCATTCAGAGGGGCAACCCGCTCCAGGGGAGAAGGGTAAGGCTTGGAGTAGCTCCACCTGTCCCTGCCCAGAGGAAGAGACAGGGTGGCAGAAAGGATCAGATTTCTGAGCAGATTATTCAGTTAGACCAAAGCAGGCAAACCCCAACTTTTAGAAGCCTGATAACCAAACTGCAAGGTCCTTTTAAGAATGCTGAAATATAATTAAGGACCTGGGATAACAGGAGTGGAGAAACAGATCAGAGAGACTACCAGTTCCAAGACAGGTGTCTGATTTCTGGTTGTTTCTAAAAAATAATCCTCAAAACTTGGTCTGCCAGGCAATTCCAACAGATTAAGGGATTTCAGAGTTAAAACATAACTAGCAATTCATAGTCCAGTAAATTTAAGCAAGGAGTGAAAAATGAAAAGGACTGTTTAAAAGACTTCCAATTAAATCTGAACTAGTGAGATATGGGGTGGGGCAGAAGTACCTAAGAAAATACACCAGTTTCTCCAACTTCCTATGTCTTCCTCCCTTTTTTTCTTATGGAAAGGAATTATCAAGCAACCATTCCACATACAAATCTCAGGAGTGAATCAAAATTCTTATACATATACATAACAGACTAAAAATCCCTCAAACATAGTAGCAATAATAACAAGTTTAACAATTTCTATCCCAAGTCTTAAACACAGTAATACAGTTAAAATTCTAAAAATTCAGCCACTTTCCCACTCTCCCATATCAATCCAAATTACATCAGGAGCAGGAGGGAAGGTTTTCTCAAAAATCACTTCCTGCTGAAGGTGGGTGGAGATGCTTAGTCCAGAGAGGGGAATGGGTGTGGTGTGGCGCTGACAATCAAAGCTTGGATCTAGGTCCCAGAAGCAAGTCAATATATCTGTAATTTGACCAAAGCTAGAAACAAAAACAAAGAAAAATTAGAACAATCTCAGAGTCCACAAGGACTGCTACAAGATGTGGCCTCTCATTAGTTATAAACCTTAAAAAAAAACCCTTGAATATCCAGACACAATATCTAGTAACTGATAGATGACCAGACTAAATACTTATTTGCTCAAGTATTTAGGGTATAATGATATAACCAGGTATAACATATAACCAGGCTGGAAATAGCAAAGTATGACATAATTAATTGCATGAACAGTTTCTTATCGACCATTGCTCTGATTATAGAAATCAGTTACAGGAGGGAAAAATGCAGGGACATATTAACTACAAACCCAAGAAATTTTACCTCCAATAACAAATGCCATTAACCAAAGTTTTGGGTAAATCCTAAACAATTATTTACCATAACCTTATATTTATACAAATCAGTTTGCTCCTTTTAGCCAAGAACCAGGTGACTACAACTTGATAAAAAACCATCTGGAACAGTTTATAGGGAGGGAGGAGGAGAGGATTCCACATGGCTGCCCTTCCTCCCATTCCACCTCCAAAGAGGCAGCGGGGAGAGAAGGCAAACTAAACTGCAGCCCAGGCTAACTAGATGTTCCATACCTGAAGTAGCAGAGAGCAGTGGGGGTCGAGTTTAAATCTTCATCTTTGAAGACAAAAGATCCCTATCCCACCCAATCTTTAAAATAGCAGAAATCAGTTGGGGGGGGGGGGGATGGGGGAGGGAAGATTCCATAAAACCCACATGTCTAGCAGAGCTGGATTTAAAGCATAAACTTACAATGTTATAATATAGGTAACAAACTCTGAACCAAAATACAGCTTTAAATTCCTAATAATATAAAACTGCTTTTCCTATCATATTTCAAATAATGAAACAGCATAATTTTTCTTTCTCTCCCTCTGGCCCCATGTAGCCATTATTCCCAATGGACTTCTCCTAAGCTCCAACTTGGCCAGAGTTGAAGCTTTCAGAAAAGTCAGATCCTTTTTGCTATATACTTTACCTAATTAGAAGCACATGACTCCTTTTCAGGCAAGTTAACAGAATTTCTTTAACAAGCTATTGTTCTTTTAAGATCTTATACTTGAAGATAACTAAATCTAGCCTGCATGATAACTAAATCTAGCCTGCACAGGCAACAGTAAAATTATTTCCCACAATTTTGAAACTGCCCAAAAGAATTCTCAGAACACAGCTGGCATGCAAAGGCAATAGTAAAATTATTTCCCAAATTTAGAGTCATCCTAAAATTCCTAATTAAATGTTTTCTCCAGCTGGAGTTTAGAATTATACTAAGTACAGTTGCAACATTGAAAAAAAAAATCCCCAAATTTCTTGATCATTGTTCTTAAATTGAACAGAGCTTTTAAATTAACAAAACAGACAAACAAATTATGCAGAACACACATAGACTGCGCAGTCAAAACATTTAACACAGACTAGGGGCCATCTGGAAAGAATAGCCCTGAGGGAAGTTGTCAGCTCCAGAGTTTTCCCCCCTAATTCAAACGGAGATTTTTTTTTTTATGCCCATTAGCATTTCATAATTCTGGGAATCCAAATGCTAACATACAGAACAGAACAGGTTTTAAGACTTAACCAGATGATACCCCAAAAGGTACCTAGACATACTTACTCTCCTGTGGCCGAAATGGGGGTATCTACCATCAGGCTGTTGTGGCTAGAAACTGCTCTCTTTCCTGGAGGCTATGGAAAAAAAAATCCAGGGGGCCTGGCCTCCCTAGGCCTAGAATTCAGATCTGCAGCCATCCTGATGCCCAAGGAAGAGATTGGAAAATCTCTTACCTCTAATCCTGCTCATTTTCTAACATCTTGCTGGGGAGCTTCCAAAATGTAATGCCAGAGAAACTGAGCAAGACAGAGAATAGAGAGTATTTAATAATTTATTAAATGAGAGAGATTTACTGGGACCAAATGGATCCATGGTTCGGTCCCAGGGCCGAATGAGACTATCCTCTCAAAGAATCCAGCTGTGGATGTCAGATACAAGATTCTTTTATAGAGTAACAAGAACAATGACATAATGGGGGAGGTACCTGGATGTTGATGACCTAATAGGAGGAGGAACCTAGGATGACATAATGGGGGGAGGCACCTAGGATGACATAGTAGAGGGAGGTACTGGAGAGGCTCCTGATATTCTAATAATGTCTAAAATGGATAAAGACCTTTATCCCATCAAACACTAAGAGGGAATAATTATAGCTTGAGGTCTAAGATACAAGACCTTCATCCTATCAAACATTAAGAGGGAATGGTTATAACCTGAGGCAGAGTAACTGAATAGGACAATTAGGGAAACTGGGTCAGTCATTAAAAAGGAACTGTGGTGCAACAAAGTGACTTCCAATAATTGAGTCATGGGAGTCTGGGGCCCTAGATCCAATTTCTGCAGCTTCTGTCTTATATCTGGGGAAGACTGATAAAATGTATGCCGAGGACAGTGGTCCCCTCTGGAGAAGTGGGGTTCAGATTAGTGTATTTCCTAATAACTTCTACGAGGCGACCCTGGAAGAGAGCAGGATTCTCCTCAGCTGCTTGGGTGATTTCTCTAAGTTTATCATAATTCACCTGCTTTTTAATCCCCCTTTTCATGCCCTCAATGAGGCAGATTAGGAGATGATCCCTCTTCTCTCTATCCCTGCTCCCCTCCTGACCAGGGGTCTGAGAAGAGCAGAGCTATGGCCCCTGCTTGCTATCTACCAGGGGAAATGGCAGCCATGTCATCTCCAAACTTCTCACATCTCCAAACTTCTGGGCCAGGTCCCAGATCCTCTTTTTCTCCTCTATGGTACTAGAGAAGAGATAATCTCTCCGGGCAGATTGTACTGGAGGGCAATAGCTTTAAATCCTTCAATAAACTTAGTGGGATCCTCTGAGTAGTTGCCCAGTTTCTCCTTAATCTGGGAAAGATCCAACTTGGAGAAGGGCATTTTGCACTCTAAATTTTCATTTCCCTCCTCCCCCCACCGAAGGTCAGCCACTTCCCTCAAAGGACAGAGGTTAGAGGAGGTAGCTAAATCAGAATGCTGAGCCACAGTTGTGGCAGAATTAGGCTCTGGGGGAGGGGTAGAAGGATGGAGGCTTGGGGGCAGGGCCTCCTGAGAAGGAGGTGGGAAGGAACGGGAAGAGGAGAAGGAAGTGCCGCTTCTCACTTCTCCGAGAAGGACTAAGCAGTGGAGTAGTCCCAGAATTTGGCTCTGGGGGGAGGGGAGTTGGATAGCGTGGGACCCGTGATCCCCCTTTTGATAAGGGGTTGGCTCTGGGGGTGAGTTGGGGGCATCCTGCTGAGGGCTGCAGGGCAGGGGGCAGATGCTCCTTGCATCCCTGAAGGAGTGGAAAAGGAGGGGGTTATTCAGGGGATCAGTGTCTATCTCCAGTTCTCCCACAGTAAATTTAACCTTGCAACATCCTTCAAATTAACCTCAATTTAGGATCCTGGGACTCATGAAGGTCTAACATAGGGAATTTCGGTCCATTTACCCTGTTTCCTGCAAAATAAGTCCAATTCCCCAATAGTAGTGAAATTGATTGAGCCATTAAGGGTCCATGCCTCATGGTTGTCTAACTTATATTGCGGCCAGACAGTATTGCAAAAATGGATGAGCCTTTTGGATTTTAAATCTTTCAAGCCGAATTTGTCCCTATTTTTAAAGAGATAGCCCAAGGGAGAATCTCTAGGGATGGAGGAGGGAAGCTGACCCATCTTACCACGAGCCCCAAACTGTCCAGTTCTATAGCATGTCCTTCTCCAGGCATCCCTAGAGAAATGTGGGACAAAAGCTCTCTTCAGTAAGAGGGCTATTTGTCAATGTGCAGGAATTTGTGCAGGCACCCCTGGCCCAAACGAATCCTTGAGCCATTTCAGCTCTTGAACAGTTCTTGCCAATGATTCCTGGGAAATTTGAACTGTCCCCCTGCTATGGAAGGGTGATGTGGAGGCTTACCCCAGTGGGGGAAAAAAAAAAAAAAACCTCGTGAATGAGCCACCAAATGATGAGGGGAGGGTTTTGAAGGAGAGATGTGGCAAGATTAGGTGAGCAATCCTTGTTCTCCAAGGTGTAGGCTTGTAGTGAAGAAAATCTACTTACTCAAAGGCTGTGATAAAAAGGCTTTTATTGTTAGAAAGACACCAATATAAAGGCGTTCTTGGTGGGCAATATCATTCTCAAGAGAAAAGTGATTTTTGCAAAGAGACATTTTCTGAAGGCCTACTTTATACAGAAATAGAACAATAGAACAGAACAGGCAAGAGCACTTGAGTTTGTATATGAAAAGATACATTCTCTGGATATTCCTGGTTCCAGAGGGTGTGGGACCATTTAGGTTTGAATATGAAAAGAGTCATTCTCTGGAGGTTCATCTTCCTGGTTCCAGAGAATGTAAGGCCATTTAAATTTGTATAACTTTTTGTTGGTGATTTTACATAACTTTATAGGGCTGTCTGGTTTCACTCTCATCACTGAGACTCCACATTCCCTGGATGCCACTGCCACCACCATCAAGGCTCCTCTTCTTAGTTTGGACTTGGCTAGACCTGGCCAGCTCTACACCCTTTCTCAGACTGAAGCAGCTCCAGAAGATGAGAGCTTTATCCTTTTGCTCCAAATGAATTTGGGTTCTGACTGCTTAAGTGGTATAGCTCCTAGGGAGGCTATAGCAATAACTCTAAGACTACAGGACCTTGAGAGTGCCACAAACAATGCTGGCTATCAGATAACAATCTGTTGGTCAGTAATAGCAAAGTTTCTGAGAATTCAATAGTGGGATTGTGTGGTTCAGACACCATTTAATAAAAAAGCTGGAGAGAGCTCTAGAAGCAAAGCAAAGTTTATTATACATTCTCACCAGAATGGCATCCCACCCATTCAGCAGACAATCGAAGGGAGGAAGCACTGTAGGTTAACACTTTTAATCCCTAAAGCAAATACCCCCTCCACCACTGACCCTCATCCTTATTGGCCAAGGATCTTACATTCTAAAGGTGGGAACTACCCAAGAAATTGAACTTGACCAATAAGTACATAGTTGTCCCTATTTGATGGAAACAGAGAGACACTGATGTCATAGGAGGATAACAAGAAGGGGATTTAAGTATGCCTTGACTTAATGC
This sequence comes from Antechinus flavipes, assembly GCF_016432865.1. Lineage (NCBI taxonomy): Eukaryota > Metazoa > Chordata > Mammalia > Dasyuromorphia > Dasyuridae > Antechinus > Antechinus flavipes. Next base: position 552,049,246 of record NC_067400.1, on the reverse strand, counting down.
CTAAAGTCCTTCAGGCCTATTTAAACTTTGAAATAGATGAAGCCTTACTCGATTTTCACAACTGTCTTGAAAGATCTCACTTCATCTCATTCAGGATGTAGTCCTGGAATTCAATACCACTCAATTTTACCTTTAAGTCATAGAATTCAATACTGGATGCAACCCCACCCCTACTACTCCTCAATTTTATTTGTAAGCCATAAAATTAACATCAGTGACTTAAAAAACTTGATTTCCAAGAAATTTATTTTCTTGTTCCTGATTCTTTGTTTAATTCCCTTGGAATTTCTGTCAGCAGCATAATAAATCTTTGTCCCTTAACTTGGAGATAAATTGAGTTTGTGAATTCTTTTTTTGCTATACCCATGACACTGACCCTAGCATTGTGGGGGGATCTTCAGCTTCAACACCATAACTCTTAGGTATGGCTAAACAGCTCCCAGCATTTTAAGAAGTTTTTGAAGGAGAAATGAAGTCCAAATGTTGGCTGTGCTGTTAGTGGAGGGATTATGAAATTAATAGAAAGTAAATATGTAGTGACCTAGTCTAGTACAAAATACTTTGGGCACTAAGTCTGGAAATTTGTCTTTAAGTTGAACTAAGGGCTCCAGAGAGAGTATTAAGCCTCAACAACACATCACTGGGTACAGAAACTTGAAGGTGGAGACTGGGTAGAGTGGCAATGTTTACCACAAGGGAGGGGCACCAGGGAGCTGTCATCCTGCGCTTCAGTTCAGTTCAATTGAGTAGTTTTTCAGTCAAAGATATTGGAATGGTTTCCATTTCCTGTTTCAGCTAGTATTCTTTCTTGAATTACTGTAAAGGGACTTTTACAAAATCCCCAGTGAATGAGGGTCAGAGAGAAGTATAGGATGGGTATTAGGCACTCTTTCCAGGAAGGACTCAATGACAGAAAGTTCTTTTTTTTTTTTTTTTTTCCTGAGGTGATTGGGGTTAAGTGACTCGTCCAGGGTCACACAGCTAGGAAGTCTGTTAAGTGTCTGAGATCAGATTTGAACTCAAGTGCTGACTTCAGAGATGGTGCTCTCTCTATTGCGCCACCTAACTGCCCCCAGAAAGTTCTGAGGAACGGAAGCTAGGCTCCCACTAACAACTAGAGATAGGGTCCCCTTCTGAAGGACCATTATTTGGGCCTACCTAGGACAGAAGAAGATGGGGAATGAGTGAAGAAAGTAGAGAGTATGAAAGAAGAATTATATGGGTATAACTACTGTAAAACCATTTGTGGGCTCCTTTAGGAGCCAGAGAGCTGGCAGAGGCTGGCACACCTCTCTGGTGATCTGAGTTTTGATTTTATTTGTGGTTTTAGGTTTTACTGATTTCTTACCCTGATAACAACATTTCAGAATCATTGAGGTTTTTAACTCATGGATAGAGAGATCTAAATGACACAACTAAGTTTTTATAGGGGAAAAGAAAGAGTTTGAAGAGAAACTAGTAATCCTGAAATCTGCATATGAATGTTGGTCTGTGGTATTCACTCATAAAAGCATCATGCTTCCGTGCTCTGTTCCAGTGAATGAATGAAAAAGTATTATTAAATGCTTCTTATATGCCAGAGACGGGATGGGCAATGAGATGGCACAGTAGATGGAGTGCTGAGCTTGAATTCAGGAAGGCTCAACTTATTGAGTTCAAATGTGACTTAGACCATCAGTCACTATATGGGCAAATTACTTATCCCTGTTTGCCTTAGTTTCCAAATTTGTCAAATGAACTGGAGAAGGAAAGGACAAACCATTCTAGCATTTTTCTTTTCTTTCTCTTTTCTTTCTTTCTTTCTTTCTTTCTTTCTTTCTTTCTTTCTTTCTTTCTTTCTTTCTTTCTTTCTTTCTTTCTTTCTTTCTTTCTTTCTTTCTTTCTTTCTTTTCTGAGGCAATTGGGATTAAGTGACTTGCCCAGGGTCACATAGTTAGGAGGTGTTAAGTGTCTGAGGACAGATTTGAACTCAGGTCATCATGACTTCAGGGCTGGTTCTCTATTTACTACACCACCTAGCTGCCCTCCATTCTAATATTTTTGCCAAGAAAACCCCAAATGTGGTCACAAAGAGTAGAACACTATTGAAATGACTGAAGAATATCAATAGCATATACCTGACACAGTTAAATGGGAAAAAGGCAGGGGGGGGGAGAGGGGGGCAGATCTTGTCCCTGTCTCTAGCTGTATCTAGCTGTATCCTTCCATTTTTCTTCCTCTAGCTGGAATCTTAGGCTTGGATCCAGAATTAGAGTTCTGGGGAGAGAGGCAGTCCTTTTGAGGCTGTTTCCAAAAAAGACAGCCACTGCTGGATTGGAATAGACCAGATGAGACTAACAGAAGGTTTCCCTTCTCCCCTTTTCCTTTCTTCCACTTTGGTTCTTTGCCTTTCCTTCCCAGGCATTATTGCCTTCTAGTAATTCAATATATATTTTAAAGTGCTCTTGGGTGCTAAATCATGTGCTTCCTGTGCTGTGGGTAAAGAAAAATGGAAGTCTTTAAGAGCTTCTAGACAAATTGGATTGATAACACAAGCATAAAAAGTTTAATAAAATAATATGACTACAATTGGAAGGCAATGTGGTATAGTGGGTAGAGATTTAGCCAGAAAGGTCTGGAAGTGGAAACATACTGTGTGTGTGATCCAGGACAAGTCACATGATGTCTGTTTTTCAGGCAGCTTTCTAAGACACTAAGTTGCACAATGAAATGATAAAGGCAATTTTCTTACCCAGAATTCTTTACACTAATGAAATCATCTGGATTAAGAAAAAACAAACAAACCAAAAAATTCCAAAACAGAACCTTTTAGCATTACAAAAAATATCATAAGACTGTCTATGACTCAGTAGGGAGATAGGCAAAGAAGGTTGTTGGATCTCTGGAAGAGAAACCTTTTTGGAGCAGAAGTTGAGTTAACCCTGGAAGAATAGAGGGAATTTGGAAAATTGAGATAAGGGAGGCCATTCTAGCTAGTCAAAGGAACCCATAGGCAAGAAAGGTTATGACCCAAAGCCTAACCCCAAGTCTTTTCTACCCTAAGCTTCCTTTTCACAGATAATTATAGGTCATTAATGGAGTCATAAGGCCATACAGAAATCAGGGTCTCCAGAAAAGTCAGCTTCTTCTGATAAAGCATCCAAGGAGTGGGATGTGTGGAACATTTAGGGATTTCCAGGAAACAACTGGATGCAATGGGAATATTCACCACCAGGGAGCAACAGGGTGCTATCATCTTGTAGCACTTTGTCAAAATCCTTGAGGACTTTAATGGAAGAGTTTGGTGTGAGTGGAAATTAGAGAGGCTGATGGGGATAGGGCAGGAAAAATGCTAAGTCTCTTTAGGAATAATTCAAGTAGAAAATTCTGAGGTGCAGAAGCAGGGTTCCCACAAAAAGCCATGGTGCCATCTTCCCAAGGATCATGCTATTAATGTTTCCTGTGGGTAGAAGAGATGGGGAATGAATGGAAGGAATGAAAAGGGGAAAGGGCAACAAAAGAAGGGGAAAGAGAAGGGATGAAGATGAGTAGAATAGGAGGCTGGGAAAGGGGAAAGAAAGCAGGAGAGAGAGAGAGAGAGAGAGAGAGAGACAACATAATATAGAAGAATGGAGGAAAAGAGATAGGGAGAAAATGAAGAAAAGGAACAGTGAAGAGAGAAAAGGTGAGAAATATTCAGATAGGAAGGAGAAAATTAGAGAAAAGGAAAGGTAGTAATGAAATGGAAAAAGAGTAAGGGAGAGGAAGAGCGAGAAAAAGGAAATGAGGAGAGGCAAATGGGGGGGGGAGGTCAACTCAAGCATTTGGCAAGATATCTATTAAATATCCATCATGCTGGGAAACGAAAAAAAAATATCCATCATGTGACAAGAAGAGAGGGATGTAAAAAGGGGAACAGGGACTGAGCTGAGAAAGAGAGAGAACATGGACAGAAGGGCATATAGGAATGGGAAGAGAGCTGGGAAATATGGATGAAAGCATTAAATATCTTACCTGATTTAACCTCACACATTTGATTCTTCTCTTCTGAAATGTAAAGAGAAATAATGTCAGTTCTAATCTAGGTCCATACTCTACCCTGACTCTTATCCAAATCTTTGCTACTGTAACATATCATTGACACTTCTGGAAAACTGAAAGGCTGAGATGAAATGCTATTTCCTCCTAGAAAAGCTTCTTAGAACCCACAGCTATAAATATAGCTTACCTGCTCTCAGACCCCACAGCCCCATGTTGTCTCCTGTCTATGTTCTATATTGCAATAGTTATGTGTTTGTATATGATTTGCCCTCTGAGAAAGTGAGCTTTAAGAAGAAAGAACCAGCCTTATCTATCCTTGTCTTCTGAAGCATAGTTAAGCATATCATTAATGACATGGTAGGGAGAAGATATTAAGATTCCTCTCTTCTTGCCTCAGGTTTTCCCTTTGGAAAATGGGAACACGATTTCCCTCTCTGTCCCCAACTCCTCTTTCAAATACTGGTCATAGGGAGACAGTTTGGCTAGAACTTGGATGTTAGTGACTCTCAGTTTACAAAATATTGCATATGATAACAAGATAATCCTCACTTGTGTACACTTGTGTATTTTTGGTTCACAAGGAGTTTTCATATATATGATCTCATGAGACTTTGATAATTAGCTACGTGTAGAGGGAATAAAATTCTCATTTTCAAGATGGTGGAACTGAGGCTCTGAAGGGAAATTTGTTGAAGATCACAAAAAGGACTCTATGATAAAGTTAGGAATTCCAACCTTAGGTTTCCTACAGTCCAGTTTTTTATATCTCAAAAGCATGGTCATTGAAGGCCAGCAACTAAGTACAAATTATCATAGAATTTTAGACTTGAAAGGGACCTTAAAGACCAGTGAGGGGCAGCTAGTTGGTACAGTGGCTAAAGTACTGGCCTTGCAGTTAGAAGGACCTGGCCTGAGATAATACTAGCTGTGTTTCTCTGGGTAAATCACTTAACATTTATCTTCCCTCCTCATCCCACCCTAAGTAAATAAATAAAACAAGTGAGGGCAACCCTCTCATTTTGCAAAGTAAACTGAGGCCCAGAGAAGGAAATGGACCTGTTATGTTCAAACTTCAAATTCATGTCAGGGCTGGGCACAGAGCCAAAGTTTTTCACGTTCAAGACCAGGACTCTCGAGCTCTACCATGATGCTTAAAACAGCTTCCTTTCCCCTTTTTCTTTTTCTTTTTCTTTTTTTTTTCCTATGCTACAACCTTCCCTTTTTTGCTCTCCATTGTCCCATCTCCCATTCTGCTGTGATAATACTCACTTCTCAGGTAGGCACAGTTGAAGTTGCTACATGTCTGTCCGAGACTTCTGAGAGTCACCAGATTTCGAGTTCCATCCTGGGAAAAGTTAGATACAGAGAAAACCTCATTGGGTGGGATGAGCACTTCTCTCTCATCAGGGAAGACTGAGAAGTTCTTGATGGAGACCCCAAAGCATGTGCTTAGGGTAAAGAAGGTAGCATTGCCGAACCTCTGGGCCACCTGCTGCTCCTCGGAAGTAGAGGAGAATTGGCCAAGACGGATGTTGTCTTGAAGTTTCTTGGGCTTAAAGTGGGTGTTTCCCACCCCTCGGAATACGGTCTGCCGAGAGTCCTCCTTACAGCTCTGAGAAGCCCTCAGCAGCTGCAGGGCTCGTGTCAGGTAGAAATGCCAGGCCTTGAAGGGAAAATACTCCATGTAGGCCTCAATAGACTTGCCCTGTTTCCTCACAGCCGAGTTGAGCTCCCGATGTAAGGGGTTGGATGAGTTAGTATAGATTATGACAGCCACTGCATGCTGGATCTGAAATCCTGGGGGCAGGGAGAGGTTCTGATAACTTTTCAAAGAAGCTGTGGCAGCTTGCCATGATTCTCTGAACAGCTTGTGCTGAGCCATCTCTTTATGAAACAGGATGGGGGCAATGTGCTCCATGTCCTCCACACAGCCAGTGTAAGCATCATCGAAAGCATCTGGAGCCATGTCGAGGACTAATGTCTTGCCTTTTGTCTATGGTGGGATAGAAGAAGAGAGAGAAGATATGAAGCAAGTACTCAGGGTTTCTGGGCTTTTATGGCCACCAACAAGGCTTTATTACTTTAGAAAACATTATATTGTCTCTCCCCCCACTGGGTGAGTTCTTTGAAAGCAGGGACTAGCCTTTGTTTTGCTTTGTGTACCTTAGATAAAAGTAGGCCCATGCAGAGTGGAACTTCAGCCTAGAAGGAAGGTACTTGCACCCTGAAGAAAGAGAGCAGGTCTTCTCCTATCTGTGCTTGGCACAGGGTAGGCAATGAGTAAATGTTTGTTCACTGACTGACATTGGCAGGCAGTGTAGTAGACTGGACAAAGCACTGTCTCTGAATTCAAGACATGAATTCAAATTCTTCCTTTGATGACTATTGCCTTTACTTTTTGTGGCTCATTTTCCTCAACTATCAAATGCAGCATCGAGGTAGCTTGATGAATGCTGCTGAGTCAGGAAGACATAGTTCAAATACAGCCTCAGACATCAGCTATGTGACTCTGGGCAAGCCATAAAACCCTGTTTACCTCAGTTCCTTAACTGTAAAATGAATTGGAGAAGAGAATGGCAAACCACTCCAGAATCTTTGCCAAGAAGACCTCAAATGGGATCATGAACAGTGGGACTTGACTGGAAAAATGATAGAACAACAACACGAGGCATTGGGCTACATGGATTGTGGATTCTGGATCTATGAGCAGGAAGTAACTTGCTCAGAGTTAGGCAGCTGGTAGGTTAGAATTGCAATGGAATCCAGGTATCTCTAGTGGTTATTTTACTGGGCAGGAAAGACAAAAGATCTGCTCCCTTCTCTCAAGGTGCAAGTGCCTTCCTTCTAACCTGGAGTTCTGCTAGTTTTATCTAAACTTTTCTTCTGCTTTGAGGATGACTCAGGGGTTCAACACACAAGAGGTAATTGTAAAACATCTGCCAAGATTTACCTTCCTAGTTTGAGTTTACTCTAGTCTCCTCTCCACATTCTCCTAGCCAGAAAATCCACACTCCTCATGTGAGCAGTATTTAAGGCCAGACAAGTGGGTCTTTGCTTCAAGGTTACACGTGTCAATAGGAGGTCATGAATATTTTAGCTGCTGGCATCAGATGTAGTTATCCAGACTATCAGGAACATTGTTTTTCTCTCTCTTAAATTACTTCTCAAATATTGGTGGGGCTTTCTCCTGCTTGATCCTTGATCACAGTGGCCTTTATAGCACTGGAAAGGATCTTAGAAGGTCTCTTCTTATTTTTGGAAATAAGGAAATTGAGGGCCAGAGAAGTGAACTGATTTTGTGCAAGGGTTTCCCAGCTTTAAGCAGAAGAAGGGGAGATTTGAATTCATGAGCTCTGACTCCAGAATGGGAGTTGAATATAGCTTCAAATATTTACTTGCTATATGACCCTGGACAAGTCTGCTTCAATTTCTTTAACTAAAAAATAGGAATAATAATAGCATTTGCTTCCCAGGGTAGTGGTAAAGATTAAAGGAGATGATATTTTTAAAAAGTGCTTTATTAATTTTAAAGGTGTATTAGATATTCATAGTTTATAAAATATATTTCTAAAAATGCTATTATCATTTAATTGTTATTATTGTTAGGCTCTAGAAAAATAGGAAGGATAGATTGCTTTTAGCTGGGAGGGGTCAGAGAAGGTTTTGAGGAGAAGGTGGCACTTGAGGGGATATAGTCTGATTGAATATATAGAGATAGGAAGCTGCAATTAGGCCATGGTAAGTTGTCTGGTCTGGTTGGAACACAGAGGGGATATAGGGAAGATGGGGATTGGACTTGTGGTTTCATTGATTTAGGGTATTCCAAAATGAGCAAAATCCTTTCTGCTAATGCAAGTCAGCGTCTTCTCTGACTTTGTCTTAGAAAATTGTGCAGGGAATTAGGGAGTAAAAGACATGCCTTGAATTACTCAGCCACCATGTGCCCAATATGGAACTCAATCTCAAATCTTTCTAGCTGTGAAACCAACTCTCAGTCCATGACATCATATCCTAGGGGACTAAGAAGGGAAGTAAAATGAAAAAATAAAGCCTCTTAATAGATAGCTCAGTATCTTATAGTGGAGGTAGACTGAAATGTTTACATTTTATCTTACTGGCATAGTTTTCTGTTTTTGTTTTGTTTTGAGAAGGAGAATGATATTATAGCTATCCACTTTGACATGTGCCTTAGTCCTGAGTTTGTTTCTGGAGTTAGAAAACAGATAAAAATTTAGTCCTGATTTCTGGTTTCAGAGACCAGAGTGTCCTGGAGCACTATGGGAAGATTTCCAGGAAAGATGGAATTTGGTGAGGAAGAAAGGTGAGAGCAGAGCTCTCCAAGATGCACTCAAAGGGCACATTGCTCCAGCAGAGTTTGGACAAAGACAAAGAAGACATCTCCTCAAAAATGCTGAAAACCCAAATGGAACTGACTTAGGGAAAAGTTGTTGCTGACATATGTGGAGTTAGGAGTTGGGAGCTGGCATGTGGACTCTAGGACCTTCTCAGTGTGGGGAATGGAAAGGTGGTGAGCTATGTATATGGGTTGCAGAGGGAGGGGGGAAACCATACCTGAGGGATTTGCAGTGAAATGAAGATCACATAGGAAACCACAGCAATAGTGAGAAAGCACATCCTGTCCCGCTTCTCTGGGAGCTGCAGGGGCAAGATAACCAGGCTTTAAATGTTCTTAGCACAGCATATTTTTAAAGGAAAGGAATTATTTATATATTTATTGTAATAATTATTATCTAGGTCCACCCTTCACAAAAAAGGAAAGTAGGCCCAGGTATATCTACCCTCATCTCTGTCTGCTCTTTATTATTTTAGCATTAAAGATCTGTCCAACTCCTCTTGTCAGTCACTCAATTCATAAACATTTCTTTAGTGCTTCCTATGCCAAGCCTTGAACCAACTAAATAAGCATTAAAGATTCAGATAAAAAGCTAAACAGCTGCTATCTTCCCAGAGCTGACCTTCTAATGAGAAACACAGCTTGTAAATAATGTGTTCTATACAGTGTAAATGCATGTTAATCTCAGAAGAAAGACCCTAACAGTTGGGGGACTGGCAAGGCCAGCTTTAGAAACTATGGAAGAAAGTCAATGCAGTGATGGAGTGTTATATTTGAAGAACTCTCTGCAAGTAGTTCTGGGGAGTGTGTGAAAAGAAATAAAGTATAAGAAAGTTAAAATGAAAGGAAGAAGGTAAAGTTTATTTTGAGTAGGGGATGGAACACAGTGAGTTGCAAGGTTTAGAAAAATCTTCTTATTTGTGTGTAGGATAGAACAAAATGGGGAGAAATTTGAAGCTGGAGGACCAACCAAAAGGCTTTTTCAATAGTCCAGAAATGAGATGATGATGTCCTGAACTAGGGGGCTGGGTAAATAGAGAAGGGGACACACACACACATATACACATGCAAAATTATACATATGTCTCTATATATTCCTATGTGTGCCTGCATATGCATTAAATAGACACACATATGTTTATTGGTATAATTTTTTCTAAATAATTTTTTTATTTTTTCTTCAATTACATGCAAAACCAATTTTTAACATTTTATTTTTTGATATACTAGCATGACAAGAAAATTTTTAGCATTCATTTTTATAAGATTTTAAGTTCCAAACTTTTCTCCCTCTTCACTTCTCTTCCCTCTTGTCTTCCAAAGAATGTAGAAAGTTTGATTTAGGTTGTATGTATGCTATCATGTAAAACACATTTCTATATTAATCTTATTTGTGAAAGAATAAATAGATCAAATGGAAAAAACTATAAGAAAGAATAAAGTTAATGAAAAAATATGCTCTGATCTTCATTCAAAGTCCATCAGTTTTTTATTTAGTTAATGGTTGGAACTTTCCTTCTTGAGTACTTTGTACTTGGCAACTTAGTGTTGCTATGAAGAGTTGAATCAATATAATTGATCATCACACAATTTTGCTGATACTATGTTTTCTTGATCCTGTTCATGTTGCTTTTCATCAGTTTGTACAAGTATTTCCAGGTTTTTCTGAAATCTGCTTTATTCATCATTTCTTATTGCATGATGGTATTTCATTATATTCATATATCACAGCTTATTCAGCCATTACCAAATTGATAAGCATCCCTTCAATTTCCAATATTTTGCTACCACGAAAAGGACTGCTCTAAATATTCTTATATATGAAGGTCCTTTTTTCTTTTTTTAATGTTCTCTTTGGGATATAGACCTACATAGTGGTATCTGCAGTTTGATTGTTCTTTGAACAGTTCCAGATTGTTCTCCAGAATGGCTGGATCAGTTCACAATTCTACCAAGAGTGCATTAGTGTCCCAATTTCACCAAATCCTCTCCAGTACTTATTACTTTCCTTTTTTTTTTTTTTTTGTCATATTGGCCAATCTGATAGCTGTGAGATATTATCTCAGTCATTTTAATTTGCAGTTTCTCTAATCAAAAGTAATTTAGAGCACTTCTTCATATATGTATAGATAGCCTTTATTTCTTCATCTGAAAACTGCCTGTTCATATCCTTCGACCATTTATCTAATAGGGAATAGCTTATATCCTTCTACCTTTGGCTCAGTTCTCTATATATTTGAGAAATGAGGTTTTTACCAGAGACACTTGGCTGTAAAGATTATTTCCCAGCTTTCTGCTTTTCTTCTAATCTTAGTTGCATTGGTTTTGTTTGTACAAAAGCCTTTTGATTTAATATAATTAAAATTATATATTTTATATTTTTAATGCTTTCTATCTCTTGTTTTATTAAAAATCCCCCCCTCCTCACAGGTTTTACAAGCAGATTATTGTTCTTCAAATTTGCTTATGATGTTCCCCTTTATGTTGCTTATGATGTTTCCCTTTATGTCTAAATCATATATCCATTTAGATCTTGTCTTGGTATATGTGTGAGATGTTGGTCTATATCTAATTTATATCCTGTTGTTTTCTAGTTTCTGTAGCAGTTTTCGTCAAATAATGAATTTTTATGTCAAGAGCTAGAGTTCTGGGGTTTATCAAATACTAGGTTATTTTTGTCTTCTTTCTCCTTTCACCTTTGCGCTCTTCACCAGTATTTTGTTTCAGTCTACTATTTGCCCTGATCTGCCTTCCCTTTTATCAGTTCTCTCCTCCACCCCCTTTTACTTAATCTCCTCCCTTCCTACTTCCCTGTCAGGTAAGATATATTTCCATATTCAACTGAATGTGTTTATTATTTCCTTTTTGAGCCAATATAGATAAGAGTAAGATTTAAGTGATGTTCATTATTCACTCTCCCACTATATTAGATTTTTCAAGCCTCTTCATGCGAAATAATTATACCTTTCTACCTCTTCCTTTCTTCCATACCCAGTGTACTTCTCATTCTCTTAATTTAATTTTTATAATTCCTTCAAATTCACTTTTTATCTATATCCTCTATGTATATTCTTCTAGTTGTACTATTAGTGATATAATTACTAAGGATTGTAAGCATATTTTCTTGTGTAGGGATGTAAACAATTTAGTTCTATTGAATCCCTTATGTTTTCCTTTTCCTTTTTACCTGTTTGTGCTTCTCTTGGGTCTTGATATTAGAAGTCATTTTTTTGATTTAGTGTTTTTTTCTTCCCTCTGTCTTTTGGTTTCTCTATCTCTCTATGTCTCTCTCTCTCTGTCTCTGTCTCTACCTCTGTCTCTTTCTCTCTTCTTTTCCTTTCCTTTAAATTTGAACTCTGCTTCCAGGGTAGAAGGGGTACTATCTCAGGTTTCTTGTTCTAGTAGCTACAAGCTGGGCTATTTACCTGGTGCTGCTTTGCTTTGATGTTGTCCTAAGCCTACAGGAGACCTTCCTTTCTGGAGCTGGCTGAGGGGGATGGATAGAGTATGGCTGGGGTTATTGAAGGTTATTGGGGTCTGGCAGCTTACCCAATGTTGAGTTGAGATTTTAATGATGGTGTTTGCTGTATATTGAAGTCAGAAGGGTTGCTTCTGTAATTCCCAGGTGCTACCACCAATCTGGACACTGATGGATTCTTAATCTCCCAGGGCTGTGCTGAGATATGTAGTGGTCTAGCTGCTGGAGTATGTCTAATTGCTGGAGGCTACCTGGGGAATATGGTGGTTCCCAGATTTGGAGTCCAACATGCTCCCATGATTTTTTCCAAAGCACCTGAGAAATCTTGGTGTTGGCATTTGTTTGTTCCATCATCCTGGGACTTAGAATCTCTGGCTGATTTGTTAAAGTGGGACATGCTACTGATTTGCTGGGAACTTTCCTCTCTTGGATTGAGCCCCTATCTGTTTTTTGAATGAAAGGGACTCTTCTTGCAGTTCTTACACGTTTCCTGGGCTAAAAGAGTGTATCAACCTGTTTCCTTGCTTGTTTCTCTGCTCTAGGACCTCTTTAGGGTTACCATTTTATGGTTTTATGGGAAAGTCACAGCAATTCAGTACTTACTTTGACATACTGCCTGGCATTGTTTTTATGAGACCAAGTAGGATAATGCACAAAAAGCTTTACAAGACTAAAAGAACATATAAATACAATCCCTTATTATCTTGTATATAGGCTGATGGATGTGTAGTCATGATTGCTATCTGAAGGACTGGACAATGATATGGTCAAATTGTCTTACACAGTTCTTTATGATTCCTAGCACTAGGGCACAACTTATAAGAAACAGATTTCAACTGGTCTCAGGAAGCATTTCTTAAGGGTCAAGGGCTTTCAAAATACAGAACAAGTTTCCACAGAATATGGTAGGTTCCTCATTTCTTCAAATGGTCCAAGAGTCTGTGACTTTGTGATTTTTGCCCAATGAGTCTTGTAGCTTTCTGGGATGTAGATATGCCTTACTTTGCAAGGCAGTGTACTGCCCATAGTTGGTTTCAGGAAATGTTTGTCAAATGATTTAAATGCTTGTGCCCAACTCTATCAGCTTATTATGAGTCCTTCCCACATTCCCATCTTCATCATCATTATTATATCATCAGTACCATTTATAGAGCACTTTAAGATTTGGAAGGCACTTTATAAACATTATCTCATTTCATCCTCAACCAGGGGTCCTCAAACTTTTAAAATAGGGGGCCAGTTCACTGTCCCTCAGACTGTTGGAAGGGCCTGACTGTAGTAAAAATAAAAACTTTGTTTTGTGGGCCTTTAAATAAAGAAACTTCAGAGCTCTGGATGAGGGGGATAATCGTCCTCAGCTGCTGCATCTGGCCTACAGGCCATAGTTTGAGGACCCCTGCAAAAACCATTGTGGAAAGTAGGTACTATTGTTATCCTCATTTTACAAATGAGTAAATTGAGGCAAAGAAAGATTAAATGATTATGTTTAAGGTCACACAGTAGATAGATAGATACTAGTTGCCTGGTTTGTAGTCCTCTGTTCTCGAAGAGGACCAAAATGACATCACTATGTTAGAGTTGAGTTACGTGTCTGATATGGCTGATCAGAGCAGTATATACTTGGAATCCTCTACTATGGGTCAGACACAAATAGTCTCTATGAACACTTGGGGTGGCTTCTCTAACTTTTGTCCATCTCATGTTTCTTTTGATCTAATTCAATTATTCTTTACTCATATTGCATGGTACTTTCTCTGATGAGGACACACCATGCTGAATGGTTCTGAGCCAGTGTTTCCCATGTCATAGGTCAATTTAAAAGTTTTTAACAAAGACCTTGAAAATGTCTTTGTGTTGCTTTTTTTGATTACCTTGTGGGCACTTGTTTAATTCTCCATAAAATAATCTTTTTGGCAAGTATATATTTGGCATTTAAAAAATGTGGCCAGCCCAACAGAGTTGTGCTCTCTGCAGTACAGTTGGAATGCTCAGCAATTCAGTTCAAAAAAGGACCTCAGTTTCTGATGTTATTCTGCCAGATGATCTTCAGAATACACAGAGAGATACATATGTACATAGACATTCAAGATATATCTTACTCTCTATATATTAATACTTGTAAATTTATATTTTAATATTCATTCAAGATGACAGTTATATTTTATAGATATCAATATCTATACACAAATAGATACAAGATACATACAAAACAAATATGATACTTTTTAATACTCATATTTTAATAGTTAGTACTTGTAAACTTATACTTTAATACTCATTCAAAAAGATGATAAAAACACCTAATTGATAGATGGATATCATAGATAGTAGACACATAGGAAACAAATATAAGATAATTTTTAGATAGATACTAGTATCTATCTACAAATAGTTACAGACATACATAGATGCAACATATTTATAAGACACATTTTATACTCCCTATTATGTTTTAATTCTTACTAATATTTATACTCCTTATTCAAGAAGATGACAACTACAGCTGATAGATACTAGTATCTATAGAGAGATAGAAGATACATACAAAATAAATACAAGATACTTTAAAAAACTACTTATTATACTTACAAACTTATACTTTAATACTCCTCATTCAAGGACATGACAAGTATATCAGATAGGTAGTTAGATAGTAGTAACTATACATAGGTTGATAGATTGATAAAAAGAAGATACATACAAAATAAATACAAGAGGGAGGTATTATCATCTGTAGGAGATCAGGAGGATTACATTATATGTTATATATTGCAAAAGGAGGGATGGATGGGATGTAAGCTGAGTTTTGAGAGGAACCAGGGATTTTAAAAGGCAAAGGTGAAGAGAAATAAAATGGAGTGTCAGATGTGAGATACAGCCTCATCATAATCATAATAGTTAATTCATTAATAGCTCTCACCAGTGATGTAGTCAGGTGACAACATGAGGAAGGCAGGGCCCAGAACTTAAGGAAAAGATCTTGTCTGAGACTTCCTCTTTTACCCCTGACTCTTCATGGTTAAGAGAAATCCTGAATGCCCTCTAGTGTAGTTCTAAATGTCTTTGTTCCCCTTGGGACAGTAGTTTAAATGGTTAGAGAGGGACAGTTCTCCTTCAAAGTCAGCTCCAAATTGACTGAGGCTAAAATTCTTGATTAACTTTCATTTTTATCTGGTCTCTTTCATTAATGAAATTGCAATGTATTGAGCTATGTAGGAGGGAGGAGATACCTAAAATGTGGCATCCACAATGGGACACAAAAGTCTCCATAAGAAATTGATCAGACCAGAAGACAATAAAACTATTTCACCTTCTTTCTTTTGGATACAAGTTCCCCATAAATTCTACCTACCTTCATTATCCAATCTTATCCTTAGCCTTACTCATTCAGACTCATCCTATTCTTATCTTTCTTACCCCATACCTATACTTTTACAATCCCTTACCCCAATTCACACCAATACTTCTATATGCTCTTAGATTGAGAGTAGAAGGAACCTTAGAGGCCATCTTATAGAACCTTTTTTTTTTTTTTTTTAAGATGAGAAACCAGGCTCAGAAACATTAAATGCTTTTACGATCATACGCATTTGAAGCCAAGTCCTTTTGACTTCAGGGCCAGGGCTCTTTTCATTGAATAACACTGCATTTTAAAACCACTAAATAGCATGCATTAACACTATCCAAACTCACATGTTTACCTTTATTCTCCTAACTCATTCACCAGTGTCCACATATCCCAAACACACAGAAACTTCACCCATTCCTCCAAATCACTTAAAATTCATACATCAAAAATTTAGTGGTCCAAAAGACCTTAGATGTCTTATTTTATAACTGGGGAAACTGAGGCATAATGAAGTTAAATTATTTGTCTAGTTTGCTTAGCCATGAGAGCAGCAGTGGATTGAGCACCAGGAAGATTCAGCTTCCTGAGTTCAGGATCTGGTCTTAGTCACTTAATAGTTGTGTGACCCTGAGCAAGTCACTTAACCTAGTTTGCCTCAGTTTCTTCATCTGTTAACTGATCTGGAGAAGGAAATGGCAAACCAGACTTCAATATTTTTGCCAAAAAAACCCAAATGGGGTCAGACATGACTGAAAAATGAGTAGGCAACAATCCAGGTACTAAGTGCAGAGCTTGGATTCAAACCCAGATCCTGTTTGACTCTTTCTATTTTACCTCATTTAAGATCTCTTCAAACTCTCTGCCCCATTATTCTCACCAAAAACATGATTTTTCCTGTCTTTAGGAGTCAGGAGACCTGGGATCAATGTTTGTCTCTGCCACTTTCTCCAGGTCTCAGTTTCCTCATCTATAGAATAATGGAATAGTATTAAATGGTCTCTTTTCACTCTAAATCTATGCCCCCTGATCCCTAAGAAGTGACTATTATAATTATATAGTTTTCTCACTCATCCATACAAGCAAATATATTTGGTGTACATTCACAACCCACACACATATCAGTTTCTGCTTTCTCTACCTTTTATCTTGTGTTTTCTTCTGCTGTTGAGATGGTGTTCGGCCCTCTCTCTGCCAGCTATTTACTGACTTTGAACAACATTCTGAGTTCAATATGAAGGAAATAAAACCACTTCCCCATCCTCTTCTTCCAGTTATTGCTAAGCAGGAAAAGCAAGAGGTGGTGGGCATTGGGAAAGAGGATGATGAGATAAGTTTGGATTAGAGAGAAAAATTGTCTGCCTCAAAGGCCTTTTCTCAGACTTTTGCTCCACATTTGTACTTCCTCCTTTCCACCACCTGCTTATGTTCTCCCACCTCTCCAGATACTAGAAATTCTATAAGATCTAGGGAATCATCCCCATGCAGATTAAGGTATTCCTTATTCCTACCGATCAGAATCTTTAGCTTCATTCATAATTCAACCCTATTGTCATCTCTATCCTTTTAGTTATATATATATATAAGCTCTTTCTCCACTTGGATGTTCTTATATTTATTTATGTGTATTTTATTTATATTATATTGTATCATGATATCTTTTTTTTTAAATATATATAAATTTTATTTTATTTAATAATAACTTTGCATTGACAGAATCCATGCCAGGATAATTTCTACACGACATTATCCCTTGCAATCACTTATGTTTCGTTTTTTCCCCTCCCTCCCTCCTCCCCCCCCCGTGTCATGATATCTTGAACATAATAAAGATCTACATAGGCCTCTCTAATGGACTTATATCTCTATTCTCCAGTGTCCTAAAGGCAGAGGATCATAGGATGGTGAATTCAGAAAGCATTGTAGGGATCATTTAGTCCAGCTCCTACATTTTGCAGATAAAGAAGCTGAGGAGATCATTTCTAAAATATATAGAGAATTGACTAAAATTTATAATAATTCAAGCCATTCTCCAATTGATAAATGGTCAAAGGATATGAAGAGACAATTTTCAGATAAAGAAATTAAAACCATTTCTAGTCATATGAAAAGGTACTCTAAATCACTATTGATCAGAGAAATGAAAATTAAGACAACTGTGAGCTACTATTACACACCTCTCAAATTGGCTAAAATGATAAGAAAAGGCAATGATGAACGTTGGAGGGAATGTGAGAAAACTGGGACACTAATATGTTGTTGGTGGGTTGTGAAATGATCCAACCATTCTGGAGAGTAATTTGGAATTATGCCCAAAAGGCTATCAAACTGGGCATACCCTTTGATCCCACAGTGTTTCTACTGGGCTTATATCCCAAAGATATTTTAAAGAAGAGAAAGGGACCCACACATGCAAAAATGTTTGTGACACACCTTTTTGTAGTGGCAAGAAACTGGAAACTGAGTAGCTCCCCATCACTTGGAGAATGACTGAATAAGTTATAATATATGGATGTCATGGAATATTATTGTTCTATAAGAAACAATCAGCAGGATGATTTCAGAAAGGCCCAGAGAGACTTACATTAACTGAGGCTAAGTGAAATGAGCAGAACCAAGAGATCATTGTAGACAGCAATAGCAAAATTATATGATGATTCATTCTGATAGATGTGGTATTTCTCAACAATGAGATGCTTTAGACCAGTCTCAGTGATCTTGTAATGAAGAGAGAGGACTGTGGGAACTGAGTGTGGACCACAACATAGCATTCTCATTCTTTTTGTTGTTATTTGCTTGCATTTCATTTTTTAAAATCATTTTTTCCTTTTTGGTTTGATTTTTCTTGTGCAGCAAAATAATTGTATAAATGTGTATGCATTAATTGGATTTAACACATATTTTTTTTTTACTACGTTTAACATATATTAGATTATTTGCTGTCTAGGGGAAAGAGTGGGTAAAGGGGGGAGGGGAAATTGGAACACAAGGTTTTGCAAGGGTTAATGTGGAAAAATTAGCCATGCATATCTTTTGAAAATTAAAAAGCCTTAATAAAAACATATCTAGAAAAAAAAGAAACTGAGGCTCGGTTGAGACATCATCTGAGTGTCTTGGACTTTTGGAAGCCATAAAGACAATGAATCTGTTGATGAGACATTGACCCAGGTCAATTATGCCAAAGGGAAATCAGTTGGGAATGATTCCCTTCTTTCTAATGGGAGTAGGAGGGATCTTCTTGTCTCTAAGTTTCCTCCTCATCAACCTCTTTGCCCCTACCCATGGTCTTTGGAGCACAGAAACTACTTACACCATTTGGGTGAGCAAAGAGCCTCCAATCATAATCCTTCCAGTTCAATACAGGATTTCTACACCTTAAAATCTTAGGAAATGTATCCTAAGGTCCTTTGAGTCTTAATATTTATCTTGTTTCTATGTCTTCTAGTTGCCCAGGTGATGCCACCTGATGCTTCTGAGGACTCTTGGGCCTTGCCATTCTTATGCAGGCTCAGATCTTCCATTACTTTAAAAATTTTTTAATAGCTTTTTAATTTACAAATTATATGCATGGGTAATTTTACAGCATTGACAATTGCAAAACCTTTTGTTCCAATTTTACCCCTTCTTCTCCCTACCCCCTTCCCTAGATGGCAGGATGACCAATACATGTTAAATATATTAAAGTATAAATTGAATACAAAATAAGTTTACACTTCCATAACTTTTCAAGGAAACTCTCTTATTTCCTCCAATTAAAAAGTGAGCTCTTCAAGAGCAGGGGATGTGCTGGTTTTCTATTTATCAGCTCTTCTACAGGAGGTGGGGTGGGGATAGTAGAGATGGTGAGGATGAGAGAGGGTGGAGAAGATCTTTCTTTTCTTTTGCTAAAAGATGAGGAAGCTAAAGCTCTTCTCTTTCCTAAGTAAGCCTGAAACTGAGTCTGGACCTACTCCTTCTGTATCTGTGTTTCTTTGCTTGACTTTGGCTGAATTAGTCTTTGGCTTGAATGGTCTTGAAATGGACATGCCTAGGGTTGGAGATCACCTTAAGAATCAGAGAGGTTCGATGTTGCTGGTCCTTTGGTCAGAACTGACTGTTGGTGGCAATGGAAGGAGTCCTTAGCAATTACTTAAGCACTCTTAGAGAAGAAGACCATCAGCAAGAAGATAATATCAATTTCTGTTTCAGGTTATCAGAAGCTGAATGAAAGTGATAGAAGATAAAGTAAAGCTGAGACAAAATGTAAAATACCTACTCAGCAGTTCCACAAAATAATTGATAGAGGAACTCTAAGTAGGAAGTTGGCAACTAGATGCTTCAGTGGATAGAGTGGAGTCAGGAAACCCTGAATTCAAATCTTGCATCATACACTTACTGGCTATGTATCCCTAGGCAAGTGACTTAACTTAATTCGCCTCAGTTTCCTCATCTGTAAAATAAGCTGGATAAGGAAATGGTAAACCACTTCAGTATCTTTGTCAAGAGAATCTCCAAAAAGAAGTCATGAAGAATTAGATATGACTAATAACTGAATAGTAACAAAAATATAAATCTCTTGAGAGGGTATGAAAGATATTATTATGGTTTCTCATTTCAGTTTGCTTCTGTCAAATGTCACTCAAGTATTCTGTGTTTAGATTTTCCTATATGTGTGGGCCATCACTACTCATATTGGATATTAAATATCTTCCTATTCTTCACTTTAGGAAAACTCTATTAGCTATATACCATTTTATACCTAATCTTTGAATAAATCTTTCCTGGAGACCTGGAGTGGGAGCATAATGAACCAAAGAGTGTGAGAAAAAAAAAAAAAAAAACTCAACACCTCTCATTAGAGGCTAGTACTGAACCAAGTATGCTTAAGTGCATTAAGAGGGGTTCCTTAGTAGAAAAGGAGAGGATAATTTATCCTCTCTTTGGTTAAGGAGCTACAGATCTGCTGGGCCCAGCAGTAACTATAATCCTTAGTTATAGTTAGCATATAGTAAGTGTGATGTAGTGCATGGAGTAACAGACCTGGAATCAGGAAATCCTGAGTTCAAATGCAGCCTCAGACACTTACTACCTGTATTACCCTGGACAAGCTACTAGCTTGCCTCAGTTTCCTCATCTTTAAAATGAGCTGGAGAAGGAAAGGGCAAGCCACTTTAATATCTTGACCAAGAAAATCCCAAATGGGATCTTGCAGAGTCAGACACAACTTAGCAAAAAGAAGTGTGTTCTTTTTGACCCTGAACTATTACCAGGATTCCTGTTCCTCTATGTCTGCAAGCTTTGGTGGGCTAGTGCTCTTCCTCACACTGGGACTAAGATACAGGACTGCAACCCAGATCAAAGTGACCCAGATCACACTCTTTCCTTTCTTCATTTACTAAAGTGTTGAGGTTAGAAAAGCATGACAGTGAGCTCAGTACAGGCCTGATCGTCTGGGAAAGTTTCAATGAGGATGGAGACTTGGTTTGAGTGGGGGGAAGTGATGGACAGATAGAAGGATTTCTGTTATAGGCTGTGGAGGTAGAGTACTTATATGAGATCAAAAGATAATGAGATTATCCCTGTGAGTGAAAGAGATGGAGCAGAAGCGAAATTTACAGGAGATGAGGAACTTCATAAGCAGAACATTTAAGGTGACAACAATGTGCTGAGGTGGAACTGAGGTCAGTCAGGTACCAAATGAGAAAAGGTACATTGAGAAAAGAAAGAAAATGGTCAGGAGATATGAATCCCGATGGACTATCCCTTCCCCCCATCAACTTTAAGTAACAGCTCAAAACAAATCCTGTAGAGACAGAACCCACATAAATAAGAACAAAATAATTTTCCAGCCCAAAATTATTTAGAAGGTCAGCAGGAAAGATCTATTATTTTGGGATGAGAGTGGAGTGTCAAAGAGAAAAGAAAGTACAAAAACTCATAGAAAATAAATCTTTAAAAACTGGAATTGGGCAAGTAGAAACAAATCACTTTATAAGACATAAAGAAACAATACAACAAAGTAAAAAAAATCAAAAATAGAAAAAATGTTAAATATCTCATTAAAAAAAAAAACAATTGGTATGGAAAATAGATCCAGGAGAGATAATTTAAAAATTATTGGACTATCTGAAAGACATGATCCAAAAAAAGAGCCTAGGCATCATCTTTAAAGAAATTATCAGGGAAAACAGACCTGAGATTTTAGAATCAGAGGATAAATAGAACTAAAAAGAATCCATCCCTCAGCACCTGAAAGAGTTACCCAAGTGAAAACTTGTAGGAATATTATAGCCCCACATCAAGTGGGCTCCCACGTGAAGTAAAAAATAAAAAAATTGAAATGTGGAGCCACAGTCAAGATAATACAACATTTAATGGTTTCTATGTTAAAGAATTGAAGAGCTTGAAATATGATGCTCCAGAAGACAAAAGAATTACAACCAAGAATCATTTACCCAGCAAAAGTGAGTGTAATTCTTTAGGGGAAAAAATGGCTATTCAGTGAAATAGATGACTTTCAAATATTCCTGATGAAAAGATCAGAGATGAATAGAAAATTTAAATTTCAAATATAAGACAGAATTGAAGCATAAAAGATAAACAGTAAAGAGAAATCATAAGGGATTCAATCAAATTAAACTATTTGTATTCCCATGTAGGAAAGTGATATTTGAAACTCCTTAAAATTTTCTCATTATTAGGTCAGGTAGAAGGAATATACATAGAGAACACAGATGCAAGTTAAATATGATAAAATGATTATTTAAAAATATTAAGGGATGAGAAAGAGAGATGCACTGGGAGAAGGGGAAAGAAAGGTAGAATGAGACAAATTATCTCATAAAAGATGTGCAAATGAGTTTTACAGTGAAGAGAAAGATGAGGGGAAGCTGGGGAAGCACATAAACCTTACTCTCATTTGAATTGGCTCAAAGAAGAAATAACATGCACACTGAGTTGAGTATAGAAATCTATCCTACCCTATCCTTTTTTTATCTGTTTTTTTTACAACATGATTAACATAGAAATATATTTTGCATGACTGCATATGTATAACCTAGATCAAATTGCTTGCTTTCTCATTGAGCAGGGAGGAAAACTATGGAGAGAAATAATTTGGAACTCAACATATTAAAATGGATGTTACATATAATTGGAAGAAAATAAAATAAATACTAAATCAAATAATAATCAAAAATAAAAAAGCTATGAATCTGTGAAAAGAATTTTCATGTATGTGGTACCTGAACATGAACGCTTACATTTGGATCCAAAAGATCTAGATTTGAATTCTCTTAAAGAACCATGTGATTGTGAAATAGTCATTGTCCTTTGTCTTTAGTTTCCTTACCTGTAATATTATAGGGTTGAAATAGATTAACTTTAGTCCTGTAGTATGTATGATGAGATAATGTTTGCTTAGTGCTTTGCAAAATCTAACGTGTAAACTTCAGCTATGATTATTATTATTGTTGTTGTTGAAAAAAATATTTTTGTAGTAAGTATTTCCAATAAAGGTCTTACTTCCAAGATCTAAAAGGAATTATTTCAAACCATCAGACAAGAATGACTTCAAAAGCCTGATTATAAAACATATCTCTCACCTCATGGCTTTAATATATTGGATTTGAGATGAATTCTATGTTTTCAAACATGGCCACTGTTTTAGTTTCTTTTTTGGGACTATGGACACTTATTGCAACAGATGATTTCTGTTTAGACAGGGTTGTGTAGGACTGGTGAGTAGTAATAAATATGAAAAAAAGAAGCACCTGTAAAATATTTTTAAAAAATGTGCAGAAAATAAAATGTGGAGACAAAAAAGAACAATATTATTGCTATATTGTTACCTAATTTAACATATATGCTTATGTATATATATGTATGCATTTGTAAAAGCAAATTGGGCACAAAAGTTTATAACTTCTCATACAAGATTCTTAGTCTTTCTTACATTGAAATGTTTTCATTGTTGTTGTTCATTATTAAGTCCAGAATAAAAAAAAATGAAATTAAAGTAATTAGAATGAAGGAAGCTTGACATTTCTAGATATCATGTTATCTTACAAAGCAGTACTTATTAAAATTCTTTACTACCAGTTAAAAATGGAAAAGTTGATTGGTGAGATGGTCAAAATGGAATATAGCCCTTTCTTTTTCGAGTAACTCAAGAAGAAAGATTCCTTAAGAAGGAAATCTCCTCCCTACACCCCCCTCCCCCTTCCCCCCCATCCCTGCACCTTCTCCCCCAAAGCCGCTTGGAAACATGGAAGGCAGTTTGGTGGGAATAAAACATGGCATAATATTTTTTTTCCATTTTTAGTTTAAACTAACTTCAAAATAAGAAAAAAAATAGAAAAAGAAACATAGAAAAAGGAAAAAAACAATTCAAAACATTGTCACGTGTCCAGCAGAATATTCGGGAATATTCAGAATACATAATGATGGATTTTCATTTCAAAAAGCACATATAATAACAGAAGTCATTATATTGGTGACTGCATGGACCAATATCTTATACATATATCATAATAAATTCCAAATGTATTAGCAATTTAAATATAGGGTAAACCAAAGTCTTTTGGGAAACCTAATATAAAAGATCATGCCAATAAGAAAATTAAAGAAAATGGAATAGCCTTTCTTTCACAATAGATTTCAGGTAAGAGGCAATGACTAGTGATGCCTTTATATCTTTGAAGTTAAAACATACTTCTTTATATTATAATTATATATATATATAATATAATATACTTCTTTATTTCTATTAAGAGAGAAAAAATATAATTACATCACTTAATGCTGCCAATGGAAGGGATTGTATATATTCTATATATTTTTCTAATTTATTTAATATTTTCTCCAGTTATATTTAAAATAATTTTTTATGTTTGTTTTTTTTTAATTTTGAGTTCTAGGTTCTCTATCTTATTCCCATCTGCAATTAAGAAACCACATGTGAAGTTATGCAAAACATTTCCATTAAAGTCATACTGTGAAAGAAAACATAGATCTCCCATCCTAATGAAAATAAAAACCCTGAAGAAAAATAAAGTTAAGGGACAGCTAGTTGGTACAGTGGATAGAGCACCAGCCTTGAAATCAGAAGGACCTGAGTTCAAATCTGGCCTCAGACACTTAACACCCCTAGCTGTGTGACCCTGGGCATGTCAACCCCAATTGCCTCAGGGGAAAAAAAATTAAACAAAAAGAGAGAGAGAGAAAAAAAAAACAGCATACTTCAATATGTATTCAGATACATTCCATTACTTCTCTGGCTATGGATAGGATTTTTCTTCATAAATTCTTCAAAGCAGTCATTGATCATTATAGCTATCCCAAATGTTCATATAGACTATTTGTGTCCCACCTATGGCAGAGCATTCTGAGCTTATATTGGTCTGATCAGCCATAGTTTGGACATATTGTAACTTGATTTTAGCATAATGATGTCATTTTGGTCGTCTTTGAAAATGACTGCTGTCATTTACTGCTGGTCATTCCAGAACATTGCTATTACTTTGTATACAATATATTTCACTTTGCTTGAGTTCATGAAGGACTTTCCAAGTTTTTTTTTCCCTCTGAGAGCATCTTGTTCTTCATTTCCCATAGAACAATAATATTTCATCACAAACTCACTTTATTGAGTCAATCCCCAATTGATGGGCATCTCCTCTATTTCCATTTTGTTTTTACCCTGAGAAGAGATCTGCTATGAATACTTTTTTGGTACATATAGGTCATTTTCCTATTTTTAAAAAACTCTTTTGAGCACAGTGGATAGAGCATGGGCCCTGAAGTTAGGAGGACCTGAGTTCAAATCTTTACTTAGACACTCAATATTTCCTATCTGTGTGACCCTGGAGGCTGTGTGCCTCAGCAAAAAAAAAAAAAAAAAAAAAAAAAAAAATCTCTTTTGGTATTCATGACTAGTAGTGGTTTTGTTAGGTAAAAAGTTATGCATGAATTTATAGCCCTTTGGGCACAGATAATATCTTTTGATTATTTATCAAATGAGTCATAGATCTTTTTCTTTTTGAAATCAATTTGTCTCCATTCTCTCTCTATTTGAGAAATGAGGCTTTATCAGAGAAACTTGCTTCAAAATTATTTTAATAATTACTATTGCTTTCTGTTTTCCCTCATTTATTCTTTCTCCTTTCATCCTAAACCTCCTCAAAAGTGTTTTGTTATGAACCACTTACTCCCTCAATATGCCTCTGTTTTATCACTCTTCTCTCACATCACAGGTTATTTACTCTTTGAGCCAGTTCTGATGAGAGTAAAGTTCACTCACTCCCTTTCTTTCACTTTTTCTCCACCCCTGTAAAAGCTTTTTCTTGCCTCTTTTTTATGGCATATAGCTTGCACCATTGTATTTCTCCCTTTCCCTTTCTCTCAGTACATACCTCTCTCATCCCCTAATTCCATCATTAAAAAAAAGATATTATCCCTTCATATTCAACTCACACCTATGCCCTCTATCTATATATATTCCTTCTAACTGCCATAATGATGAGAAAGTTCTGGGTTACAGATGTGTAACAAACGAGTTACAAATATTCTCTTCCTATGTAGGAATGTAAACAGAAAAATCTTATTAGGTCCCTTATGATATAATTTTTATTCTATGGTTTTGCTTACCTGTTTTCTATGAAAAGGTCCTCTAGGCCTCTTGTGTATTGGGAAGTGATTGAGGTGCCACAAAGAAACTAATTAGTTAAAAAAGGATCTTTTTTTAAAAAATCAATTTGTCTTCATTCTTTTTATGTTTCAGAAATATGACCTTATCAAAGAAACTTGCTTCAAAATTATTTTTACAATTACTATTGCTTTCTATCTCCCTTCATTTATCTTCTCCTTTCACCTTGAACTTCTTCAAAAGTGTTTTGCTACTGACCACTCCCTTCCCCAAATATGCTTCTCTTTTGTCACCCTTCCCCCACATCCCTTATCCCCTTCTCCTCCTATTTTTCTGCAGGGTAAGGCAGATTTCTATACTCATATTGAATATGTATGTTATTTACTCTTTGAGCCAATTCTGATGAGAGTAAGGTTCACTCAATCTCCCTTTCTTTCACCTCTTCCCCACCCCTATAAAAGCTTTTCCTTGTCTCTTTTTTTAATGTCAGACAGCCCGCACTATTCTATTTGTCTCTTTCCCTTTCTCTCAGTGCATACCTCTCTCACCCCTTAATTCTATTATTAAAAACAATTATCCCCTCATATTCAACTCACACCTATATTTCTGTCTATATATACTCTCTCTATACTTCTAATTGCTATAATGATGAGTAAAGTTCTGAGTTACAAATATCTTATAATATCACTTTTATTCTATGGCTTTGCTTACCTGTTTTCTATGGAAAGGTCTTCTAGGTCTCTTGTATTGGGAATTAATCAAGGTTCCACAAAGAAATTAATTGATTTTTGAAAGGGAAGCAAAAGGAAAGGGAGCTTAGAACTGGCCTGTATATCACACTGAGTGAGGAGAGAGGCAGGCTCTGTATCCCTTTAATGAAACTAAGTTTTCACTTTTAGTTTCAGAATGAATGTAAGATGAGGTTAGGAGAACTTTAGGAAATAGTGGAAATATTTGGTTTCAGAATCACTTGGTTGATTGGTTTTTGTTCTTTATACTGGAAGAGGAACACAATAACATTACTGTGTTAGAGTTAAGTTACAATGTGTCCACCTGTGGCTGATTAGACCAATGCGAGGTCATAATCAGTAGAGAGACAGTAAAGGGTTCCTTCTTATTTCATCCCTCTTTTTCTAGATTGTTTACCTTCCACACTTAATAGATTTTGCCCTCTTACTTGTGTAGAAAACTGCACCTTTTGCCCTGGCTTCACATGCTATAACTTCTTCACAATATGCACCCCTTGGGTCCTTGAACATTTGACATTTTTTATATAGAAATACAGTCCTCCCTATATTCTATTTCCTTCCTTCCTTCCTTCCTTCCTTCCTTCCTTCCTTCCTTCCTTCCTTCCTTCCTTCCTTCCTTCCTTCCTTCCTTCCTTCCTTCCTTCCTTCCTTCCTTCCTTCCTTCCTTCCTTCCTGAGTTAATTGGGGTTAAGTGACTTGCCCGAGGTCACACAGCTAGGAGGTGTTAAGTGTCTGAGACCAGATTTGAACTTAGGTCCTCCTGACTTCGGGGCCGGTGCTCTATCCACTGTACTATTTAGCTGCCCTCTCTCTTACTCTTAACAGAAGTATTGATTCAGAGCCCCGGGTCCCAAGTTTCCTTATAGCCTTCCTCCTGCTAGGAAGCCAGATTGAAAGCCTTAGCATCCCCTTGGATTTTCCATCCTCTTTTGTCACTTTATACTTAAGCAATTATCAAATCCTGTGTGACCTGGAGAATAGAAACAAAGAAAATAGGAGGAGCAGATTTCTGGGGAAAGATGATGAATTCTGATTGGTGGAAGATGATTTGATTGTTGGAGATGTTGAAAAAAGGGGCCACTGGAAATAGATGGATGAAAAAATAGGCACTACTTAAGTGCTTACTGTATACAAAGCATTGTGCTCAGTACTATAGATTCAAATAGAAAAGCAAGAGAATCCTGGTTTTCAAAGAGCTCATATGCTAATAATAATAGCATTTGTTTGAAAAGACATACTGCTGAGTTTAAGGAATAGTTAATATTTTGACAAAAATAGTGTATGATTGGGATCATGAGATCTTGGATTTTGATGGACCTTAGAACTCATTTAGAATAATTTCCTTATTTTATGGATGAAGAACGAGGTTGATTTAATTGAAGTTGAGGTTCCTTGTGGTTCACAAAATGGCAGAACTAATTTTGAATCCCGGGCTTCTTACTTCTAACCCATCACTTTTTCTAGTTTATTACATTCTGGGATTGGAACAGAACCTCATTTCATTGCTTTAGGGAACTCATAAATGAAGAAGCTCCCTTCACCAATTCAGGTTGATATTTTCTCTGCAACTTAGTCTTAGAGTTGTTTGGAGCATTGAGTAATTATTTGATTATATCCAAGCTCTTGAATTGTCAATTGGTTAATAAACATATATTAAGAACCTACTGTGTACCAAGCACTGTGGTAAGTGCTGGGGGTACAAAGAAAGACAAAAAATAGTTTATGCTCTCAAGGTGATCATACTCTAATGGTGGTAAGTCATTATGTCAAAAGAAATTTTGCTTGGTCCTTTCCCTGGTCAATGAGGCAAACTGAGGAAATAATGCAAAAATAGTTTATTTATTATAATACCAAGGCAGCAAGCAGTTGTAGTGTGGCCAGTTATAAACTGCACAGTTTTTATTTAGAGGAATAACTTCTATGGGTAAGGATAATTGATTGGTGCATATATTATAAGAGAAAGAGTTTTATGCTACATCAGTTTTGTCCTCATATCTAAGTACACATGCAGGAAGATGTTTTCAGGTGATTCTTTCTTTACAGGCTATTTGTGCATGTTCCCAAAGGTCAAGCAAGAATTCAATATGGAATTATTTAGATTGACTGTACAATTATAGTTGATCATGGCATAGATCAAAGTTCTTTTCTGTGTGTTTTTATTTTTTTTAAAGCTTTTTATTTTCAAAATATATGCATGGATAATTTTTCAACATTAATCCTTGCATAGCCTTGTGTTTTAGATTTTCCCCTCCTTTTCCCCACCCCCTCCCCTAGATGGCAAGCAATCCAATATCTGTTATACATGTTAAAATATACGTCAAATCTAATATGTGTAAACATATTTATACAATTCTTTTGATGCACAAGAAAAATCAGATCAAAAAGAAAGGTAAATAAGAAAACAAAATGCAAGTGAACAATAATGAAAGGAATGAGAATGTTATGTTATGATCCACATTCAGTTCCCACAGTCCTCTCTTTGGGTTCAGATGACTCTCTTCATCACAAGAGAACTGGCCTGAATCATCTCATTGTTGAAAAGACCCATGTCTGTCAAAATTGGCCATCATATAATCTTCTTGTTGCTGTGTACAATGTTCTCTTGGTTCTACTCACTTCACTTAGCATCAGTTCATGTAAGTATCTCCAGGTTATTCTGAAATTATTATACTGACCATTTTTTATACAACAATAATATTTTATAACATTTATATATCAAAACTTATTCAGCTATTCTCTAACTGATGGGCTGTAAAGTCCAGGCTAGCTCCCTGGAGGCATCAGGATCAGCCAGAGTCAGAATAAGTAAAAGTTCGTGGTCTGTAGAGGGAGAAGTGAAGGAGATGGACAAAACTGCCAGGAGTTTTGCCAAGGATCCCTCCTTGATTCTACAGTCCAGAATCTCCACATTTTTCTCCTCCTCCTCCTATGGCCAAGTGACATTCTCTCCTCTCTCTCACCTACCCCCTAATCCTTACCTACAATTCTCTTAACTCCAAACATTGAACCAGCATTAACTGTGAGAAGAGTAATTCCAAACATATGCGAATAGAGTCATTGTCCAATAGGTCATTAGCCTTAAGTGCTCAGTTATCTGATTCAAGCACACTTTTTAAGAGTTTCATCCCTTTACAATGGGCATCCACTCAGTTTCCAATTTCTTGCCACTACAAAAAGAGCTGCTACAAACATTTTTGAACATATAGGTCCTCCCCCCCCCCCCCCCCCCCCCCCCCCCCCCCCCCCGCTTTCTTTAACGATGTCTTTGGGCTATACACCCAGTAGAGATACTGCTGGATCAAAGGATATGCACAGGTTGATAGCCCTTTAGGTATAGTTTCAAATAGCTCTCCAGGTGGTTGAATCAGTTCATAACTCCACCAACAATGTATTAGTGTCCTAGTTTTCCCATATCTCCTCCAACATTTATCTTTTCCTATCTTCCTAGTCAATCTGAGAGGTATGAAATGGTATCTCAGAGTTGTCTTAATTTGTATTTCTCTAAATAATAATGATTTAGAGCATTTTTTTTTCATATGACTAGAAATGTCTGTCACACATTTTGCCTATCCAGAAAACCAGGTACTTTAGGGTAGTGGTCTGTAGAGTTTTCTAATCATGCCCTATTGATATCGTACCACTGTCAATGACTCGTTGGATTTAGCCATCCAACCAGATCTGAGTTTATTTAATTATATTATCATCTACTTCACATCTTTCCATCTTCTCCATGAAAAAAGTATGAGATATTTTATCAAAAACTATGTTAAAATCTAGGAAAATTATACTGACAGCATTCATTTCATCTATTAATTTAGGAATATTGTACGTTAAGTGAAACTTAAACAGTTTTTTTTTTTTTTTTTGTAATAACTCTTCCTTTCTGATTGGGCTCAGAAGACTCCAGAGGAGAAAATGAGGTTGGTGACTTTGTACAACTCTTAGTGACTTAAATCCAATTCATTTGCATGTCAATGGTACCACCATCTCTCATATTCTGATCCTCTTCCAGAAGTAAGGTAAACAAAGAACAACAACAACAGGACCTACCCCACTGAGGACCCAACTGGAACTATTCATTTAGGAAAACACAGTCCTTTTGTTTTGTTTTCCTTTTCTTTGTTTCCTTTCCCTTTTTCTTTTCTTTTTTCTTCTTTTTCTTTCTTCCCTGTGTCCATATAGGGTATCATATCCTTATCTGTGGGTGCTCTATTCAAAGGAATGTAAATTTTGATTATCTAAACCTTGTAAGATATCCTGTAGATTATGGGCTAGGATCAGGCCTTAAACATGGGTCACTCTAGCTCTCATTGATTGATCATCAGTAGGTCCCAGGCCAAACCCCACTTAGTTATTATTTGGGGACTGATTGGTTGAAAGTGAATGTAAATAGCAATTGTTTCTGTTTTGGCCAGAAAACCCAAGGTTCTTCCCCTCTCAGATTGTCTTTTTTTTTTTTTTTTTTTTTTTTAGCCTGGGGAAAAGGATCCATTTTTTGTCTCATTTCTTATCTAGCTTTGATGGGTGATGTTTTAGTCAAATTGAGACCTGTTAAAGACTTTAGCTTAAAGAGGCCAAGGCCTTCCACTGACTCCAGGGCCATCTCCAGTCATATTGATTTATTGCTTGCTGTTGGACTCAGATAGCTTTGGAGGAAAAAGTGAGTTGGATGATTTTGTACAGCCTTCCTCCAGTTAAATCCAATTCACTTGCATATCATGGTATTACATCACTGAAGTCATGGTCCTCTTTGAGAATGAAGGACAAACAACAACAACAATAGTTTTCCTTTCTAAATGTTCACAACACTTTCTTTAATGCTCTATTCTAAAATTTTTCCAGAAATTGAAGGATGAAATTCCCTGTTGTGTAGTATACAGATTCTGTTCCATTCCATTTTTCAAAATTGGGATAACACTTATGTTTCTCCAATCTTGACATGCTTCCCACTATCCACAATCTTTTAACTTCACTGATGGTGGCTTGGAAAAAACTGGCATCTACCAATACATGAAAATGAAGTTTATCTGGGCCCAATGATTTGAATCTTTCAAGGATGTACAAGTTCTACTCCTTTTTCCTCTGAAACTTCTAGTACAAAGGTCATTCTCCACAATCGAGAAAACAGAAGCAAATAATAATTTTGTAACTCTATATTTTCTCAATTGCCAATTATCATTTTTCTATATCCTAGAACTAATGGTCCAATTTCTTTTTGGAGCCTCCTTTTCTCTCCCAATATAGCCTAACTCTTTCTTCGCATCCCCTATCCCCATGTTGGTGTCTTTAGTATTTCTGGATTTCCTTAATTCCTTTTGAACATTATATATATCTGTCACTATTTCCCAGGACTGTTTTATACTCTCATGTTCATCTTCTATTACCTGGCCATTGTGCCATCTTCTATACGTTTCTTTAAAAAATTTAATTTGCTTAATACACATCCATAGTGGTCTATTTAAACAAATCACATTTTTTCTCCTCACTGGCATATTTTCCCTCATGTTGGCTTTAGCACTTCCTTTTGATCATCTCTTATTGCATCTGATCTGCCTTTTTCAGGGAACATTAATCCTTCTTCTCAATGTCTTGAACTCTGCTAAACCCAAATCAGATGTGTATATTAGACTATGCTTGAATATCTTCTCTTCTATCAAAAACTCTAGGAAGGAAAATTCTCTTTCAGAATTGGGATTTTCCTCATTCAGCCATTCAATCTGGATACCAGGATGTAAGAAGGAAACTTTCCAGCTGTCCTGTCACCCCTTCCTCAACACTTATCACCTTTCCTCAACACTTATCAGCTGTGCTTCTAACTCTCAGAATCTGGATACCAAGGATGGGGGTGTCATATCCAAAGTTTAGTCAACAAAAAAGAGGAAGAAAAGGTCTTAATGCAAAGAGGTAATGTAAGGAGGTTCCCAGATATTACTGAGTCTTCCTGTGATAAGATTCCCTGAGTTCCCAACATTTCTATGTGAGTTCCTCTTTGTTAGTGAGAATAAGATCCAGAATAGAATTCCACTGTGGCTAAGGCAAATCAAAAAATCTGTTTTGGGAGAGACAGACAGAGACAGAGAGAAAGAGACAGATAGACAGACACACATACACACAGAGAAACAGAGACAGAGACTGAGAAGAGGGAGAGGGAATGGGAGAGACCTGGATGACTGAAGTTCTCCCGGTACTACTTTGTCACATCTCTCTGCCAGGTTTATTATTCATTTCCCAGACTCTGAATCTATTTTCTCTTTTTGTTCAGCTGATACATAGCATAATCCAATGGCAAAATCTCTTCTGTCTTTTCCCATTAGCCATCAACAAAATGCTTGCTTTTCTTCCTCATTCTGGTTCCCAGATGCCCTCTGCTTTCGAATATATCTTTTCAATTTATAGTTATCTTCATACTACTACCTCTTCTGCCCATCTTATTTTTTTGAAAATTATATCAATGCAGAACCATAGGCAAGTCCTGGGTATTATGAGAACAAATTAGATAGTAGTCTCCTTTTGTTCAGGTCACTTCTTCCTCTTGCTTGTTGCCTAAACTTTGGACATGGCCCACATCCTGGGTATCCTGATTATGAGAATTGATGCTAATAGCTAGTGAGGGATGGGGGTATTGCCACAAAGTGTTGAAAATTTTTTCCTAAATCCTGAACTTTGGATGGGGAAAATCCCTATCCTGAATGATCAAAGGGAAAACTAAAAAAAAAAGTCTATTCTAAAAAAAAAAAAAAGAGAATTAAAATCATGGGCCAAGGGCTATCTGTCTTTCATGATGCATATTGTCCCTTTATTTTAAAAAGCTAAGGCAAATCAGAGTGTGCATTACCCTTTCTTCCTCTTGCTTATTGCCTAAACTTTAGATATGGTACCCATAATTTGTGTAAAGAGTTTTCATATATGTGGTGGAGAGAAGGATAATTAGGTTGGAGCCAGATCTCTTGGAAATCACGTGAATATGGATAAGTCCTTGTTCTTTTCTGGCCTTCAGTTTACTCATCTATAAAATTTCATGACTGAAAAAGATCATCTTGAGTCCTGTATTACTCACCTTAGAAAGTTGTTGTGAGATCTAATATAATGATGCTTGTTAAGAGCTTTGAAAAATCTAAAGTGTAAACTGCAGTTGTAATTATTATTATCATATTATTGAAAGGGTATATTGTGTCATGTATTGGACATATAGATGAGGTGTGTCCACATGGTCTTTTAGATATAGCTCACAGCAACATAGGAAACTCTCTCCAGTTTGCTTTCATCCCTCTTTCTGCCAGGAAAAATTTACTTCTGCTAAATGGGGAAACAAGAAATTGGTGCCACAGGATGGCTACTGCTCTCCTTAGAGAAAGGGTAGCAAACTAGAATTATATCTGTTTCCCCTTATATAGAGCCATATAAATGGCATAATGGATAGAGCAATGGATTTGAAATCAGGATGGTTCTTCTTCATAAGTTCAAATCCAGCCTCAAACAATTACTAATTGTGTGACACTGAGCAAATCATTTAATCCTGTTTGTCTCAAGATATCATCATATCTTTCCTCTCTTTCAATGTCATTCTCCATTATCCATTTTTATACCATCTACCAATTTACTTCTCAATTCTTGATAATTCAGTTGCCAATCACACCACTCAATCAAACTATTCTCATTAAGATTACTGGTAACCTTAACAGATAAATCTGTAACCTTTTCACTATGTTCATTCTACTTGACTTTTCTGCATCTTTGGACACCTTTTGTTGGTCAGAGATTGAAACAAATGAGGATTGGCTATAAAACTTCTTCAGGAAAGGAATTATCTTTTGCTTTTTTTGTATCTCCAGCATTTACACAATGTCTGGCACATAGTGGATGCTTAATAAATTTTTACTGATTAAAAGGACTTATGAGAACATGTATAGAGATTTTGTGGTACAGAGTAGGATTAGCAAACACTTAGATCTAGCGATATTTCTATCAGGTCCAAAACCCCAAGAAATCAAAGAGAAAGAGGAAAAGGATCTATATGTACATAAAATATTGTTGATATCTCTTTCATAGTAGTTTCCAATGGGAAAGGTGTTATCCTGTTGGGAAATAGCTAACAAATTGTGGCATATGAATGTCATAAAACATTATTGTCCAATAAAATATGTTGAAATGGATAATTTGAGAGAAACTGGTTACACCTTTAAGAACTGATGAAACTAGAAGTGAGCAGAAGATGATAACAAAATTATAGATAAAAACAACTTTGAAAGACTTAGAATTCTGATCAGTACAATAATGGACCATGAG
The DNA here is from genome assembly GCF_016432865.1 of Antechinus flavipes. Taxonomy (NCBI): domain Eukaryota; kingdom Metazoa; phylum Chordata; class Mammalia; order Dasyuromorphia; family Dasyuridae; genus Antechinus; species Antechinus flavipes. The sequence goes on along the minus strand of NC_067400.1, from coordinate 552,014,389 downwards.
TCCAAGAGCCTGAAAGTAAAACATACCCCTCATCTCCTGCCAGAGACTTACCGACTCCAAATAACAAAGAAGTATCATTTTTGGACATAATTTCTTTGGAATTTCACTTCCCAAACCGTATGGATATGCATCGAGGGATTTGTTTCCAAATACTAAAAAATGAAATCTCTGTTCTGTACCCCGCTCATGAGCACCAAAACTATCTTTCTGGTCGCTCACTGCAAAGGCCTTGGCATCTCCAAATTCAGACTTAACATCCTGCTATCACATAGCTTACTGAACATAGCAAATTTAGAGTAAAATTATTCTAAAGCTCAGCCATAGCCAAACCTGTGGGCTTCTGGGCTTTCCTGTATGTTTTGGATTGCTTTCCTTTATTTCAAGGAAAAGCTGAATAGGTAGATGTGTGTGGGAAAATGATTGTGATTTAATAATAAAAGACAACTAGTGATTAGAAATCATTTATCTTTTATTTCAATTTGATGATCTTACAATTTATGATTTGGTGATGCCTTTAAAATATTTCCATGTTAACCCTTTCTATGGATTGTTGTGGGGAAAGATAAGACTAGACTTAAGCTACCCTCCTCTCTAACTTGCCCTAGTTGAGCTATTGATAAGCAGACATGGAGCTGAGGGAGACCTACGTGCATGTATGCTCTAGAACTAGCTCCAATCTATCTTAGGAAGTTAATTATTACATTTTCAGTGTGAGTATTTATACTTAGAAATTGGCAAATAGTACATCAACTATTTTTTATTGCTAGTCTAGACTTAGGAAAGTGGTAGGAAAAAATAAGGTCACAGATTATACTTAAAAGTGTGTCATGGATACATTCCTTTTTGCAGATGGGGTAAGAATGGGGAAGAGCAATTGGTAAACATTTACTGGCACCATTGTCTGGGGTCCCAGGGTAGCTAGAATCCTGTCAAGATCTGAGAATGAGCTTGGAAGACTAGGATGAAGACTCCAGAGAATAAGATGGTTGTAAGTTGTCCAGGGACAGTTGCCTTATTACCAGAACCTGTAAAGGAAAGAATATAGGAGCAAGAGTTAGTTTAATTTGGAGGTTTGTTCCCATTGTCCCCTTTCTATCATTGCTGGATGACTGCAGGGTCTTTCCTTTTCTTCCTTTTCCTCATCCCTGACCTCCTCTCACTAGAGTGTACCACAGACAGTTATGGCTATATTGGAGAACATTCTAGACTGAGCACTGGTTCATAGGATCTGTAGTCTCATTGGAACCTATTCTATTTTGGCGTGGCTGACATGTGATTGTAATAGCTTCTTGAGCAGACGACATATCTCCAACTCTGTTCAAAGTGGAGAGTGAAGGGGGAGTGTTGTGCTTCTGGGGGTGCTGGGACAGGGTCCCTGAAGGTCCAATGGATGGCACCCAGAGAAGGATGGAGAAGAGAGGAGAGAAGCCTCATCAGGGACTTGTAGCACATTAATTGCTTCCTCCTCTGAAACAGAAATAAATCCTTTCAATTTCTTAGAGCTGGGCTTTAGACAGCCCTAAGCTCAGCACAGCTCATCTCATCTCAGCTCAGCCCAGCCTTTGTATCTGGCTTCATCACAGCTTTAGGAAGGAACTGATCAAATAGGGTAGGGCCAGACTTATTCTGTGTTCTGTGTCTCAGTCGTTCCAATATCCCAGGGCCATCCCAGTCCACTCTGCATTGCTCTTTTGGCAGAACTGGGCTTGTGTCTTCTATTCATGAAAATAGCTGGTGGCCTATCATCCAGAATCTTCCTCCACTTCCATGAAAGGGTCTCCAGAGAGGATAAAGGGAGAGGTGAAGGCCATGAGTATACTAGAATCTGTTATAGGTTCATATTCAGAGCTGGAAGGGACCTTAGAAATGATTATCCAACTCTCTTATTTTAAAGATGAGGAAATGGGGATCCAGGGAAATGAAACACTAGCTTGCCACACTGGTGGTAAATAGCATAGCCAAAGTTTGAACCCAGATTCTTTGACTCTTAATGTAATACTGTTTTTCCCAGATTGCACTGCCTCTTGACCATCCAGGTCATAGAGTAACCACATATCACCTATTTTATCCATAAAACCTTAGAATTGCGAAGGCCCTCAGGGACCACTGAGTCTAATCTCTCTTTAAGAATTTTCTCAGCAATATCTCCTAAGGGTGGTTAGTTATCCTTTGCTTAATCACAATCAATTGCACTTTATTGTGCCTCAATGCAGCTTCTAAAGCTGAGATGCCACAAGATATGGATTGCTTTTCTGTTGCTTGTTTAGCCTATCAGTTAACAATAAGGAAACACAGGTTCTCCATCACCCAGCACCACAGCATCCATATGTAAAGCCATCACTTAGAGCAAATAGCCAAGCTTTGAATGCTGTGGATTAGTCCACTTACCTTGGCAGAATACTCTCCAGGGATGTACACACTGATAATGAGGTTGGCACATGCATTGCCAGAGCTAGCTCTGTGTTTGAGGGCTCCAAAGGAAAGTGTGGGAGAGGAAAGGTATTAGACTGACTACCAAACTGAAGGTCTACAGAACATTGTGCTGATCTCATTGTTGTATGCCTGTGAAACCTGGAGGGTATACCAACGCCATGGCAGGAAACTGTATCTCTTCCATTTAAGTTGCCTTAGGAAAATTCTGAAGATCACCCAGCAGGATTAGATATCAACACAGATTCTTTCTCAAACTAGACTGCCAAGTGTTCAAAGTCTACTGCAAAAAAGCACAACTCTGGTGGACTGGCCACCCTTTTCAAATGCCAAATGCTAAAAAGACTACTTTGTGGAAAGTTCACAGGACAATTGTTCACAAGTTAGTCAGAAAAAATGCTATAAGGACACTCTCAAGGTCTCTCTTAAGAATTTTAGAATCAGGGGCAGCTAGGTGGCATAGTGAATAGAGCACTTGCCCTGAAGTCAGGAGGACCCAACTTCAAGTCTCGTCTTAGACACTTAATACGTTCTAGCTGTGTGACCCTGGATAAGTCACTTAACCCCAATTGCCTCAACCAAAAAAAAATAATTTTAGAATCAAACTATGACATAGGAGACACTGGCATAGGACCACCCAGCATGGATTGCACTCAATAGAAAGGTGCTATGTGCTAGGAGCAAAGCAGAATTGAAGTAGTTCAGAAGAAACACAACATGTGCAAAGTCAGTGAAGCCACCGAAATGTTCGTAGGGACCATTTGTGTCTGACCTGTGGCAGAGCATTCCAAAGTCACATTGGTCTGATCAGCCACAGCTGGATGCACTGTAAACATGACTCTAACATAATGATGTCAATTTAGTTCTCTTTAAGAACAGATAATAACCACCAACTTAAATCTGGAATCATGGGGACTAATTTCTTCCTGAGCAAATCTATTTGATTGGAAGATATGATTTTGTCTCTCCAGGCTAGATCATACCCATGCCTTCTAGACAGAAATGGTCTGTGTTTTTCTAAAGTGATTCCTAGGAATGGAGGCTGCCCATTCTCCTTCACTTCTTCGTACTCAAGTCCACAGGAATATCTTCCTGCACCAACATCACTGGCTGGACTCCAAGAATAATTGGTTCTAGGAACAGGTTCAGAGACTAATATTTAGTCAGCAGAAGTTTTGAATGTCCCAGTCCTTACATACTATACTTGTTGGGACTATCTCACCATAGTCCAGAGTGCTGTAGTACCAAGACCACTGGATTTGGAGCCCAGAGGTGCTGGATTTCAGTCCTGGCTCTTCTCCTTATAACCTGTGTGTCCTCCTTTTTCTCTTCTTTCTCCTCCTTCTTTTCCTTCTCAATGGAATTAATTTGGAACTGACTCCTGTGAATATTCTGTTCAATCTCTGATTAGAAAGCTAGTAAGTCCTGGGAGTAGAAACTGAAACCCAATTACCTTTGATCTAAGACCACCAGTGTAGTAAATGGCCGCACATATATTATAACCTCCACTCTGATCTCTCCACAGCCCAACCCAAGTATTACCTTGTATGAAACCCCAACTCACCTACTAAGGCACAGTTATACTTGCTAGATTTTCTTTTACTAGTTAGATGAACCATTGTAATGCCTTTGGGATCTTCAGAGAACTTAGTGACATTAAACTCTTCATATGGGGGGATCAGCACCTCCCTTTCATCAGCATACTCGGATAAATGTTCAATGGAAGCTCCCTCACATGTGTCCACATAGTAGATGGTCCCTAAGTTACCTGAGAAATTTTTGGCTACATTTACATCCTTAGAGGCTGAAGCAAATTGACCAAAGCGCATTTTTCCTTTCCCATCAGGGTACACCTTCACTTTGACCCCTCTATAAACCTTTCTGCAGGATCTTTCCAGGGTTTGAATAGCCCTGGTGAGATAGAAATGGAAAGCTTTGAAATGGAAGTTTTTCACATAAGACTCCAGGGACTCACAGCATCCTTTCACTGCTTGATTAAAGATTTGATACATCTGATAGTCTTCCAATGTATAAGCAATGACAGCAATTTCAAACATCTTGTCCATTTTTTTTTGGTCAGGAGACATATTTTTCCAATGATTTTCTGCTTTTCCCCAAACTTCGTTGAATTCTGGGTTTTTTGCCCTTTCTTCTTTTAAGAGCTCTATTGCCTTTATATTCATGGTCTTTTCACAGCCCCTATATTGGTCATCAAAAGAATTGTGTTCAAAGCTCATTCGATAATTTTGCAGTTCCAGTGATTCCTGGAAAGAAGAAAGAAATCTCAATTGCATTCAGAATATCATCACTGTCTACATTTTAAAAAATCATTTCAACAACAATGGCTGATGGAGAAAGTAATCAGAGACACGAACTACTTGGTGATGACAGTCAAAGTAGATCTAGATGAATGCCCTATTTTTTTAGAGGTGATTTCCCCATCTTATTCCAGTGGCAATGCAGCGAGAACTACTTCCCTCACTGACTGGCCCTGAAACTTGGCAGTCTGATACTGCCTTCTTTCCCCATGGGATCACCACATTGGTGCTGTACTTGTTTTGGGCACCTCTCAGGCTTCAGGCCAACTGAGCTCAGAACTCTGAACCTCAAGTGATCCACTGTAGAGGGAGGAGCTTTGGAGAAGTATCCTTGAAACAAGGTGTAAACTCAGTGGAATTGATAAGATGATTGTTTTCTGGTTCACATATATACTTAGTACTTAGCATGATGATATAATGGCTCTCTAGTTCACACATACAGTCAGTATACTGTAATGATGTAATTGTAATAGGGTTTTAAAACTGGGGACGGAGTCAGACTCAGGGGGAGACTGGTTGAGACTAGCAGACTGGCAGACTGCTGGAGGAGACTGGGTCAGACTGAGACTGGGTCAGACTATGACAGACACAGACTGTGTAAGAGACAATAAAGACTTTGGACCCTATTCTTGTCCATTCTGTGATGTCTATCCTGCTGAGACCAAGGCCCTTCCAGAGGACCTCCAGAAAGCTAGCCTGAACATTACAATCCACCAATTGCAGCCTCCTTGGTAACAGGGATTATGGGCATGCCTCACTATATCTGGCTTCTCATAATCTTTGGAAAAACAGGGAAAAAATGCTGGGTCATGGGAGTACCAAAAGGGAGGACAGAGGCCATTTTGTCCTTTGGTGACAATAAGTTTTCTGCCATATTGCAGAAAAGCCCTTATTGAGCAAGAAGCAGAGATGTGTGACTGGGAAAGGGATTGGCCTGAGGGTCCCAGTACAGTTGTGCATAAGCAAGGATGCCTTGATAGGGTCTCTCACCTAGGATTGGTTGCTGACATGTCTGGATTGGCTCTCCTCCCATTGGTAGATGGGACATGCAAATCCCAGGAGCTGCTTCTCTGAATGGTGATTGGAGATTGCCTAGGTTTTCACACTAATCATGCTTACAAAATATTTATATCAACAAGGCCGTGCTGAATAATAAACTGGAGCTCTTTTCACACTCTATGTGTCTCCCCCCTTATTCATCTCGCCTCTGAGATCAAAGGGCTCTTATACTTTGAGCTCTCAATCAGGATGGCCAGCAACAAGTGGTGCCTGAGAACAGGGACTTGAAATGAAAGGGGCACCAGAGGCATCACTGAATGGTCAAGAACTGCTACGTGATCAAGACAATCTCCAAGAGGACTCCAGGGGGAGAGCCCACTGAGCTCTGCTGTTTCCAAACATGGCAGAGTATGGCAGAGACAGTAAGTAACCTAATGGGGCAGAAATAGGCACCCTACTCCCTTCACACAGGGAAGCGTATGTCTGGACTATATATAAATGTATAAAAGAGCAGGGGGGCACAGTTCAATTAGGAAATTCCTGGACATGTGGACAAAGTTTCTCCATGGTTACCTGAGGAAGGCTGTTAAAATTGGGAGAGATGGATTGTTTTTGGTGAACAACTCACCATTTGTAATAAGCAATGCCCAGCAGAAATGCAAAAAAGCCATTTTATTATATATAATCTCATTAAACAAGTCTGAAATCAGAAACAGAAATGGTCAGGAAGTTTGCATTTGGAGCACAGACTGGCCCATCTCTTAGCAGTAAATGTCCTTCTCTTGAGCCTGAGGTAGATGAAAATGAATGGCACCCCCCTCCACCACCTTTGGCTCTGCCCTATTCTTGTGTCTATCTGGATTTACAGCCTTTCCAAGGCTCTCCTAATGTAAAGTCTAAGAATGAAATCTGGATGAGAGAATTTTTAGAACAGATCTGGTTGACTGCTGCTCAGGTTGCTCCAGGGGCAAACATAAATTTTTACTTTGAGCAACTTAGTGGCAGGAGTAGGAGGCAGTAAGGAGGTGTTGATGCCTGCTGAACTGGTAAATTGGTAAAAAGACAGAAAGACAGGAACCATTTTGCCCCTTAATAATAGATGGCTCACATATTAACTTATGGGCTAGGGATATATTACACCAATTAGTGATGAAAATTACCACAGATTTCTGGGAGGGACCATTGCTACTGCGGCTTCCACCATTCCAAAAATGACTTGGACTACCAACATACCAGTATGAATAGAGTAATGGCCCCTGATCAAAGAAAAAAAAAAAAAAACCCAGCTTCTCCATATCAGCGTTTTAGGAGTTACAAGTATCATTTTCTTATATAGGAATATAAACAATTTAATTTTATTGAATCCCTTATGATTTCTCTTTACTTTTTACCTTTTTATACTTCTTTTGCATCTTATATTTGAAAATCAAAATTTCTATTCAGCGCTAGGCTTTTCATTAGGAATGCTTGAAATTCCTCTACATTGAAAAGTTATTTTTTTCTTCTGAAGAATTATACTCAGTAGGAAATTCTTGGTTATAATCTTAGCTCTTTTGCCCTCCTGAGTTTCATATTTCGAGCCTTCCAATTTTTAAATGTAAAAACTACTAAATCCTGTGTTATCCTGACTGTATCTCTTAGAACAACATGTGCATTGTTTCTTTTTGACTGCTTGCAATATTTTGTCCTTGATCTGGGAGATCTGGAATTTGGCTATAATATTTTTGGGGGGTTTTCATTTGGGGATCTCTTTGAGGAGGTGATGGGTGGATTTTTTCAATTTCAATTTTATTCTATATTTAATCTTTGATTCTAGAATCTCAGGTAAATTTTACTTAATACTTTCTTTAAAGATGATATGTATTGTTTATGTGTTTGAGGTGATCCAATATTTCTTAAATTCTTTTCTTCATTGGGTTTTTGTGTGTTTTTTACAATTTGACCTATTCTGTTTATAAGACGTTATTTTCTTTAGATTTTTTTTGTGCCTCATTTTACCATGGTATTGATTCTTTTTTTTTACTCCATGATTTTCTTGCGTCACTCTTACTTCTCTTACTAATTTTTCCTTTCCTTCTTTTGTTTGATTTTCAAAATTCTTTTTGAGTCTTTCTATGGCCTTAGACTAATTCATATTTTCCACTAGGAGTTTTGGCTTTTCTGTCCTTCTGAGTGTGTGCTTTGATCATCCTTGTCCCTGTAGTAATTTTCTATGGTGAGAATTATTTTCCTCTCATTTTCTTTTCTTTTATTTTTTTTTTAAATTATAGGTTTTTATTTACAAAACATATGCATGGGTAATTTTTCAACACTGACCCTTGCAAAACCTGTTCCAAATTTTCCCCTCTTTTCCTCTACCCCCTCCTTTAGATGGCAGGTATTCCAATTCATGTTAAAATATATGTTAAATCCAAAATATATGTATACATAGCCATACAGTTATCTTGCTGCATGAGAAAAATCAGATCTAGAAAGAAAAAAAAACCTGAGAAGAAAAAAAGGGAGGCAAACAACAAAAATGTGAAAATGTGAAAATGCTATGTTATGGTCTACACTTAGTTCCCACAGTTCTCTCCCTGGGTGTCAATGGCTCTCTTAATTACTGAACATTTGGAATTGATCTGAATCAATTCATTGTTGAAGAGAGCCTTGTCCATCACAGTTGATCATCATATAGTCTTGTTGCCATGTATATTGATCTCCTGGTTCTGTTCATTTCACTAAGCATCAATTCATGTAAGTCTCTCCAGACTTCTCAGAAATCATCCTGTTGGTCATTTCTTACAGAACAATAATATTCCATAAATTCATATACCATAATTTATTCTGCCATTCTCCAGTTGATGGGCATCCATTCAATTTCCAGTTTCTAACCACTATGAAAAGGGCTGCCACAAACATTTTTGCACACATGTGGGTCTCTTTCCCTCCTTTAATATCTCTTTGGGATTTATAAACCCAGTAATAACATTGCTGGATCAAAGGGTATGCATAGTTTGATAACTTTTTGAGCATAGTTCCAAATTGCTCTCCAGAATGGTTGGATTTGTTCACAGTTCCACCAACAATGTATCAGTGTGCCAGTTTTTGCACATCCCCTTCTACTTTCATCATTATCTTTTCCTGTCATCTTAGCCAATCTGAGAGATAGGTAGTGATATCTCAGAGTTGTCTTAATTTGCATTTTTCCAATCAATAGTGATTTGGAGCACCTTTTCATATGACTAGAAATAGTTTCAATTTCTTCATCTGAAAATTGTCTGTTCATATCTTTTGACCATTTATTTATCTATTGGAGAATGGCTTGATTTCTTATAAAATTGTGTCAATTTTCTGTATATTTTGGAAATGTGGTCTTTATCAGAACCTTTAAATGTAAAAATATTTTCCCAGTTTATTGCTTTCCTTCTAATCTTGTCTACATTAGTTTTGTTTGTACAAAAACTTTTAAACTTAATATAATCAAAATTATCTATTTTGTGATCAACAATGAATTTCTAGTTCTTCTTTGGTCACAAATTCCTTCCTCTTCCACAGGCCTGAGAAGTAAACTATCCAATGCTCTTCTAATTTATTTATCATGTCATTCTTTATGATTATAAACCCATTTTGATCTTATTTTGGTATACAGTGTTAAGTATAGGTCAATGCCTAGTCTCTGCCATACTAGTTTCCAATTTTCCCAGCAGTTTTTGTTGAATAGTGAATTCTTATCCTAAAAGCTGGGATCTTTGGGTTTGTCAATCACCAGATTTCTATAGTCGATATTTTGTCCTGTGAACCTAACCTATTCCACTGATCAACTAGTATATTTTTTAGCCAGTACCAAATGTTTTTGATGACCTCTGCTTTATAATGTAGTTTTAGATCAGGTACAGCTAGGCCACCTTCATTTGATTTTTTTTTTATTAGTTCCCTTGAAATTCTTGGCCTTTTCTTCTTCCAGATGAATTTTGTTGTTATTTTTTTCTAGGTCAATAAAATAGTTTTTTGGGAGTTTGATTGGTATAGCACTAAATAAATAGATTAGTTTAGGTAGTATTCTCATCTTTATTATATTTGCTCAACCTATTCAAGATTATCTGGTATTTTTCCAGTTGTTTAGATTTGACTTTATTTGTGAGGAAAGTGTTTTGTAGTTTTGCTCATATAGTTCTTAATTTTCCTTTGGCAGATAGATTCCCAAATATTTTATACTATTGATGGTTATTTTAAATGGAATTTCTCTTTGTATCTCTTGCTGTTGGATTTTATTTGTGATGTGTAAAAATGCTGATGACTTATGTGGGTTTATTTTGTATCCTGCAACTTTGCTAAAGTTGTGGATTATTTCTTATAGCTTTTTAGTTGATTCTCTGGGGTTCTTTTAAGTATACAATCATAACATCTGCAAAGAGTGATAATTTGTTTTCCTCACTACCTACTCTAATCCCTTTAATCTCTTTTCCATCTCTTATTGCCAAAGCCAGCATTTCTAATACAATATTGAATAGTAATGGTTATAATGGGCAACCTTGTTTCACCCCTGATCTGATTGGGAATGATTCCAGTTTATCCCCATTACATATGATGCTTACTATGGTTTTAAATAGATGCTCCTGACTATTTTAAGGAAAAGTCCATTTATTTCTATATTCTCTAGTGTTTTTAATAGGAATAGGTGTTGGAGTTTATGAAATGCTTTTTCTGCATCTATTGAGATAATCATATGATTTGTTAATTTGGTTATTGATATAGTCAATTATGCTAATAGTTTTCCTAATATTGAACCAGTCCTGCATTCCTGGTATAAATCCTATCTAGTTGGGGTATATTATCCTGGGGATGATTATGAGTAATCTCTTTGCTAATGTTTTATTTAAGATTTTTGCATCAATATTCATTAGGGAGATTGGTCTATAATTTTCTTTCTCTGGTTTAAGCATCAGTAAACATGCCTGTGTCATAAAAGAAATTTGGTAGGAGTCCTTCATTCCCTATTTTTTCAAATAGTTTATATAATATTGGAGTTAATTGTTATTTTAATGTTTGGTAGAATTCACATGTAAATCCATCTGGTCATGGGGATTTTTTTTTAGGGAGTTGATTAATAGCTTGTTCTATTTCATTTTCTAAAATGGGACTCTTTTAAGTAATTTATTTCCTCTTCTGTTAATCCGGGCAATCTATATTTTTGTAGGTATTCCTCCATTTCAATTAGGTTATCAAATTTGTTGGCATAAAGTTGGGCCAATAAACTCCTAATTTTTGCTCTAATTTTCTCTTCATTGGTAGAAAATTCTCACTTTTCATTTTTAAGACTAACAATTTGATTTTTCTCTTTCCTTTTTCTAATCAAATTTATCTATTTTGTTGATTTTTTCATAAAACCAACTCTTAGTTTTATTTATTAATTCAATAGATTTTTTTTACTTTCAATTTTATTTATCTCTCCTTTTATTTTTAGAACTTCAAGCTTGGTATTTGATTGGGGGGGGGGTTAATTTGCTTTGTTTTTAGCTTTTTTAGTTGCAAGCCCAATTTACTGATCTCCTCTTTCCCTATTTTATGCAAGTAAGCATCTAGAGATATAAAATTTTTCCTTATTACCACTTTGGGTGCATCCCACAAATTTTGGTATGTTGTCCCATTATTGCCATTCTCTTGGATGAAATTATCAATTGTGTCTATGATTTGTTGTTTCACCCATTCATTCTTTAGGATGAGATTATTTAGTTTCCAATTTATTTTTGGTCTCTTTTCCCCTAGTCCTTTATTGAATGTAATTTTCATTGCATTATGATCTGGAAAAAATGTATTTACTATTTCTGCCTTTCTGCATTTGATTTTGAGGTCTTTATGTCCTAATATATGGTCAATTTTTGTATAGGTTCCATGATCTACCAAGAAGAAAGTCTCCATTCTGTCTCCATTCAGTTTTCTCCAAAGATCTATCATACCTAATTTTTCTAATATTCTACTTACCTCTTTAACTTTTTTCTTATTTATTTTATGGTTTGATTTATGTAGTTCTGAGAGAGCGAGGTTGAGATCTCCAACTATTATAGTTTTGCTATTTCTTCTTGAAGCTCTCTTAACTTCTCCTTTAGGAATTTCCATGCTATATCACTTGATGCATATATATTTAGTATTGATATTGCTTCATTACCTTTAGCAAGATATAGTTTCCTTCCTTATCTCTTTTAATTGGATAAATTTTTGCTTTTGCTTGATCTGAGATCAGGGTGGCTACCCCTGCTTTTTTTAACTTCACCTGAAGCATAATAGATTCTTCTCCTACCTTTTACCTTTACTCTGTATGTATCATTGTGCTTTAAATGTGTTTATTGTCAATAAGATATTGTAGGATTCTGGCTTTTAATCCAGTCTGCTATCTGCTTCTGCTTTATGGGAGAGTTCACCCCATTCACATTTACAGTTAAAACTACTAATTTTATATTTCCTTCGATCTTATTATCCCTCAATTATACTTTTCTTTTTCTTTTTCCTTCCTTCCCAATATTTAACTTATGATCACCACTTGTCTCAAGCAGCCCTCCCCCTTTTGAATCCCTCCCCATTTAGAGTCCCTTCCCCTTTCTTATACCTTTCCCCTACTATTTCTGTTTTCCCTTTTATTTAGCCTACCCCTTCCCTTTGGCCTTTCCCCTCCTTCTTTTCAATAAAGTGAGAGAAGTTTCTTTGTAAACCAAATATATCTAATATTTTTTCTTTCAGCCAGATCTGATGAGAGTAAGATTCATACAATGTCCATCCCCCTCCCTTTTTCCCCTCAAATGTAATAGGTTTCCTTTGCCTCTTCATGAGGTATAATTTCCCTCATTTTACCTCCACTTTTCCCTGTTTTTGGTACAATCCCCTTTCTACCTCTAGTTCTTTTTTTTCTATAACAGTAAAATCAAATTATACATGTACTCTCTACGTATACCCATAAAAGAAATATAGTGCTCAAGAGTTCTTTTTACCTTTTTATGCTTCTCTTGAATCCTATATTTGGAGGTCAAATTTTTTGTTTAGCTCTGGTCTTTTCATCAGAAATAAATAGAATTCACCTATTTCATTTAATGCCCATTTTCATCCCTGGAAGAAAATGCTCAGTAGGGGAGGATATTTTATTCTTGGCTGCATTCCAAGTTCCTTTCCCTTTCAGAATATGTGATTCCAGCTCCTTCCATTCTTTAAGGTGGAAACTGCTAGATCCTGGGTGATCCTTATTGTGACTCCTCACTATTTGAATTTTTTTTTCTGGCTACCTATAACAGTTTTTTCTTGGTGTGATAGTTCTGAAATTTTGCCATGATATTCCTTGGAGTTTTAATTTTGAGGTCTCTTTTAGGAGGTGTTCTCTGAATTCTTTCAATGGTTATTTTACCTTCTGATTCTATGACATCAGGGCAGTTCTCTTTGATGATTTCCTTAAAAATAATGTCTAGACTCTTTTTTTCATCACAGTTTTCAGGGAGTCCAATAATCCTTAGATTATCTCTCCTAGATGTGTTTTCTAAGTCGCTTGTTTTCCCAAGTAGATATTTTATATTTTTTCTATTTCTTAATTTTTTTTTTTTTGGTTTTGCTTGACTGATTATTAATGTTTCATCGAGTCATTTGTTTCCATTTTTCCATTTTGATTTTTAGTGAATTATTTTCTTAATTTACTTTTTTAATTTTTTGTCCAATTGAATTTTTAAATGAGTTGTTTTGTTCTATGGATTTTTTTTTCCATTTCACAAATTCTGTTTTTTAGGGAGTTTGTTTTCTTTTTCCACTTTATCAAATCTATTTTTTAATGAGTTATATACCTTTTCCAAACCCTCTTGCATAGTTTTCCTTTCCTTTCCTTATTTTTCTTTTATCTCTCTTTTGAGATCCTTTTAAATTTCTTCTAGCAGAGTCTTGTTTGAAGGGGACCAAGTTATATTACCCTTTGGGACTTCATTTGGAGACAATCTCCTTTTAGTCTCTACAGAGTTTGAAATCTATTCTTCTCTTTCTGATCATTTTCTAGCTTATTTCTTGCCTTTTAATTTTATGCTAAAGTGAGACACTGTTTTCCAAATGAAGAGGTTACTGTTGCAGTCTGAAAGTTTTTTGTCCATCTGTTTTCAGAGGTAATTCAGGGGACCTTTAAGTTTTTGACCCTTCTAAAGTGGTGTGATCTAGGGAGAGATGTGTTTATTACTCTCCTATACTGTGCAGTGATTTGTAAGTAACCCCAAGCACTTTTTTTGACCCTAGAACTTTAATCAGGGCCCTTGTTCCCCTATGGCTGTAAGATCTGCTGTCTTAGTGTTTCTAGCACTAGCACTAAGACTCAGGACTTCAACCCAAATCCAAATGACCCAGATCCAAATGTAGGCAATGCAAGAAAATCCTGCCCCTGGTTCTAGCAAAGAGATTCCTGTAAATCTCTATCTGACCTGTTGTCAGATCCCCTTATCACTTGTGGGCTGATAGGTCTGGAAAGTACCCTGGCTGAAACTGATTCAGTGTCACTCCTAAGCCTGTTCCTGGTTCTCTGGGATCTGGTTGGCAGTGGTATAACTTGCACTAGATTGTACTTCACTCTCACCCCAAAGTAATAGATTTTTCTTGCTGATCTTAAAAGTTATCTTGGACTAATAATTGTTTTACTCTGTCTTTCTGCAGATTCTGCTTTCATTTTGTATCAATATTAAAAGGTATGGGGTTTGGTTTGGGGGAGAACTCTGCTGAGTCCTTGCCTTTTTTTCTGCCATCTCAACTTTGCTTCTGCGGATCATTCTTATTATCATTTACCACATTACCAAAGTGGACATCATTGACAGTTGTGTTTTTGACACTGAAACTAACATTATTCTCAGGTCGAGCCTAACTCAAACCTTCATGGTGCATTTCAACAGAATGAAGTAAATTATTGACTGGGGCAAAGGTGAGTGATCACCTGACTTTAGAACAGGCCAACAGTGTACAGTAGCAATATCATCAATTTCCTAGACATCATGGAGGGGTAGACTTGTCTTTTGGATGAGCTGCTTGTGCAATGTAATCCAAAGTTTCAAGATATATAGTTCTACTTGCCTTGTCATCTTTACAAATGACTTTCTATCCCTTATATTAGAGCTTGGCTCCAGCATGTTTTCACTAATCAACCTGAAAAAGGATTACAAAAGTTACTGTGTCAGGGTTTTAGCCAATTTTCTTACTACAGGCAGGGCTTTATAAACTTCCACTTGTGACCCCTTCTGCCAGAGAAATTTTTACATGATTCCAGGTATATAAGTATAAAATAGGTATGCAAATCAAATGTTTATTGATAATAAATTATAATTTTGTGACCCCCCCACATTTAGTTACAATACCCTACAAGGATTTATGAAGCACAGTTTGAGAAGCTGGGAATGTAGGTACTTACTTTCCTAACAATTTTGTCATACCTCTTCTGTTGAGGGTGGGGGCACATAGAGATCTATTTTGTTGACACCAAGAATAGGTATTTTATACCTACTGTGTAAGTCAGAAGGACATATTCCCAGTTCTGCCTATTCAACTTCAAATTCACTAATACTAGATGCAAAAAATCAGGATAGCATAGTCGGCCTGATATGTGCCTGTCTTCATGTTCTTGATAAATTTCTTATGTCCTTGGAACATCAACAATGGTCACAAAATACTTTCTGGTCTCAGATTTCCACAGGAAGATATCAATAGGGATACCACATTCACATTCATCCTTTAGCTTATTCAAGACCAAGGTATCTTAGAAGGAACCTTTTCCCATCTCAGCAGCCACTTCCATGAACTTCTCAATTGCTTTCTTATCAATTTCATATTTGTAGATAAGGATACCACTAAAGGTGGATTTTCTAGAATATACATGTCCAGTGACTCACAGGGATCCTCAAAGTACGGCCCGTGGGCCAGATGTGGCAGCTGAGGATGTTTAACCCCCTCACCCAGGGCTATGAAGTTTCTTTTTTTAAAGGCCCACAAAACAAAGTTTTTGTTTTTACTATAGTCCGGCCCTCCAACAGTCTGAGGGACAGTGAACTGGCCCCCTATTTAAAAAGTTTGAGAACTCCTGGACTATATAGTGTTAATGTGGCTCTTTTCCTTGCCAGTTTTTGTGAGATTTAGTGATGATTTTCACAACTGTGTTTTTATGGCAAACTGGTGGTGAAAAAGCATTTATTGTCCTTTGAGATAGAGACCTAGATTCAAGTTCCACATCTGAGAACTTGGGAAAGAGTGATGACCAGTAGTATTAAGTCAAAACCAAGAATTAATATTTTGAATTCTCTCTCTCTCTCTCTCTCTCTCTCTCTCTCTCTCTCTCTCTCTCTCTCTCTCTCTCTTTGTCTTCAGCTTTCCTCTTTTCTTCTTCCCGGTGCTCCCTTCTCTCTTTATTTTTCTCTACTCTTCCTTGCATCAAACATATAACCACCAATTAGTATTTCCCAAAGGAGTCAGAAATAAGGATTTGATTAGTGTGTAATGTCCCTTACATTGTTATGCTTCAAACCAAGAAATTATTTGCTTATTCTGATATGAATATGTCTATTGTTCTATTAGGTAGTCAAAACTTTTTTTAATTAAAGTCTTTTATTTTCAAAACATATGCATAGAAAATTTCCAACGTCCACCCTTGTAAAATCTTGTGTTCCCCCAATTTTTTTCCTTTATTCTTCCCACCCCTTCCTCTAGTACATCAAAAATCTAAACTTCACCATGGAGCATTGTTTTCCATTGCTAGAGAATCTCATCTTTGGTTAATAATGAATGTAAATTGTGAGTTGGAAATTATTTGGGTGAGTGGGATTTCTTATTTGTTGAAGGAATCATCTTGGTCAGAAATATTGCCAATCAGAATCTTCTTTTGATTCTCTTCAATTAAATTCAATGGACATTTTATTAAGTACTTACATGTCTTATTTGTATGTAGTCCTTGTACATCATCTTATCATTTAAAGAACATGTCCTCCTTAGGGGCAGGGAATATTTTTATCTTTTTTTTTTTTTTTTTGTATTTCCATTGTTTAGCACAGTTCCTGACACATAGTAATCATTTGATACATGCTTGTTAATTGTTAATTACAAGGATGAAAAGAAAAGAAAATGGAATAGTTGATCCTTTTAAGGAGTTTAATATCTATTAGGGAGAAGATCATAGGTTATGGCATCAACTTAAACAAGAAGGATTTAGGTTAGAGGACAACAAGAATTCAAGACATAGAGAATGGTTGAACACAAATAGCTAAAGAACTTATGCAATGGGACTTTGACACATGCCCTGATTCCCTGTAGGTGCCCATGTCAAGGAAGCTAGAGACTCACTTCTGGAAGAGGACATTCTGTGGTGGCCTGCTCCATGCCAGGGAGCAGCCTTTTTCTATTGAATGTCTAACAATAATTGTCTGTATTTAAATCTACCAAGAGAGATACAGTCATGGTGTGTGTGTGTGTGTGTGTGTGTGTGTGTGTGTGTGTGTGTGTGATGTCTTGGGGTGAAGAGCATGCTCATCCAAAGCACAGTCACCATATAGCAATTGGGAAAAAGCCCGTGGGCACTATCCTCTCTTTTTAGGACTTTTGGTCCTATATTGGACTTGGCATTTTATTCTTGTTTTCTTTGTCCTTTTCAGTTTGAGGTAGAGAAAGTGAAATCCTGGACCTGGGAGCTTGAATTATGGGGGCACTGGATCCCAGGAATCCAGTCTAGATGTTGCCATAGGCCAAAAGGGAAGTCCTGAGGAGCCAGGGTCCTAGGACACAAGTTTGGAATCTGGGGTGAAACTTCGAACTTGATGGGACTAATGCTCCTTAGAAAGTGAATTAAACTTTGTGCTCCTAATCCCTAATCCTTCCCAAGAAACTAAAGTGATAGTGGTGATAGGATTGTGTTTGTTCTTGCTCTACCTTTGAAGTAAACATACTTTTGTAAAAATTAATCTGATGTTAAATGAGACTGGGATTCTTGGACACCTAAAATTTGGGGAAAATAATCAATGTTGTCTTGAGTTAAAGACAGGTATTAATGTCATTTAATTTAAAGGTAATGACCTTAAAACTACCAGAAAAGAAACTTGGGAGAAGGGCTTGAAATGTCACACACTTGATCTTCAGATGGTGGTCAGATTAGTCATTGTTACACTTGATTAGATAGGACCCAAGCAAAGACCAGGTACCCAGGTGGTAGAGTGAATAGAGTGATACCCTGGAGCCAGGAATTCAAATTTGACCTCAGATACTTTGTTAGCTAGGTTCCTGAGCAAATCAACTATTTGTCATTCTATTTACCTCCGTTTCTTCTTTTATAAAATGAATTAGAGGAAGAAGTGGCAAACCACTTTATTATCTTTGCCAAGAAAACCCCAAAATGGATGTCTCAAAGAGTTGGACATGACTAAATAAAAATAAAACAAAAACAAAATGCAAAGATTGAGTCCTGAAATTCCCATGGTTCCATTGGATAATTGCATTATTATCCAATCATTCTCAGTGCTTTGATTTCTCTTTCCTTCTAACCTAAATCCTTCATGTTTCAATTAATTCTATACCTGTGACTCCTCAGTATATATTAAGCTTTAAGAGAGTCTACTTTCATTTTTTAAAAAATCTTTTCATCCTGATGCCTAGCATAGTGCAAAGTACTTAGCAGGCACTTAACAAATGCCTATGAATTGGTTTATATCAGTCACATCCTTGGAATAGGGAGAATCACTGAGATTCTCCTTCCTCCCCCTTTTTTTTTGGTCACCAACATCCTTAAAGAAAGGTCCATAATAGGTGCTTGCTCTGTTTAGTTTATTTACCAACCAGCCTTGGCACATCCAGATGGATGAATTCTAGGTTCTTTATCCTTCCCCTTGTAAGTGTTATTTTCCATCTCTTACATTACCATCCTGACTTCTTTATGTCTGAACCCTATGATCACCCAATTTTATTCCTATGGGTTGGAAAGAAGGCATAGTGTATGTGGGTAACATGGACTACTCACTCCAGATGTAATAAGCTGAAACATCAGGACAATTACAATGGAGATGACCATTGTGTACTTCATGTGGGTATTTGGTTCCTGTCCAAGGTCTTATTGCTGGTTGTTTCCTCTTCAATCTTGATATCACCTTTGAAATTAAAACAAGATAAATTAAAAAAGTACTCTTTTGTTTGTCTTTCTATTATCAATTACAAACACCTTTGATATTTAAAGTGCTTCTCTATCTGATTCCAACTTATTTTTCTGCACTGATTTCAAATGACTGAATTTCATTCACTTTTCTTTTCAGACAAAAAGACTTGATGTTACATTTTCTATATTGTGTTGCAGGCTGTGTTTCATACTTGAACTTTACTTCTTGAAATCCTTAGCACATTTCAAGTTCCTGCTCATGAGTGAAACATTTTCCTGACTCAAGTTGTTTATGCCATCTTTAAAATGCTTTAAATATGTTTTCTACATTACTACATGCTTTATTTTCCACTTTCCACATGAATACAGGCTTTTGAAGGGACAGGGATTGTATTGAGTATCATAGTCTATGGAAGTTAGCCCTTGATTGATGTCCACATATAGTTTCAGTTCAAGCAACCATGTAGAAACCTCTGCATTAGCCACACCTTCCTCCTTTTCTCGATTTGACCCATTGGTGAACTAGTAAAATTCTACACTGTCCTTTTGTCTTGAGTATCTTTTCCTATTATCATATCATCAGTTGTGCCCTGATAATCTTTAGCCTTGGATCACTCACACTATTACTTTGTCTTTTCTTTTACACACTCATTGCTGGATAAAGATGAAGAAAATCATGAAACCATTCCAACTGGGTCCACTACAATTTTATGTTATAGAGCCTCAACTGGACCCTCAATGCTGAAGGACAATCCTACTATGCTACCCTCATCAACTCACTATCCCATTTCATATAGTGGTTCTTCTAAATCTTTTCATCCTTCCTCAAATCTCTCAAGGTTCTCAACATTGATTGCCAATGGAAAACCCCAAATTTAATGCATCTAGAAATATTACTGTCAACGCACTAGAATTTTAACATTAAACATTTCTTCATATATCCTATATGCATCCTTTTATAAGCCAAGAAGAGTACATATCATTTAAGATTATAAGACATAGGATTACAAAAAAGATAGAAGTCACCTTAGAGATACAATGAAAAAAAATAAACTGGAACATATAGTACTTCAAAACCCAAAGGTAAGTACTTTATACTCAATAACAACCTATTCATAAATCTTGCCCCACTTCAAAATATTCTGTATATAGCTACCAATTAAAAAAAATTATTATTGTCACTCTCCCAACTTTAGGAAATTAGGTGGTGCAGTGTATTGAAAGCTGGATTTGTGTGACATGAAAAATCTGTGTAATCAATAATCAATTTTATTAATTATGTTAGCAGATAATTAACATTATGGTGATTTGACTTTCTCTCATAAATTAAAGATTAATCATGGAGGTCATTCAATGCTTATATATTATAAGAAGAGTGAGTATTCCTGAAAGGTGGAAATTACTGAGAGAATGAATATCAGAATGAGACATGGGTTTACTTCAATGATTGTGTCACTCAAGGACAAAGAGAGATTCATCCCAACCAGACCACTCCCATCTAGGACAATGTATACAAAAGAATCTACCCTCTATCCAGTCATTGAACAATGAACATTGTTGAGGTAAAATTTCCACCTAGATTTTTTTGGGGGGAATAAATTCTTTGGGTAGGATCAGAAATACCCTCAAGAGGCTGGAGTATGAATGACAAAATTAAAAGGAAGAACTTTCCCCTACCTCCCTGCCATATTAATTGGCTATTAATATAAGAAAGAAGTAATAATTTCTTTTACTTGGAATCAAGAAAACCTGGGTTCAAATCCTGCCTCACATAATTACTAGATGTGTGACACTGGGCATGTCACTTAATCTTGATGATCCCAGTTTTTTCATTTGTAAAATGGGAGAAATAAAATCACCTACTTCCCAGGGATGTTATGAGAATAAATTGAGATGTTTGTAAAGTGGAATAAATTCCAGTGGCTCCATATCATCTTTATTATGAAATATAAATGCTTCTATTTGCCATTTAAAACCTTTCATATCCCAGCTCCAAACTACTTTTGAAAACTTGTCACAGATTCTTCCCCTTCATGCAGTCTACTGTTTAATGAAACTGGCCTTTTTATTATTTCTAACCCATGCCTCTATTTCTCATCTCTGTACCTTTGCACAAGTTATTTCTTATCTCATTTTTGTGTTTTTTATATGTGCCCAGTATCTGGAATTTCCTCACTTCTCTTCCCCACAATCTATTGGTATGTCTATTTTCCTTTAAGAATGACTTGAAGGAGCATAGCCCATAGGAGCGTTCCTGTCTAACAAGAGAAGACTAACTAACTGGGTGCTGTGGCCTTACTGTGGAGGTTGCCCCTAGGGGAGGTCACTAGATGTGATCTTCATGCTTGCAGGGGGTGGGGCCTCCTGGACAGTGCTTGGAGCCTAGACATCTACGTATGGACCCTGGGTGGGGAAAACCATAAAGGTATTTCTGAAAACCTGATGAATAAATTCTATATCAGAGATGACTTGTCATCTAATGGATATATCTAAGTATTCAATTTAAGAGGGATAGTGAAGAGGGTCTTCAACCTGGAAGAATGGGAGCAAATAAGATTGAAATGGAAGAAATTGAGATGACTTCTTTTTATGCTCAGTTTTGGTAAAGCAGAATGCTTCTTGATGGGGGAGGAGCTCTCAAAATGGCCTTAGTCTATAACTTCAGGGTGACCATTGTCTTTGCCATCATGGGACTTCAGAGACAACTTAAGGATTCCATCCATGTACATGGAAAACTGGTACCTGAATCACTCTGGGAGTGACCTGCTCAATGAGCTTATCTTCACCCTGATAGCATATGAATAGCATGCAAAAGCCATCAAGCAGGGCAATCATGCTATGCTCCAGAACTAGGAAAGAACCTCTGTTTACCACATACAGGGCCTGGAATTGACCAGAGAGATCTTGCACAGTCACACATCTCAGTGAGAAAGGGAAAACTGGCCATTTCCATTCACAGGGGGATGAAGGTAGTCATCACATTCAGAATGGCCAGGGAAAGGATGTGCTGTGAGATGACCAGAATGTCCTCCTCTGGCATAGATTGGAAGGCCTACCGGTCTTCCTGGAAGGACAACCTATGAATTGGGGTACCTGCAATCCTGGCCAGCTGTGGTAGAATCAATGGAAAATGCCAACTTCTACAAGTCTGATCTTCACTTCTTTTACTTTGGTCATTAAAAAAAATAGACTCAGTTTAAGTACTGCCTTCTAAATGAAATGGTTCCTGCTTTTTCTCTCAGTTGTAGATGCTCTCCTCTCCGAATATTCTATATCAATTTTTATCTACATAAATGTAAGTATATGAACACAGACACACATGCTCTTTCTTTCTGTCTCTCTCACTGTTTTTGTGTTTCTATGTCTCTGTCTCTGTGTCTCTGTCTCCCTCTCTCCCTCTCTCTCTATCTCTCTTTTTCTCCCCCTCTGCCTCTGTCTCTATGTCTGTATGTCTCTGTCTCTCTATCTCTCTCTGTCTGTGTCACTTTCTGTTTCTCTTTCTGTCTCTGTCTTTTTCTTGGGTGAGAATATAAGTTACTTGATGTCTTTGTATTCCCAGTGTCTTTTAATAAATGTTTGTTGATTGAATGATTGCTTAAATAATCCTGCAAAATTCAACTTGACCATCAATTAAAAAACATGAACTTTCAGCAAAAGGGGATAAAGTTTGTTTTCAAGAAAAAAAAGATAAGTAGGATATTTGATATAAATTTCGTAGTCAATAGACTTTTTTTGTTAAATGATTTTATATATAATAGAATCCTATGTGCTGCAAATGCTATATATAGAAAAGGGACTAGAGTAGAATTTTAAAGGATTTCAGAAACATGTTAATATCAATTTTATAAATAATTATAGTTGAGTGTGATATAAATTATTAAAATCTTTTATATTAAACCAAAAAAGAAATATCTAATTGTTCTAGATATTACAAGAATGTGACTGAAAATCCCTGATATGAGTATAAAAACCACAAACTGAGGAATTTAATGATTTTGAAAATGAGTCCAGACTATATATAATATAAAATATTTCATTTTCTAGCTAACATTTTCTTTATTTTCATGCAGTACCACTTTTGAAATATATAATCTCTCCTTTTCTGAATTTTAGCTATATTAAACTGTATGAATTTTAGTATTTCAAATGCAGACATGAATTAAAAAGTTAACCTAATAGGACAGATGCCATTAGAAATGTAGTTTCTGCTACCATCTTGTCCTATAAGATTATCATATCTACACATATTTTTGCCATCATCTAGTATTAAAAATCCCTGTATTTGATAAGCAAACACTAGTAAATACTTTGGTACTACTTTTATGTATCAGAATTTACCTAAAGGAATTATTAATAAACCAGCTTAACTACTTTAAATCAAGATTAAGAGTAAAATGTTTAGATTTGCTGGTAAATTCTTTTTTCTTGAAGCAAAGAGAATTGTCACTAGTATTTAAATTTGTGGTTGTTGAGTCATTTCAGTTTAGAGAAATGATTATTAAATAATCAATTATTGTGGATAGCTAGGATTAGGAAATCTCTGTCCTTGCCCCCAAATTTACTCCACTTAGACCATTTTGTCCACATGGAGTTGTTGCCCTACTTACGTAGAAAAATTTACAAAGAATTTAATCTAAGAATTTAATCTTATGTAATTTCAGGTCTCATTGGTTTTTTTCTCAGGCTTGGGTTGAGGAAATATTGACCAAGGTTGGAGTGGTCTGGAAATAAATCATATAATATAAATCATATAATCGGAATCACCCTTCTCTCATTAAATTGGTCCATTTCTCATTATAATCTTCATTCTCTGAAGATTAACCAATCAGAGTTGATTTCCACCTTCAGAAATACCAACAATTCCAAGGGCATACAAACATTGAATGGGTTGCATGAGGAATCTTGGGCATTTGAGAGAAGTGCTGACCCATTTTACTAATTGTCTGTGACCATGATTAACAAAGTGATTATTACTCAGAAACTATGTCTCACATAGTTGTGTCAGATCCTTGGGGATGCCATTTGGGATTTTCTTGGCAAAGATACTGAAGTGGTTTTTCATTAGTTCTTCAGCTCATTTAAATTTATATTTGTAAAATCAATTCTGTACTATTTGAAAAGTTGGAAGCTGAAATTCAACCTTAATTTTCTTGATTCCACACTTAGGAAAGAGATACACATCCTGAAGTTTTTATTTGTCCTTCATAATCCTAAATTTAAAATAATATTTAACAAGTTAAATATTTAGTTAAGTAAAAGCCTTATCATGTTCGGATAGGCATCAAAAGGTATTACCTTTGTTATGTATAGGCCTTGTTCCTTATGTTAGCAATACTCTCTATAGAGTTCCTTACTACATGCCAAGAAGATGTGATTTGATCATCAATAAAACTGAACCCACAAACCATTAAGGCACTTTATGCCATGCTCTTCCCATGTATTCCACATATTGAATCCCATAAAAATAATTTTGATTTCTTTTGGGGGGACCAATCCTAGGTTTTTCTTTTTTGGGGAGGGGCTGAGAGGGAGGTTAAGCAATGTCATGATCTTCTTGTAATGTATTTAAGTAGTAAGGTAGTAAATAAAAAATAAATTACAAAGAAAGCTTTCTTAGCTAGATGAGTAACTACAGTACTTTGGGTTGTTCACAAAGGTACCAGAACCAGAGCTATTTAATTCAGTGGTTACTTATTGACAACTTGATTAAATTCTTAAAAATCCAGTGTTGCAAAAGTTATACCTAACAATTTTCCATAATGATCTTGAAAAATATGACAGAAACAGATAAATAGAAAAGACACATAGGATGAATTCTTATGTACTCAAGAATTATTACAAATTAATGTTTTGGCCAATCATATTTGTAAATAGAAATGGACAATGCAAAATTGTTGTATAATTAATAATTGTAGATAGCTATGATATGGTAAGTTCAATTTAACCCCTACCTGTCTAAAAACAAAAGCAAAAAAATCCTAAAAATACTTAGCCAATAAAAATCTGTATTATTTACCTATAACTCAGTATTTACTATAATCATTATTCTAATATTTAAATCTACATCTAAGGGATGACACATAACCATGAAATAGTTGTCTTTTTTGTTTATGAGTGAAAATATCTTTATTTTATTTAACACATTTTGACTCTGCCATGTAAAAAGCAAGAATTGAAGTTATGTATTTTGTAATGATCTTCACAGCTTTTGATCCCATGCTCATTCCTACCCCCAACACTTAGCATGCTGTATGAAAAAGTTACTAACTGAATTATAAGTGTAAAATATCCAAAAAGTTAATTACAATTTATTTTATTTAACACTCTACAGGGGTCCTCAAATTATGGCCGCCGGCCAGATGCAGCAGCTGAGGACGATTATCCCCCTCACTTAGGGCTATGAAGTTTCTTTATTTAAAGGCCCACAAAACAAAGTTTTTGTTTTTACTATAGTTCAGCCCTCCAACAGTCTGAGGGACAGTGAACTGGCCCCCTATTTAAAAAGTTTGAGGACCCCTGGCTCTAGGACATTTGCAGTGATCAGCAATTCCAGTGCTTTATTGGGCGCAATTGGGAATTGCGCTGTTAGTCTACATAGTAAAACATGTAGGTAAAATCCATAGAAACTTTTGATGACACATGGAGGCATTTCTCTAAAAATTAGCTTCTAGTTTCTTCTTCAGCAAACTAGCCTGGGCCAATTAAAATGGCTTTTTATTGTTCTTGTTGTTAAGGAATGTTCCCTTTTTACAATAAATTCATGATCACTAGATAGCCGTTTCACAGCTAGTCCCTCACACTCACTGTATGTTTTCCTTTTCCATCCATTATCTCCTTATGAAATTATGTTTTATTTCCACAAGAAACCCCTGTGGAATTTTAGCAAAATAATTTCTTGTCAATTCTGCAGTAGCTGAAGCTTGGTCCTGGGTCATTACAACAGCCCCTGCTTCTAGAGCTATTCCCCAATCCCCATCCCAGCCCCTAGCCCCCCAGTCTCTTCTTGGGCAATGAAAATAATCATTTTAATCAACATTTATTAAACCACTTATTCTATACCAGTCACTATGCTAAGTAAGTGATGAGGATACAAAGGAAGGCAAAAGACAGTATCTGCTCTTGAGGAGTTCACAGCTTCATAGGGAAGACAATGTACAATTAACTATGTACAAACACGCTATATACAGGCTAAGTTGGAGATAATCAACAGAGAGAAGTCTCTAGAATGAGAGGGGAAGAAGATATGAGGAAGCCTGTAAAAGCTTGAATTTCATCTAGGACTTGAAGGAGGCTAGAAAACCATGAGGCATGAGGCACAGCCAGTGCAAATGCCTGGAGTTAGGAGATGAGAGATGGTATGTAGACCAGTATCTTTTGTGCATAAGGTACATATGTGGAGCTGTGGTCGGAAGGGTAAGGGAGTTTAAGGTGTAAAAAGACTGGAAAGGTCAGAACAGGTTGGGGTGGGATGCAGCACAGGTTCCAAAGGGCTTTGGATTTTATATTTGATTATGGTGGTGATTGGGAACCATTGGACTTTATTGAGAGGAAGTGGGGTGACATGGTCAGGACTTTGATATAAGATTTCAATTTGAAAAGTGAAACTTAGGAAGTTAAGCAGATTCAAATATCAATAAAAAACCAAACAAATCATTGTTCACATGTTTCTAGATTTAGTTAAGATACTTGCTTATCAAGAAAGCTTGCTTTTTTCTGATGGCCATTGAGAGAACAAGTAGCAGACATTTAAGGTCAACTTTTTTTTTTTTTTAAAGCTAATTAGGGTTTGGAAGCAGGATCCAGAAGCTGAGAATGCAATTAGTCCAACATTTTGCAGCTCTTGATATCTTTATTTCAGAGAGAGAGCAGGGGGAGAGAGGTTAACTTGGTATTTACAGCTTATGGATTTGGCTCAGGCTCTGTCAGACAAGGGAGGAGGATCATTCTTGGATAGATAGGGTTTATAACTTAGGTTTTAGGTGACATAACATAATTCTATTCCTAGGGTAGTTTTGGACAAGGATGGAGTCAGAGTGGCGGGCACCTAGATATTGTTTTTCTTTTCTATCCTTCATTGTGTCCCTATGGTATGAAGATGGTCTGAGCTTCAAGGATTTTCCTGAATCATTTCTCCCAGTCCTAATGGCATGGTAGGGAGGGTGGCTATAATAATTTTTTTATTCAGGGCATAACAAGAGAAGGGAAAGAAAAGAGTGGAGAGCAATTGAATTCATACTTTAAAAAACAGAATATCAAAGATGAAGGACATCCTAGCAATGGAGTGGGAAAATGGGCTTACTTATTAGAAGGTAAGCTCCTTGAAGTCAGGGACTGTCTTTCTTTTCTTTTTTTTTATTTATATTTCCAAGCAGTAAGCACAGGGTCTGATCTGTAATAAGTGCTTACCAAATATTTATTGCCTGCTTCCCTGGAGGAGGAAGTGTTACCAAGAAATGCACTTATAATCGGAATGAACAAAATTGATGAATAAGCATTTCCTCTTTAAAAACTTCTTTTAAAATGAGGCTCATGAAAAACACAAGGAGAGGTCACTCAAGGGGAAGGTACTGAAATGGGGATATTATTGTAGAGATAAGTTTCTTAATCTGGGGCCTTGAACTTGTTTAAAACAATTGTTTTATGGCATTTCAAAATAATTGGTTTCCTTTGTAAACTTTCATGTTTTATTTCTATTTAAAAACATTTTCCCTCCTGGGATTAGTGACACAAAAGATGTCAAGAGTCCTTTTATTTGTAGTAACTGAATTGATTGGAGAGTGGATAGTGGATAGAATTTAATAGATTCATGGATATATATAAAAGAAACCTTGAATTATGTAATGTTCTCTATATTTTCTTTGGTTCTATATTCTTCCCTTATATAGACCTCACAGAAAATTTGTTCCATGCTTTCCTAATCTGTTTATAATATTACCTTTTATATATAAATCATATACCAATTTTGACTTTATCCTGGTAAAGAGTATGAAATATTGGTCTATACCTAGTTTCTGTCATATTGTTTTCCAGTTTATTTGTCAAATAATGAATTTTTATTCCAAAAACTTGGATCTTTGGTTTATCATATATTAGATTATTATGGTAATTTACTATTGTATAATTTGTATTTTTTTAATTATCCACCACTCTTTTTTCTTTTTAGCTAGTACCAGACTATTTTTGAAAATTACTACTTTATAATACTGTTTGAGATCTGATATACCTAGAGTATCTTCCTTCACATTTTTTTCATCAATTTCCTTGATATCCTTGACCGTTTGTTCTTAAAGATTTATATTGTTATGATTTTTCTAGCTCTAAGAAATAAATCTTTGATATCTAAATTGATAAATGCCTAGAATGGTAAGTGTCTGAAATAGCCCATCTCACTTTTCAGATGAAGCCTTTGGTATTAGTGTTGGGCAGAAGTGGGAATGTAATCTAGGTTCTGAAACCCCCAATTCAATGTCCTCTAAACTATACTCCATTCTTTTTTTTAACCTCCTATATGCTGAATATTTTATTTTTAAAAATAATTTAAATATTTTTTATTTTCAAAACATATGCACAGGTAATTTGACATCAATGCCCCTTGCATAGCCTTGGGTTTCAGATTTTTCTCCTCCTTCCCTCCATCCCTTCCGTTAGATGGCAAGCAATTAAATATATGTTAAACATGTTAAAATATATGTTAAATCCAATATTATACTTCATTCTTAATCTATCAGTTAACTTTATTGAAATTGGTCTTATATAGGAAATTCTTTTAAATGGAAAGAATTGTAGAGAGCCACAAATAGTGGGGAAACAGAATGAGACTGAATACTGAAGGAGATCTGGAGATATATCCCTGCCTTACCTGAACAAGGGTGGGGTGAAAGAGTTTTTCTCATTTTATTTGATTGTCAATCAGATTTTGTACTTGTGGAAGAGCCACCTTGAGGAATTTCCTTAGTTTATCCTCCTGGGATGGTAGTCTGAAGATAGTAATTATTTAAAAAGATCAACTTGCCAAAATTATACATACATATATATATATGTATGTATGTATAAATATAAGGATACTTTAACTTTGGAAAAACAATTGAGATACTGAATCACATAAATCAAGAAAGCAACAAAAACATATGCTTTTATTGATAGATGTAGAAAAGGCTTTTCACCAAATACAATATTCATATGTGTATATTCATATGTGTATATATTCATATATGTATTATTTGAGGAAAGCTGAAAAGTAGTCTGATAGAAATTGGGTTTACACATAAACTTCAAACCATATACTAACGTAAGTTTCAAATGGATTTATAACCTAGACATGAAGATCTCATAAATAAAAGAACAAGGAAAAAAATTACCTTTTAGATCTATATACAGAAAAAGATTTGATGATTAAACAATCAATAAACAACAAACAATGATTAAATGGATAATGTTGATTACATAATTTCTTTTATAAGGATTTTGTACAAACAGTTAAGTGGGTGAGGGGTATCTATTTATCAAATTTCTCCAACAAAAGGTTCACATCCAAGGAATTGATTAAAAAGCCTCAAATAAGAGTGACGTCAAAAGATTGATAATAAAATATACCTCTCACCTCTTGGCTGAAATATATTAGATTTGAGATGCAGAATGAGATTTACATTCTCAGACATGGCTAATGCTTTGATTGTTTTGCTGAATTATGAACGCATTGTAACAGATGATGATTTCTATTTGTACTGGGTGGTGGTAGTATTGGTAGGTTACTACTGAGTAGTAATAAATATCAGAAGAAACACCAATAAACATTTTTTAAAAAATTGTACAAAAAACAAAGCAGTGGAGACACATAGACACATTCAAATAGAACAGCCCAGTTATTACCTTGTTCTTTAATTTAATATAAGTTTATAGTTTGTTATATAAGACTCTTGGTCTTTTTTTACATTGCAATGCTTTCTTTGCTGATTACTAAGTCTACAATTAAAAAAAAAAAGAAAATCAAATAAAGTAATGAGAATGAAGAGGGTCTGATATATTACAAAGTAGTAGTTATTAAAACTTCCAGTTTAAAAAAAATGAAAAAGTTGATTAGTGAGATAGTCAAAGTGAGTAAAACCTAGAAGAAAAGAAGTATACTCCTTTTTTTGGAGAAACTCAAGAAGAGCTAGAATCCTTAGTTAGTAACTCTTTTTTTGGATAAAAGCTGCTTGGAAGCATGGAAGGCAGTTCAGTGGGAATCAAACATGGATCAATAATCTTACAAAATGACCATTATACATTCCAAATGTATTAGCAATCTAAATATGGGATAAATCAAAAGACTTTTGGGAAACCCTGTATAAAAAGTCATGCTATTAAGAAAATCAAAGCAAAGTGAAAAATCATTTTTTTAGATTTTTAAAAAAGAATATTAGATACAGCTAAAAAGCAATGACTATTGTTGCCTCTACATTTTTGAGGTTAATTTCTTAATTTCTATTAAAAAAACAAAAGCTATTGTAAGCACATGCTGCCAGTGGGAAACATTATTTATGTTTTGTGGTTCCTCTTACCTGTTTTCTATGGAAAGGTCCTCTAGGTTCTTTGTATATTGAGAAGTGATCAGGACATTACAAAGAAAGGAATCAGTTTTTAAAAAGGAGCAAGAGGAGAGAGAGCTTAAAATGACCCTATCTCCCACACTGAGTGAGGAGAGAGGCAGACTTTGAATTCTTTTAACAGAAACTCAGCATCTACTTTTATTTTCAGAATGAATATTGATGAAGTTATGAGAGCTTTAAAAAAAAGAGGAAATATTTGGATTTCCCAATCCAAAAGAAAGTAAAAGGTTCTCTTTTTACCCCTTTGTCTTTAGGTCATGTTTGTTTTCTACACTTAAAAGATTTTGGCTATCTACCCTGGAGAAAACTCTCCACCTTTTGTCCTAAAAGAAAATAAGAGGAGTTTTTTGGGAAAAATTGATGAATTCTAGTAGGAGGAAGATGATTTTTGACTGGAGTTGTTGAACATTATTGGAATGGATGAATGAAAGAAAAAGTATTAAAATGAAAAGAGAGAGAGAGAATGAGAATGATTATTTTGGAAGGCTGCAGACATGTAGGGGAAATCCAGCTCCTCAACACTTCCCTGATTTCTAGCTTGCCTTCATAAAGACTTCAGAAAGTTCCCCTTAATTTGTTGCCTTTTCAATAGGTTGGGGAGGGAAGGGATTTGGATGGGAAAATAAAAATAAAATTGAAGAAAAATAAATAAAGAAACTTTCCCCAGAGTGAGATTGAAGCCTTTCTTCTGATGGAGCAGAGATCTCATCTTGTTCCCATCTAAAGAACTTATTCACTTCTGTGTATGTTCTGAGATACTTTTGTCTGTATAACTTCTCTAATTTCTGTTGTTAGTGTGCTTGGATAAGTGTATTTTGTTTCTATTTGTTATTTGTGAAGGGCTTTTAGTTATCTAGCATCTGGTGAATAGAGGTTCCACTGGCAAGTGTAAGCACGCAATGCAATGCTGCTTTTTTTGAATCTATTAAAACCCCTAGACCAACAATATTTAGGGAAGAGACAGGTTTAATTTTAGCCCAGCATCACTTTTTTTTTTTTTTTTGAGATTGGAGAAAGGAGTACCTGGCCTCATGGTGCTTCTAGCACCTTTCTGTCCCTTCCTGTTCGTTTCTCCTTCCTCAGTGGCTGGTTGTTGTTGGCATTGTCTTGAGCTCTCTTCCTCTTAAGAGGTTGTTCCAGACCTCATATCATATCAGTACATTCCCTTCCCTCAGTCCATCTAAGAGCCAAAGGTCAATAGGTTTAAATTACCTATGTAGATATCTTGGACATGATCTTACATTCATCTTACAGAGACCAGTAGTTTTATCCTTTTAATGTATCTCTTTAATGACAGCCTAATCACTATGACTTCCAGCTTGAACTCTGCAGAGTCCAAACTACTCATACCCTTTGATAGATATTTACCTTCCAGGTATATACAACTAAAGTTCCAACTGGTAGTTTTATATTCTAGTCTTAGAGTGTTGAAGCCAAAGAAAGTGGATTTGAAAGGGGAGACACTGAAGACCTGATTTGATGGGTTCAACACTTCCCTTTCTAACTCATCCTATATCATAACTATATCATAATTATAGATATATTTATCATATATACCATATATCATAAATATATCATAAGTAAATAAATGAGTTTTTGATCATAAGACATTTTTATGAAAAATGATAAATGGGAGCCTCAAGGGCAAGTAGTAAAGGTACAGAGAGACCCTTGGATAATTTCTGGCTACTACTATGTCCTTAGATGATGAGACAAATTGACCAAAGTGCATTTCTCTTGTCTTATCAGGATCAAATTTCAGGTGTGTGCCTCTGAGAACAGGGATATACACTCCTTCAAGAAGTTGGATGCTCATGTCAAACAAAAATGGAAGGCATTGAAGAGGAAATTTTTTCATGTAGTCTTCTCTGCAGATACAGCATATTCTGATCATATCATTAAATTTCATGCAAGATGGAATCTTAGAGTAAGTATAGGCAATGACAGTGATTCCAAACGACTCATTGAGATTCAGAGGCTGGCACTTCCATCTCCTCTTTGTTTCTCCCACACATCATTTAACTGGAGGTATACTTTCCTCTTTTTAGCCAGGAGTTCTTTTGCCCTCTTTATCATGTCTCTTTCACATCTCATATATTTGTCACAGAAAGCATTCTGTTCATGGCTCCTATAACTTTTCTTAAATGTAAATTTCAGGTTAGGAGAAAAAGGAAATTTCAGCTTTAACCAGGATACTTTTAACTCTTAATATTTCTGATAATTAAAAAAAGAAGTGTGCAGATATGTTTGTATTTACATCTATTCACACGTGCACATGTATTTGCTCATACACATACATATATACCTTCTTGTCCTTTACATATATGAACCACTTTGGTTGTTCCCCCCAAAGTGCAAAAAGCATTAAGTATTATAGGTATAGTGAGTCACCAGTAAGCTAGGATATATTCAAAATTTTAAAGATATTTCTTTATTACAGAGATGTAATAATTGGAGGAGCAAGGGATAAAGACTGAGAAGGAGTTATCTGATTTGACTGCTTTTTGGCCTTAGCAAAGCCAAGGACTCTGCTAGGAAACAGCATGATACTTTGAACAGAACCTTTGAGTTTGAAATCAGAGCATCTGGGGTCAAAACTTGGCTCTATGTCTGATCTTGGGTAAAAAACTTCACATCACTAACTTCTTCATCTGTAAGAAAAGGAAATTTAGCCACTTGAACTTTGAGGTCCTTCCAGCTTTGTCTATGATTCTATGACTGACTTCATAAATAATATGCTTGCCTTCTTCTTCCCTCCAGGCTTATTTGGGCTAATTGTTCCATCAGATCACAAGGTCAGGGTGAATAATACTATACTGAAAGAGTGAAAAACAAAGCGTAATGGGAAAATCCTGGCAAATATAAGTCTGAGGGGAAATGGTTTTCAGAGGCATTGTAAAATTATGAGAGAAAAAAGCAAAGTGGGCAAAAGTAGGTAATATTTGATATAATACTTAACTTTGCTAGCTTGAAAGAAATGTCAGCACTATTGTATATGATGCAGTGATTCTAAAAAACAAAACTGAGTGGGAAAAGGTAAAAGGAAGTGATCAATTATATTATAAAAATGGGACATGAATTAAATCAGAGGAAACGGATTAGGGTGGAGGGCTGGTATTGTATTCTTATTCTCATCCGGGATGAAGAGGAAATAATGTGTACATTTGGAAAGATGTAGAAGTCTTCTGAACATGTAGAGAGGTAAGAAAACTGGGGAATGGAGGGGAGGGACTTTTAGAGGGATCTGTAGATCAGAGTTTGGGAAAGTGGGAAGATGGAGTGAGTTTTGGGGAGATGTATAGATTGAGATTGGGGGAGGGGGAGAGAAAAGATGGGAAGACTCTTGGAGGCATGGTTGAAGTAGGAGGGTGGAGGGAGAAAGTAGGTAAAAGGGATAGGTTAAAAAGAGAGTTCAAGAAGGGAAATTTACAAATTGTAATTATAATTTTGAATGTGAATGGGATGTTTATAGCAGTTCCCTTTGTCGTGGCAAAAACCTGAAAATTCCCATCAACTGATGGTAATGATTGAACAAATTGTGGTGTATGGTTTTGATAGACTATGACATCCCATAAGAAACGATGATCTCAATGATCTTAGAAAAGCATGGAAACATTTTCATGACATGATGAAGAATGAAGTGAGAAAAAGCAAGAGAACATTGTAAAAATAACAGCAATATATATGTATGTATATATATATATATATATATACAGCTATATATATACATACATATATATTGCTGAGGCAATTGTGGTTGAGTGACTTTCCCAAGGTCACACAACTAGGAAGTATTAAATGTCTGAGTCCAGATTTGAACTAAGATCCTCTCAACTTCAGTGCTGGTGCTCTATCCATTATACCACCTTGTTGCCCCAGCAATATTGTTTGAAAAATAACTTGGTGCAACTATTATAAATACATAAATTAAAAATAAAGGACATATGAAGAAAGATGCTCTTTGTATCCAGTGAAAGAACTGATAAATAGAAGTAGGTATGGAATAATTTAACAAATGTATACCTATTTGTATCTAATGGTAGCAATCACTAGGGTGGGAGGGAGGGAAAAAAGCAATTTATGTGATAACTTTGTTGTATATTTGGAGGAATAGAAAGTTGTACATAGTAATTTTTCAGTTTTGTGTATAATCCTTTTTTTTTTTTTATTGTTAGTTACATACTGCTATGGTATGAAAAGGTTTGTTTAATTCCCTGAACTAAAAACAAAATAAATGAGTAAAATTTTTTTTAGAAAAGCTGGTAACATGGTTCACTGAATCTGTAGTACAATCTCTTCTTTCTGATTTTCTACTTTTCCTATGAGAATACATAATAACCTTGAAAACTTTGAAAAATCAGGAGAAGTCTTAGAATTTAATAACTGTTTATCAGAGAGAATCTACTGGTAGACATGATACATGTTAGCAAGCCTGGTAAAGAGACATTCTTGAACTAGTCCTGCAGTGGATTGATCTGAAACCTATAATCAAACCTATAATCAAGCGTTGACTATGTCTCTCTCAGAACTGAGTTGAGATTAAAGGACTTCCAGAGCCAGAAAGTATTATTCATCTTAGGCAGTAGAGAGTAGTTGTGGAACTACTATTGTAAATTTGAGGCTGTTCTCCCTATGGATTGAAATGTTAAAGAAGAGGGTGATTCAAGATTTGGGAATTTTACACTGGACTCTTGTTGATATTTTCTTAGTAAATATCCCTCTTTAAAAGCTAGTTCATGTTAATTGTATTGAGAAAGCAAATGGTCAAATTGATGTTGGGAGATACTAAATGGTGACTGATATTAGGGGAAGATGTTGGATTCACTAGCTATACTAATAAAAAACCCCAACCCCCTTAGAGGCCCCTAAAATGCTTGGGGGAAGTATAAAGGGCTGAAACTCTGAGTTGGTGCATTGGAATCAGACAACAGAGCACTTAAAGCTAATTACTTATTGGACAATACTCTTTTAGCATATGCTTGGAAAATGACCCTTCCTACTATTCTGTGCTGACTCAATTTTTTGATATATACAGATAATTGTAGGAGGGATTAGGGGGTGGAGTAAGACAAATCAGAGTCACTTTGGCAATGGAGGAAGAGAAGGGAGGTTGTGGAGAGCTTGTGTCCATTCCCTTCACTTCTCCCCCTAAAGACCAAGAACTTTTGCTTATCCTGACTCTGGCTGATTCTAAGGCATCCAGGGTGCTAACTCAGACTTCACAGGGAAGCATTTGTCAGTCATGCTCTGGGGATTTGACTTGCCAATGCTAGTAAGCTTTGGAGGAATGAACCTAGAACCTACTGCCCTGCACTTTTGCTATGGGATTTGATGATCAAATGATCATCCAAAACACAAACCCTTCTCTTAGGAACATGGTAAAGTAAGAGGTTCTTTGAATTAGAGAAACATTCAGAGAGGACATGACAAGGAATGAGACTAAATTACGAAATACTTTGAGGTAACTTTGATTTATATATCTTACTATGGATAGTTATCATAGGGCCATAGAATTAGAGCTGGATGGGGATTTGGAGTCCAACTTCCTCATTTTACAATTGAATAAACTGGAGTATTGAGAAATTAAGTAAGTTGCCCAGGATCACACAGCAAGTAATTGTCTGAAATGGTGTTTTAACAGAAATCTTCCTGACTATAAGTGGTCTATTTATTATATCACATTTCTACTCATGTAAGAGAGGCAGCATTGCATAGGACCATTCTTCAAGTCAGGATAATCTGGGTTTAAGTCTTGTCTTTGAGTGAATCACTTCTCTATAAGTTGCAGATAAGTCAAGTCAACAAGCGTTCAAGTGTCTACTAAATGCACTGAAAATACAAATTAAGGCAAAAAACCCAGCCTGTTTCAAAAGAAGCTTGCAATGGAAAACAATATGCAAACAATTATGTATAAATGAAAAATATAAGCTACATTGTGAGAGAAATAATTATTTCTATAATGTTAATAACCGATTATTGATGGAGATTAAGGCTTTCCATTTCTATTTCCTTGATCAGAAACAAATCCTTGTAGGTTATTCAGCTAATCTCTAAAAGTTGGAGATTGCCCAAACCTTTGAGGTACATTCCTTTCATTCTTGGGTGGGATTCCACTCAATTAGGAGGGCTTACAAACAGAATCCAGTTTAAATGCAATTTTGCCAGTTGTGACCAGCACAATACAAATGGACTAGTGATGATTGAAAAGAAGGAGACAGGGTTGCTTTTAATTCAACAGAGCTGTTTATTAAGAGAAATCAACCTGTTTATATATCTTAAAACCATATGTTTTGAAAGCCTTGTTTCTGTGGCTGACCCTTGTTTGTTTTTTACGATCTAACTCTCTGAAGCATGTTGTTAATTTCTAGGGATTTAATCTTATATAAAATTCACAATGCTCCAGTAATTGTGCCAGGATCTTATGTTTTCTCATGATTTCAAGGTTAAATGCACCCTTGATTAATCTTAGGAGAAGGGGAACATCCCAGTTACTGAAGTTTCTAGGTTTCTAGGAATTCTCTATACTTGCCTATAGGATATAAGCCTCTATCTGTTTTTGGAGCTTTTCATTAGAATTTAGAGTAACCCAGTTTATGAAGAAGAAAACCAACCAGAGAGGGCTGGGTAGAGGTGAATTCTGTTGCCCAGGTTGCTGGAGGTAGCTGAATCTCATCGTTAGGTTCAATTCTAACAGGAAGGATTGTTCAGGAGGAACAGAAGGCATTTTTTTCTCATTAATATGTCTCTCTCCTCTCTTCCCTCATCCATTAATTGTTAAGCAACTATAGTTGATTTCCATCCTCAAGGAGATGTTCTTTTTCAAAGGCTTTTTAAATATTCAATATTTTCCAAGAAGAGTCTTTGGTTTAAGAGAGAAAGTCAAATGGCCATTTAAAAAATTATCTGCTAGGCACAATTAATAAAATTATTAATCACTCAGAAACTATGTCTCTTGAACTTTTCATATGTCATAACTGGAAATAATCAATAGAGGGAAGGCACTGTAGGACAGTTAAATGGTGCAGTGTTTAGAGCATAGGACTGAAGTCAGAAAGATATGAATTCAAACCCTGGCTCAAACACTGATTTTGTGATCCTGTGCAAGTCATTAACTCCCATTTGCTTCAGTTCCTCATCTGTAAAATGAGACCACCCTGGAGAAAGATGTGGCAAACCACTTCAGTGTTTTTGTCAAGAAAACCTGTCAGGCCTTACAAGTCAGGCTAAGCTGAATGATTGATTAACAGTTTGGTACTGAGGGGATCTGGGCATGGTTCTTTTAAGAGATGAAGTTCAGTTTGGACTTAAAGGAATCCAGGAAATGAAGATGAAGGAGGACACCATTCCATACACGAAGGACAGCCAGTGAACATTCAGGGAGCTGGGAGATGGAGTGTTTTTGGAAAAGGAACAGCATACATGAGGGACACTATGGTGTAATAAGACAACAAAGATAAAAAAGAAGTCTGCTTATGAAGAGCTTTAAAGACCAAACAGGTTTTTCGATTTGATCCTGGAAATTATAGGAAACTGCTGAAGTGGCTAGCAGTCAGGGTGGAAGGTCTAGTCAGATTTGCATTTTAGGAAGAATAGTTTGGTAGAGGAGTGGAAGATAGACTGGAGTGCGGTCTATCCCACATAGACCCATAAGAAGATTCATGAGTAATCAATGCATGAAGTGAGGGGGACTTATGCCATCAGTGTTAGAGGAAGTAAAAGGTTGTAGGTGGCAGGTAG
Source organism: Antechinus flavipes (assembly GCF_016432865.1). Classification (NCBI taxonomy): domain Eukaryota; kingdom Metazoa; phylum Chordata; class Mammalia; order Dasyuromorphia; family Dasyuridae; genus Antechinus; species Antechinus flavipes. Next base: position 551,976,212 of record NC_067400.1, on the reverse strand, counting down.
GTGGTGCAATGGATCTTGTGCCAAATCTGGAGTCAGGAAGACCTGACTGCAAATCTGGCTTCAGACACTTACTACCCTTGTGACCCTAAACCTCTGCCTCAGCTTTCTCAAATGTTAAATGAGAATAATAAAAACACCTACCTCCCATGGTGGTTGTAAAGCTCAAATATAAAGCACTTAGCACAGTGACTGGTACATAGTAGATACTATGGCAGTCATTATTATTGTTATTGTCATTATTGTATAAGAAAAATGTTTCAGAAAGCAAAATCCACAAGGCTTATCAAGTAATTGGATAATGGTGGTGAGTGATGGGGGGAGGTATTAGAATGACATATAGGTTGCAAGCCTGAGAGGATATTCCCTGGACAATAAATAACAGACACATTGAGAAGACAACTTTTTTTTTTTAAAGATTTTTTTTTGAAGGGAAAGATAATGAGTTCCGTTTTGGACATGTTGAGTTTAAGTTGTCTAGACAGAATCACAGACGATAAAATGCACAACTTCAATTAAAAGTTTGTCAACAACAAATATAGCACAGTTAAAATTACAAATTATTCAGTTAAGTGGGAGAAAAAATCTTTTCAGTAAGTGTCTCAATTAAGAGTTTCAAATCAATATATGTATATACATATGTATATGTATAATACATATATATACTATGTATATATATGTGTATATATATATATATAATTCTAATTTAAATTTATAAGACTGGAAGTCACTCTCCAATAGATAAATGATAAAAGAATATAAACATACAGTTTTAAAGGAAAAAAATACAACCATCAATAATCAAATAAAAATGCTCCTAATTATTAGAAACAGAGAAATACAAATTAAATATGAAATTCCATCTCTTAGTCACTGGCAGAAAGTTCTCAGGAGCAGAAGCTAGGCTCCAACTAAAAACCACAGATAGGATCTTCTTGTGAAGTACCATTATCAGCTTCTTCTGATAAAGCATCCAAGGAGTGGGATGTGTGGAACATTTAGGGATTTCCAGGAAACGACTGGATGCAATGGGAATATTCACCACCAGGGGGCAACAAGGTGCTATCATCTTGTAGCACTTTGTCAAAATCCTTGAGGACTTTAATGGAAGCATTTGGTGTGACTGGAGAACAGGGATGCTGATGGGGATAGGGCAGGAAAAAAGCTAAGTCTCTTTAGGAAGAATTCAAGTAGAAAATTCTGAGGTACAGAAGCTGGGTTCCCACAAAAAGCCATGGTGCCATCTTCCCAAGGACGATGCTATTAATGTTTCCTGTGGGAAGAAGAGATGGGGAATGAATGGAAGGAATGAGGAGGGGAAAAGGCAACAAAAGAAGGGGAAAGAGAAGGGATGAAGATGAGTAGAATAGGAAGCTGGGAAAGGGGAAAGAGAGCAGGAGAGGGAGATAACAGTATAGAAGGATGAGGAAAAAGAGACAGGGAGAAGATAAAGAAAAGGAACAGTGAAGAGGGAAAAGGTGAGGAAGATTTAGATAAGAAAGAGGAGGGAGAAAATTAGAGAAAAAGAAAAATTAGAAAATATGAAATGGAAAAAGGGAGAGGAAGAGAGAGAAGAAGGAAATGAGGAGAGGGAAGTCAAATCAAGTCTTTGAAAAGCTATCTATTAAATATCCATCATGTGATAAGAAGAGAGGGATGCAAAAAAAGGAATAGGGACTGAGCTGAGAAAGGGAGAACATGGACACAAGGGCATATAGGAAAGGGAAGAGAGCTGGGAAATATGGATGGAAGCATCAAATAGCTTACATGATTTAACCACATAATTTTGACTCTTCTCTTCCAAAATGTAAAGAGAAATGATGTCAGATAGGTCCATACCCTACCCTGCCTCTTATCCAAATCTTTGCTATTGTGAGATATCATTACCACTTCTGGAAAACTGAAAGGCTGGGATGAAATGCTATTTCCTCCTAGAAAAGCTTCTTAGAACCCACAGCTATAAGTAGAGCTCCCCTGCTCTGAGACCCCACAGCCCCATGCTGTTTCCTGCATATGTTCCATATTGCAATAATTATGTGTTTGTATATGATTTGCCCTCTGAGAGAGTGAGTTTTAAGAAGAAAAAACCAGCCTTATCTATTCTTATCTTCTGAAGCATAGCTAAGCATATCATTAATGGCACAGTGGGACTGGGGTAGGGAGAAGATATTAAGATTCCCCTCTCCTTGTTTCAGGTTTTCCCTTTGGAAAATGGGGACATGATTTCCCTCTCTCCTCCTATCTCCCATTCAAACACTGGTCATAGAGAGATGGTTTGGCTAAAACTTGGACGTTAGTGACTCTCAGTTTACAAAATAGCTGCATGTGATAACAAGATAATCCTTACTTGTGTACTTTGATTTTTGGTTCACAAGGAGTTTTCATATATATGATCTCATGAGACCTTGATAATTAGCTACCCGTAGAGGGAATAAAATTCCCATTTTCAAGATGGTGAAACTGAGGTTCTGAGAGGGATTTGCTAAAGATCACAAAAGGACTCTATGATAAAGTTAGGAATTCCAACCTCAGGTCTCCTACAGTCCAGTTTTTATATATTTCAAAGGCATGGTCACTGAAGGCCAGCAACTAAGTACAAATCATTATAGAATTTTAGAACTGAAAGGTGTAATGACCACGTATTTAAAGTCAGCCAGAGTCAGGAATTCAGGTTAAGGGAAAAATCTTCAATATTTATTGAAGTGAAGAGGTGAATAAAGATTGCTATAGCAAATATAGGCAAGAAAGATTGCGATAGCAAATATAGGCAGTTGCGACAGGAAGCCAGCTAAGAGAGAGCGAGGCGAGCCGAGTGAACCGTGGCAATGGCAATCCCAAAAACCTCTCCTCCCCTTCCTTTTCCACTCCCCTGCCTCCACCCACCAAAATCGTCATTTCCTATACAACACATCAGGACTTGCACAAAGAGTGGGTGGGGGCCATTCTTTCTCCAAGCTTATCTATTAATAGAGTATGGTCCAATTACTATTTAGCCTCATGTGCTTGGGACCTCAGTGCATCAACTCAAGCCTCAGCCCATTACAGAAAGGGACCTTAAAGACCAGTGAGGGGCAGTTAGATGGTACAGTGGCTAGAGCACTGGCCTTGGAGTTAGAAGGACCTGGTCTGAGACACTAGCTGTGTTTCTCTGGGTAAATCACTTAACTCCATTTATCTTCCCTCCTCATTCTGTCCTAAATAAATTAATAAAACCAGTGAGTACAAACCTCTCATTTTGCAAAGTAAACTGAGGCCAAGAGAAGGAAATGGACTGGTTATGTTCAAATTTCAAATTCATGTCAGGGCTGGGCTCAGAGCCAAAGTTTTTCACATCCAAGACCAGGACTCTTGGGCTGTAGAAGGTCAGGAGGTAAGAATCCATTTCATGTCTTGAATCTTACAGTAACTTGGCTCAACAAAACTCCCTTTTCCTATTGAAATAGTAGAGACTGCTTGTCAATATAATAAATTCTCTAGGGACTGAAACAAAATGCAAACACTACTCTTTGGATTAAAGGCAAAGCTTTGAAGTTAGGACAGGAAAGACAGCCCATAATAGAGACTAAAGGCATTTGGGAGAAAGATACTTGAGACAATGGTATGATAAAAATGAAAAAAAAATGGTATGACAATCTCTTTACCCTGATGCATGTATCTCAATTACTTGCATCTCTAATTAACCAAGAGCCAGGGCATAATTATTTACATCTCAATAGATCTTGTTTGTTAGACAAAACTATAGGAACTTCAAAGAGTGTACTTTGTATCAAGTCTATGAGCATTTGAGGTATATATAGTTGCCTTTCTGATCAATAAATTTTGAAGAGTTCTGCATTGTTCTTGTTGGTTTTCTGGAAGTCTTGGAGCAGCCTTCATTTCAGTTGAGTAATCACCACAAGAATAGCTAGGTGTTAAAGTCCAAATCCTTTATTATCTTCTTCACAATCTAGTTTCCTTGCCTGGGGCCTGGGCTGGCTTTCTTAGAGACCTTCTGGAGTCTTGGTTTCAGTGGAGAAGTGCTGGCAGCAAGGCCAGCCACCATGAGGTTGATGAAGATGGAATAAATCTGTCTCTGAGTCCCCTTGTCTTCTCTGACTCTGTCTCCAAGCCTCTCTGTCTCCCGGGAGAGCCACCACAATGGTTTGAGATGAAGAGAATGAATCTGGCTCTGTGTCCCACCCTGGCTGAGTTTGTCCCAGGTTATATGCTCTATTACAGTTAAATCCATTCATCATACTGAGCAGGGGTCCTCAAACTTTTTAAATAGGGGACCAGTTCACTGTCCCTCAGACTGTTGGAGGGCCGGACTATAGTAAAAACAAAAACTTTGTTTTGTGGGCCTTTAAATAAAGAAACTGGGTGAGGGGGATAAACGTCCTCAGCTGCTGCATCTGGCCCGTGGGCCCTAGTTTGAGAACCCCTGATACTGAGTATAAGCTAGGGAACCATTATTTGTTGTAAGATTAATTTAATCATACTGAACTAGAAAGAACTATTGTTCACCAAGTTAAACTATATAAGCATTGTCTCATCAATTCCACTGAGTTAGCATCTTGTAAGAATCCTTGTTTCAAATATAAGAGTTCTGGCCTGTAACAGAGTTCTAACTGAATTCTTTTGCTTGGCTTCCTGACTTCACACCCTTCATTCACTACAGGAGCTGGACTCCAACATTGAGCTCCACCATGATGCTTAAAACAGCTTCCTTTCCCCCTTTCTTCTTTTTTCTATGCTACAACCTTTTTATTTTTGCTCTCCAATGTCCCATCTCCCATTCTGCTGTGATAACTTCTCAGGAAGGCACAGTTGAAGTTGCTACATGTCTATCCAAGAGTTCTGAGAGTCACCAGGTTTCAGGTTCCATCCTGGGAAAAGTTAGATACAGAGAAAACCTTATTGGGTGGGATGAGTACTTTTTGCTCATTGGGGAAGACTGAGAAGTTCTTTTTAAAAAAAAATTAATAATTATAACTTTTTATTGACAGAATCCATGCCTGGGTAATTTTTAAAATTTTTTTATTAATTAATTTTATTTTATAATAACTTTATATTGACAGAATCCATTTTTTACAGCATTATCCCTTGCACTCACTTCTGTTCCGATTTTTCCCCTCCCTCCCTCCACCTCCTCCCCTAGATAGCAAGCAGTCCTATATATGTTAGATATGTTGCAGTATATCCTAGATACAATGTATGTTTGCAGAACCGAACAGTTCTCTTGTTGCACAGGGAGAATTGGATTCAGAAGGTAAAAATAACCCGGGAAGAAAAACAAAAATGCAAATAGTTCACATTTGTTTCCCAGTGTTCTTTCTTTGGGTATAGCTGCTTCTGTCCATCATTTATCAATTGAAACTCATTTAGGTCTCTTTGTCAAAGAAATCTACTTCCATCAGAATACATCCTCATACAATATCGTTGTCGAAATGTATAATGATCTCCTGGTTCTGCTCATTACATCAGTTCATGTAAGTCTCTCCAAGCCTCTCTGTCATTTCTTACAGAACAATAACATTCCATAACATTCATATACCACAATTTACCCAGCCATTCTCCAATTGATGGGCATCCATTCAATTTCCAGTTTCTAGCCACTACAAACAGGGCTGCCACAAACATTTTGGCACATACAGGTCCCTTTCCTTTCTTTAGTATCTCTTTGGGATATAAGCCCAGTAGTAGCACTGTTGGATCAAAGGTTATGCACAGTTTGATAACTTTTTGGGCATAATTCCAGATTGCTCTCCAGAATGGTTGGATTCGTTCACAACTCCACCAACAATGCATCAGTGTCCCTGGATAATTTTTTACAACATTATTCCTTGCACTCACTTCTGTTCCGACTTTTCCCCTTCTTCCCTCCACCCCCTCCCCCAGATGGCAAGCAGTCCCATACATATTTAAATGTCACAGTATAGTCTAGATACAATATACGTGTGCAGAACCAAACAGTTCTCTTGTTGCACAGGAAGAATTGGATTCAAAAGGCAAAAATAACCCGGGAAGAAAAACAAAAATGCAAACAGTTTATATTCATTTCCCAGTGTTCTTTCTTTGGGTGTAGCTACTTCTGTCCATCATTGATCAATTAAAATGGAGTTAGATCTTCTCTTTGTTGAAGAAATCCACTTCCATTAGAATACATCCTCATACAGTATCATTATTGAAGTATATAATGATCTCCTGGTTCTGCTCATTTCACTCAGCATCAGTTCATGTAAGTCTTTCTCTGTATTCATCCTGCTGGTCATTTCTTACAGAACAATAATATTCCATAACATTCATATACCACAATTTACCTAGCCATTCTTCAATTGATGGGCATCCATTCATTTTCCAGCTTCTAGCCACTGCAAAGAGGGCTGCCATAAACATTTTGGCCCTTTCCCTTCTTTAGTATCTCTTTGGGATATAAGTCCAGTAGTAGCACTGTTGGATCAAAGGTTATGCACAGTTTGATACTTTTTGGCCATAATTCCAGATTGCTCTCCAGAATGGTTAGATTCATTTACAACTCCACCAACAATGCATCAGTGTCCCAGTTTTCCCACATCCCCTCCAACATTCATCATTATTTTTTCCTGTCATATTAGCCAATCTGACAGGTGTGTAGTGCTATCTCAGAGTTGTCTTAATCTGCATTTCTCTGATCAGTAGTGATTTGGAACACTTTCATATAAGTGGAAATAGTTTCAATTTCATCATCTGAAAATTGTCTGTTCATATCCTTTGACCATTTATCAATTGGAGAATGGCTTGATTTCTTATAAATTAGGGTCAATTCTCTATATAGTTTGGAAATGAGGCCTTTATCAGAACCTTTAACTGTGAAAATGTTTTCCCTGTTTGTTGCTTCCCTTCTAATCTTGTTTGCATTAATTTTGTTTGTACAAAGGCTTTTTAATTTGATATAATCAAAATTTTCTATTTTGTGATCAATAATGGCCTGTAGTTCCTCTTTGGTCACAAATTCCTTCCTCCTCCACAAGTCTGAGAGGTAAACTATCCTATATTCCTCTAATTTATTTATAATTTCATTTTTTATGGCTAAATCATGAACCCATTTTGATCTTAGTGTTAAGTATGGGTCCATGCCTAATTTCTGCCATACTAATTTCCAGTTTTCCCAGAAGTTTTTGTCAAATAATGAATTCTTATCCCCAAAGCTGGGATCTTTGAGTTTGGGTTTAGATTATTTTAGTTGACTATTTTGTCTTGTGAACTTAACCTATTCCACTGATCAACTAATCTATTTCTTAGCCAATATCAAATGGTTTTGGTGACTGCTGCTTTATAATATAGTTTTAGATCAAGTACAGCTAGGCCACCTTCATTTGATTTTTTTTTTTCATTAATTCCCTTGAGATTCTCTACATTTTGTTCTTCCATATGAATTTTGTTGTTATTTTTTTTCTAGATCATTAAAATGTTTTCTTGGGAATCTGATCGGTATAACACTAAATAAATAGATTAGTTTAGGGAGTATTGTTATCTTTATTATATTCTCTCGCCTATCCAAGAACACTTAATATTTTTCCAGTTATTTAAATCTGACTTTATTTGTGTGGAAAGTGTTTTGTAATTTTGCTCATATAATTCCTGACTTTCCTTTGGTAGATAGATTTCCAAATATTTTATGCTATCGACAATTATTTTGAATGGAATTTCTCTTTGTAATTCTTGCTGTTGGATTTTGTTTGTGATGTATAAAAATGCTGAGGATATATGGGGATTTATTTTGTATCCTGCAACTTTGCTAAAGTTATGAATTATTTCTAATAGCTTTTTAGTAGAATCTCTGGGGTTCTCTAAGTATACCATCATATATCTGCAAAGAATGATAGTTTGGTTTTTTAGTTGCTTACTCTAATTCCTTTAACCTCTTTCTTGCCTCTTATTGCTGAGGCTAGCATTTCTAATACAATATTGAATAATAATGGTGATAGTGGGCAACTTTGTTTCAATCCTGATCTTACTGGGAAAGGTTCTAGTATTTCCCCATTGCATATGATACTTACTGATGGTTTTAAATATATGCTCCTGACTATTTTAAGGAAAAGTCCATTTATTCCTATCCTTTTAAGTGTTTTTATTAGGAATGGATGTTGGATTTTATCAAATGCTTTTTCTGTATCTATTGAGATGATCATATGGTTTTTGGTAATTTGGTTATTGATATAGTCAATTATGCTAATAGTTTTCCTAATATTGAAACAGCCCTGCATTCCTGGTATAAATCCTATTTGGTCATAGTGTATTTTCCTAGGGATGATTTTCTGTAATCTTTTTGCTAATATTTTATTTAAAATTTTTGCATCAATATTCATTTGGGAAATTGGTCTATAATTTTCTTTCTCTGTTTTCAACCTACCTGGTTTAGGTATCAGTACCATGTCTGTGTCATAAAAGGAATTTGGTAGGACTCCTTCAATCCCTATTTTTTCAAATAGTTTATATAGCATTGGAGTTAATTGTTCTTTAAATGTTTGGTAGAATTCACATGTAAATCCATCTGGTCCTGGGGATTTTTTTTTAGGGAGTTGGTTAATAGCTTGTTCTGTTTCTTTTACTATAATGGCATTGTTTAGGATATTTACTTCTTCCTCTGTTAATCCGCAATTAGCCCATGATGAGTAGTCTGGTCTGGATGGAGCACAGAGGGGATGTAGGGAAGATGGGGATTGGACTTGTGGTTTCCTTGATTTAGGGTATTCCAAGATGAGGAAGCCTTTTCTGCTAATGCAAGTCAGTGTCTTCTCTGAAACTTTGTTTTAGAAAATTGTGCAGGGAACTAGGGAGTAAAAGACATGTCATGAGTTACTCAGCCACCATGTGTCCAATATGGAACTTGATCTCAAATCTTTCTAGCTGTGAAATCAGCTCTTAGTCCATGACATCCTATCTGAGGGGACTGAGAAGGGAAGTAAAATGAAAAAATAAAGCCTATTAATAGATAGCTCAGTATCTGATAGTGGAGGTAAACTGAAATGTTTACATTTTATCTTACTGGTATAAGTTTTCTGTTTCTGTTTTCTTTTGAGAAGGAGAATGATACAACAGCTATCCATGTTGACATGTGCCTTACTTCTGAATTTGCTTCTGGAGTTTGAGAACAGGTAAGGATTTAGTCCTGATTTCTGGTTTCAGAGACCAGAGTGACCTGGAGCACTGTGGGAAGATTTCCAGGAAAGGTGAAATTTGGTGAGGAAGAGAGGTGAGAGCAGAGCTCTCTCAGATGCACTCAAAGGGCCCATTGCTCCTGCAGAGTTTGGACAAAGACAGTGGAGAAGACATCTCCTCAAAAATGCTGAAAACCCAAATGGAACTGACTTAGGGGAAAGCTGTTGCTGACACACCTGGAGTTAGGAGCTGGCATGTGGGCTCCAGGACTTTCTTAGTGTGAGAAACAGAAAGGTGATGACCTATGTATGTGGCTTGAAGAGGGAGGGGGAAGCCACATGTGAGGGATTTGCAGTGAAATGAAGACCACATAGGTAACCACAGCAATGGTGAGAAAGCGCATCATGTCCTGCTTCTCTGGGAGCTGCTTTTTATTTTCAAGATATATTCATGGGTAATTTTTCACCATTGATCTTTGCAAAACCTTCTGTTTCAACTTTTCCCCTCCTTCCCCTTCCCCTCTCCCCCACATGGCAGGTAGACCAATACATGTTAAATATGTTAAAGTATCTGTTAAATACAATATAGTACATCATACTTTTTAAAGAAAAGGAATTATTTTTCTCTTTATTATATTACATATCTATTTATTGTAATAATTATCATTTAACTTCACCCTTAGTAAAAAAAGAAAGTAGACACAGAGGGTTGATGGTATATTCATCATCAGAGAGGTGGTAGATGTGTCTCTGCTCTTTATTATTTTAGCACTAAAGATCTGTCCAACTCCTCTTCTCAGTGCTTCCTATATGCCAAGCCTTGAACCAACTAAAGAAGCAGTGAGGATTCAGAAAAAAAAAAAACAAAACCTAACACTTGCTATCTCCCAAAAGCTGACCTTCTAATGAAAAATACAGCTTGTAAATAATATGTTCTATACAGTATAAATGCAAATTAATCTTAGAAGAAAGACCCTAACAGTTTGGGGGACTAGCAAGGCCAGCTTTTGAAGGTATGGAAGAAAGTCAATGCAAAAACAGAATGTTTTATCTGAGGAATTGGCTGCAAGTAGGGCTGGTGAGTGTGTGGAAAGGAATAAAATATAAGATAGTTAGAATGCTAGGAAGATGTCATATTGGTCAAATGGTAAAGTTTATTTTGAGTAGGGGATGGGACACTGATCCAAGGTTCAAAGAATCTCCCTGTTATTTGAGTGTAGGATAGAACAAAATGGGGAGAAATTTTAAGCTGGGGGACCAACCAGAAGGCTATTTCAATAGTCCAGAAATGAGATGATGATGTTCTGAAGTAGGTAGCTAAGTAGATAGAGAAGGGGACACACACACACACACAAAATTTTATATTTATATATATATATGTATATATATCCCTATGTATGTGCCTATATGTGCATTATATATTTATACATATTTTTATTGGTATAATTTTTTCTAAATAATTTTTTTTCTTCAGTTATATGCAAAACAATTTTTAACATTTTATTTTTTGATGCAATAGCATGATAAGAAAAAATTTAGAATTCATTTTTATAAGATTTTAAGTTCCGAAGTTTTTTTCCCTCCTCACCTCTCTTCCCTCTTGTCTTTCAAAGAAGGTAGAAAGTTTGATCTAGTTTTCACGTGTGCTATCATGTAAAACACATTTTCATATTAGTCATATTTGTGAATGAATAAACAGATCATTTGGAAAAAACTATAAGAAAGAATAAAGTAAGTGAAAAAATATGCTCTGCTCTTCATTCAAAGTCCATCAGTTTTTTATTTAGTTATGGTTGGCACTTTCCTTCTTGATTCCTTTGTATTTGGATCAGTGTTGCTGAGAAGAAATGATTCAATGATAGTTGATCATTGGACAATTTTGCTGATACTGTGTTTTCCTTGCTCTGTTCATATTGCTTTTCATCAGTTTGTAGAAGTGTTTCCAGGTTTTCCTGAAATCTGCTTTATTCATCATTTCTTATTGCATGATAGTATTCCATTATATTCACATATCACAGCTTATTCAACCATTCCCAAACCGATAAGCATCCCCTCACTTTCCAATATTTTGTTACCATGAAAAGGACTGCTATAAATATTTTTATGCACAAAGATCCTTTTCTTTTTTTATGATCTCTTTGGGATGACCACCTGGGCAGTGGTATTGCTGAGTCAAAGGATCTGCAGTTTGATTGTCTTTTGAATAGTTCCAAATTGCTCTCCAGAATGGCTAGGTCAGTTCACAAGTCAACCAACAGTGCATTAGTATCCCAATTTCACCACATCATCTCCAGCACTTATAACTTTCCTTTTTTTTTTTTTTTTTTGTTCTTATTGGTCAGTCTGATAGCTATGAGGTAGTATCTCAAAGTCATTTTAATTTGCATTTCTCTAATCAAAAGTAATTAAGAGCACTTCTTCATATGTGTAAGATAGCTTTTATTTCTTCATCTGAAAACTGCTTGCTCATATCCTTTGACCACTTATCTATCTTTTATATTTGGCTCAGTTTTCTCTATATTTGAGAAATGAGGGTTTACAGCCAAGAACACTTGGCTGTAAAGATTGTTTCCCTGCTTTCTGCTTTTCTTCTAATCTTGGTTGTATTGGTTTTGTTTGTACAAAAGCTTTTTGATTTAATATAATCTAAATTATATATTTTGCATTTTAAATGCTTTCTATCTCTTGTTTTATCAAGAATCACCCCCTTTCCCATAGACCATAGACCATAGGTCTGACAGGTAGACTATTGTTCAATTTTGCTTATGATGTTTCCCTTTATGTCTAAATCATGTACCCATTTAGATCTTGTCTTGGTATATGGTGTGAGGTGTTGGTCTATACCTAGTTTATATCCTATTGTTTTCTAATTTCTCTAGCAGTTTTTGTCAAATAATGAATTTTTATGCCAAAAGCTAGAGTTCTGAGGTTTATCAAATACTAGATTACTTTTGTCCTCGTTCTCCTTTCACCTCTGTCCCATTCTACTATTTGCCCTGCCTTCCTTTCTATCAGTTCTCTTCCTGCCTTTTTATTTAATCTCCTCCTCTCCTACTTTTCTGTCAGGTAAGTTTCCATATTCAACTGATTGTGTTTATTATTCCCTTTTTGAACCAATATAAATGATAGTAAGTTTCAAGTGATGTTCATCACTCACTCTCCCACTATATTAGGTTTTTCATGCCTCTTCATGTGAACTAATTATGCCATTCTATCCTTTCCTTCCTTTTGTACCAAGTATACTCTTCATTCTCATAATTTAGTTTTTATAATTCCTTCAAATTCACTTTTTACCTATATCCTCTCTCTCTATTCCTTCTAGTTGTACTATTACTAAGGATTGTAAGTATCATTTTCCTGTGTAAGGGTGTAAACTTTTAGTTCTATTGAATACCTTATGTTTCCTTTTTTTTTTTTTTTTTTTTTTTTTTTTTTTTTTTTTTTTACCTGTTTGTGCTTCTCTTGGATCTTGATTTTGGAAGTCAATTTTTTGATGTAGTTCTCTTTTTTTTCTTTCTTCAAATCATTGGCATAAAGTTTATTCCCCAGCTCACCTTTGAAACACACCCAGTGTGTGATGATTTATTTAATTTCCCCCCAGTTACATTCAAAACAATTTATTTTACATTTGTTTAGAATTTTAAAATTCTAGGTTCTCTCCCTTATCCTCACCCATAATTAAGAAATGACATATGAAGTTATGAAAAAATTTATATAAAAGTCAGGTTGTGAAAGAAAACATAGTTGATTTAGTTCTGATCTTTTCTTTATCAAAGCTTGAAATCCTTCTATTTCAGTGAATGACCATTTTCCCCTTGAAGAATTATGCATTATTTCATTGGGTAAGTGTGCTGAAAGTTGGCACATGTTCCTTGGAGTCTTTCTTTTGCATTCTCCTTCCCTGAGGTGATTGGTGGATTCTTTCAATGTTTATTTTGCCCGTTGGTCCCGGATAGCAGGGCAGTTTTCCTTGATAATTTGGAAGATATTGGAAGATTCTATCCAGATTCTCCTTTTGATTATGGCTTTCAAATAGTTCAATTATGATGATATTCTCTCTCATGGATCTATTTTCTAGGCCTGTTGTTTTTCCCATGAGATATTTTACATTTTCTTTCATTTTCTCATTAAAAAAAATGTTTTTGACTGATTCTTGATGTCTCATAGAGTCTTGATCTTCCATGTGCCCAATTCTAGTTTTTATGGTAGTTTTCATCAATTATCTTTTGTACTTTCTTTTCCATTTTTAAGTTCTTTTCTTCAGTGGATTTTTGTATCTCTTTTTTTATTTGGTAAGTTGTTGACTCTTTTTTTCATAATTCTCTTGCATCACTATCATTTCTTGTCCCAATCTTGCTTCTACTTCTCTCACATGATATTTAAGCTCCTGTTTGAACTCTTGCGTGAGTTATTTCTGGTCTTGGGACCACTTCCCATTTATTTTTTGGGTTTTGCTCAATAGATATTTTGACATTGTTGTCCTCTTCTGAGTTTGTACCTTGGTCTTCTCTGTCACCTTAATAACTTTTTATGGTGAAATTATTTTTTTATTTTTTGCTTTTCTCTCTCCTTTCCTCTCCTTTCTTTTCCTTCTCTCTCCTCTCCCCTCCTCTGTATCTATTTGTCTATCTCTCTCTGTTTCTGTCTCTGTCTCTCCCCTTTCCCTTTCTTTTAAATTTGAGCTCTGCTTCCAGGGTAGAAGGAGTACTGTCTCAGACTTTTTGTTCTCGTATTTAGCTAATGCTGGATTGATGTTGTTCTAAGGCCTATGGGGAACCCTCTTCTCTGGGGCTGACTGAGAGGGATAGGTACAGTGTGGCTGCTGTTACTGAAGTGTATTGGGATCTGGCAGCTTACTCGGTGTTGAATTGGGATTCTAGTGATGGTATTTGCTATGTACTGAGGCTCGGTGGGCTGCTTCTGTAATTCTCAGGTGCTACCACCAATCAGGACACTGATGGATTCTTAATCTCTCAGGGCTATGCTGAGATATGTGGTGGTCTAGCTGCTGGAGGATGTCTAATTGTTGGGCCTACCTAGGGAATGTGGTGGTCCCCACCCCAGATTTGGAGTCTAGCAGGCTCCCATGATTTTGTCAAAGCACTTGGGGAGTTGTAGCATTTGTTTATTCTACCATTCTGAGGCTCAGGATCTCTGGCTGATTTGTTGAATTGGGGTATGCTACTGGTTTGCTAGGAACTTTCCTCTCTTGGATTGAGCCCCTATATCTTCCTTGAGTGAAAGGGACCCTTCTGGCCATTCCTACAAGTTTCTTGGGCTAACAGATTGTTTCAACTTGTCTGTTGAAATGACATTCTCTCTATGTTTATGAAATGAGGCCTTATCAGAGAAACTTGTTTCAAAATTATTTTTACAATTATTTTTGCTTTCTGTTTCCCCTCATTTATTCTTTCTCTCCTTTCACCCTGAACTTCCTCAAAAGTGTTTTGCTACTGACCACTTCCTCCCCAAATATGCTTCTTTTATTACTCTCTCCCACACTGCATGTTATTTACTCTGAGCCAGTTATGAGAGTAAGGTTCACACAGTCTCCCTTTCTTTCACCTCTTTTCCTCCCCTGTAAAAGCTTTTTCTTGCCTCTTTTTTATGGTAGATACCTTGCAACAATGTAGAGGGCTGCAGATAGCGCAGGAACTCTGGATAAGGTATAAGACTCTTCAGCCCAAAGGAACCTGCTGACAATGTCTTGTTTAGCTCCCCATCTCCTTTTGGTGCTCTCACCCTTCATGATAAGTTAGGGAGGGCATGAACACCTGTGTTCTACTTGAAGCAAGGGATACTTAAAGTATATAGATGCATTTACATATCAATAGCAGGGTGCTTATAGTTATCACTTGCACAGTGTGCTGTGGTGATATAGTGTTACTATAGTTAGCACTTGCTCAGTGGGATGTGATAATATAATGGTTCTCTAGTTGGTACATACTTAGTGTGCTGTAATGATGTAAAAATACCCAGGTATTTAATGGCTGAGAGGACTTGAAATAAGGACACTCCATTTTTGACCATCCTGGTGACTTTCCTGCCTCCTTTACTCCTCCACTAAGATCAAGGCTGATCCACCAGAGAGCTAGTCCGGACACTACACAACATTGTCTTCTCCCGTTCTCTTTCTCCCCGCACATCCCTCTCTCACTCCCTAATTCCATCATTTAAAAAAAAAGATAGTAACCCTTCATATTCAACTCACACCTTTGCCCTCTGTCTATATGTACACATTCTAACTGCCATAATATTGAGAAAGTCCTAATGAGTTATAAATACCTTCTTCCTCCAGAGAATTGTAAACAGAAAAATCTTATTAAGTCCCTTATGATATCACTTTTATTCTATGGCTTTGCTTACTTGTTTTCTATGGAAAGGTCCTGTAGGCCTCTTGTATATTGGGAATTGATCAAGGTTCCACAAAGAAATTAGTTTTAAAAGGGAAGCAAGAGGAAATGGAGCTAGAACTGGCCTGTATATCACACTGAGTGAGGAGAGAGATAGGCTCTGTATCCTTTTAATGAAACTAAGCTTTTGGCTTTAGTTTCAGAATGAATGTAAAATGAGGTTAGGAGAACTTTAGGAAATAGAAGAAATATATAGGTTTCAGAATCCCTTAGTTGATTGGTTATTATCCTTTATACTGGAAGAGGAACACAATAACATTACTGTGTTAGAGTTAAGTTACAATGTGTCCACCTGTGGCTGATCAGACCAATACGAGGTCATAATCAGTAGAGAGACAGTAAAGGGTTCCTTTCTTATTTCACCTCTCTGTCTTAAATTAGGTTTATCTTAATAATTAAACACTTAATAGATTTTGCCCTCCTACTTGTGTAGAAAACTCCACCTTCTGCCCTGGCTTCACATGTTATAACTTCTTCATAATGTGCATCCCTTAGGTCCTTGGACATTTGACATTTTTTTATATAGAAATACAAGTCCTCCCTACACTCTAGTACTCCCTTACTCTTAACAACACTATTGTTATTCTGAGCCCCAGGTTCAGAGTTTTTTTATAGCCTTTCTCCTCCTAGGAAGCCAGATGGTTCCCAAAGTGGCAGAACTAAATTTGAATCCAGGGCTTCTTACTCCAAACCCATCACTTTCCCCAAGTTTAATATACTCTGGGATTGGGACAGAATCTCATTTCATTGCTTTTTACTCATGAATGAAGAAGCTCCCTTCACCAATTCAGGTTGATATTTTCTCTGCAACTTAGTCTTAGAGTTGTTTGGAGCATTGAGCAATTATTTGATTATGTCCAAGCTCTTGAATTGTCAATTGGTTAATAAACATATTAAGAACCTACTGTGTACCAAGCACTGTGGTAAGTGTTGGGGGTACAAAGAAAGGCAAAAAATAGTTCATACTGTCGAGATGATAATACTGTAATGGTGGAGAGTCATTATGTGAAAAGAAATTTTGATTGGTCCTTTCCCTGGTCAATGAGGCAAACTGAGGTTAATGCAAAAATAGTTTGTTATCACACCAAGGCATCAAGCAGTTGTTGTGTGGTCAGTTATAAACAGTGTACAGTTTTTATTTAGAGGAATAACGTCTATGGGTAAGGATAATTGATTGGTACATATATTATAAGGGAAAGAGTTTTATGCTACATCAGTTTTGTCCTCATATCTAAGTACATGTGCAGGAAGATGTTTTCAGGTGATTCTTTCTTTCCAGGCTATTTGTGCATGTTCCCAAAGGTCAAGCAAGAGTTCAGTATGGAATTATTTAGACTGACTGCACAATTATAGTTGATCATGGCATAGATCAAAGTTCTTTTTGTTTTTATTTATTTTTCTTTTTTAAAAACTTTGTATTTTCAAAACATATGCACGGATAATTTTTCAACATTAAACCTTGCATAACTTTGTATTTCAGATTTTCCCCTCCTTCCCCCCAATCCCTCCCCTAGATGGCAAGCAATCCAATATATGTTATACATTACATTGATATATACATTATATATATCAAGTCCAATATTTTTAAATATATTTATACAATTCTCTTGCTGCACAAGAAAAATCAGATCAAAAAGGAAAGTAAACAGGCAAGAAAACAAAATGTAAGCAAACAATAACAAAAAGTGAGAATGTTATGTTGTGATCCACATTCAGTTTCCACAGTCCTCTCTTTGGGTTCAGATGACTATCCATCACAAGACCATTGGAACTGGCCTGAATCAGAACTGGCCATCATATAAACTTCTTGTTGCTGTGTACAATGTTCTCTTGGTTCTACTCACTTCACTTAGCATCAGTTCATGTAAGTATCTCCAGGTCATTCTGAAATTATTATGCTGACCATTTCTTATACAACAATAATATTTCATAACATTTTTATACCAAAACTTATTCAGCTATTCTCAACTGATGGGCATCCACTCGGTTTCCAATTTCTTGTCACTAAAAAAAGAGCTGCTACAAACATTTTTGTACATGTAGGTCCTTTCCCCTTTTTTATGATCTCTTTGGGCTACAGACCCAATAGAGATATTGCTGGACCAAAGGATATGCACAGATTGATAGCACTTTGGGTATAGTTTCAAATAGCTCTCCAGTATGGTTGTATCAGTTCACAACTCCACCAACAATGTATTAGTGTCCCAGTTTTCCCACATCTCCTCCAACATTTATTTTTTCCTGTCTTCCTAGTCGATATAAGAGGTGTGAAATGGTATCTCAGACTTGTCTTAGTTGTATTTCTTTAAATAATAGTGATTTAGAGCATTTTTTTCATATGACTAGAAATATCTGCCACACATTTTGCCTATCCAGAAGACCAGGTACTCTAGGGCAGTGGTCTGTAGAGTTTTCTAATTATGCCTTATTGATAATTGCCCCACTGTCAATGACTTAATGGATTTAGCCATCCAACCAAATCCGAGTCTATTTTATCAAAAGCTATGTTAAAATCTAGGAAAATTATATTGATAGAATTCATTTAATCTATTAATTTAGGAATATTGTAAGTTAAGTGAAACTTAAACAGTTTTTTTTTTTTTTTTTTAAATAATCACTGCTTTTCTTTCTGATTGGGCTCAGAAGACTCCAGAGGAGAAAATGAGGCTGGTGACTTTGTACAACTCTTCCTCAATTGAATCCAATTCATTTGCATGTCAATGGCATTACAATCTCTCATGTCATGATCCTCTTCCAGAAGTAAGGTAAACAATGAACAACAACAACAACAACAGGAGCTACCCCACTGGGGACCCAACTAGAATTGTCCATTTAGGGAAACACAGTCCTTTTGTTTGGTTTTCCTTTTCTTTGTTTCCTTTCTCTTTCCTTTCCTGTTTTCTTTTCTTTCTTCTTTCTCTTTCCTTCCCTATGTCCATATAGGGTATCATATCCTTATCGGTGGGTGCTTTGTTCAAAGGAATGTAAATTTTGATTATCTAAACCTTGTAAGATATCCTGTGGATTATGGGCTAGGATCATGCCTTAAACGTGAGTCACTCTAGCTCTCATTGATTGATCATCAGTAGGTCCCAGGCCAAACCCACTTAGTTTTTGTTTGGGGATTGATTGGTTGAAAGTGAATGTAAATAGCAATTGTTTCTCTTTTGGCCAGAAAACCCAAGGTTCTTCCCCTCCCAGATTGTCTTTTTTTTTTTTTTTTTTTTTAGCCTGGGTAAAAGGATCCATTTTTTGTCTCATTTCTTATCTAGCCTTGATCACTTAATGGGTGATGTTTTAGTCAAATCGAGACCTCTTAAAGACTTTAGCTTAAAAAGGTCAAAGCCTTCCACTGACTCCAGGGCCATCTCCAGTCATATTGATTTATTGCTTGCTGTTGGACTCAGATAGCTTTGGAGGAAAAAGTGAGGTGGATGATTTTGTACAGCCTTCCTCCAGTTAAATCCAATTCACTTGCATATCATGGTATTACATCACTGAAGTCATGGTCCTCTTTGAGAATGAAGGACAAACAACAACAATAGCTTTCCTTTCTAAATGTTCACAACACTTTCTTTAATGATCTATCCTAAAATTTTTCCAGAAATTGAAGGATGAAATTCCCTATTGTGTAGTATACAGATTCTGTTCCATTCCATTTTTCAAAATTGGGATAACACTTATCTTTCTCCAATCTTGACATGCTTCCCACTATCCACAATCTTTTAACTTCACTGATGGTGGCTTGGAAAAAACTGGCATCTACCAATACATGAAAATGAAGTTTATCTGGGCTCAGTGATTTGAATCTTTCAAGGATGTGCATGTTCTGCTCCTTTTTCCTCTGAAATTTCTCGTACAAAGGTCATTCTTCACAACTGAGAAAACAGAAGCAAATAATAATTTTGTGACTCTATATTTTCTCAATTGCCAATTATTATTTTTCTATATGCTAGAACTAATGGTCCAATTTCTTTTTGGAGCCTCCTTTTCCCTCCCAATATAGCCTAACTCTTTCTTTGCATCCCCTATCCCCATGTTGGTGTCTTTAGTATTTCTGGACTTCCTTAATTCCTTTTGAACATTATATATATCTGTCACTATTTCCCAGGACTGTTTTATACTCTCATGTTCATCTTCTATTACCTGGCCATTGTGCCATCTTCTATACATTTCTTTAAAAAATTTAATTTGCTTAATACACATCCATAGTGGTCTATTTAAACAAATCACATTTTTTCTCCTCACTGGCATATTTTCCCTCTTGTTGGCTTTAGCACTTCCTTTTGACCATCTCTTATTGCATCTGATCTGCCTTTTTCAGGGAACATTAATCCAATCTTCTCAATGTCTTGAACTCTGCTAAACCCAAATCAGATGTGTATATCAGACTATGCTTGAATATCTTCTCTTCTATCAAAAACTCTAGGAAGGATTTATCACTTTTCTCTTTCAGAATTGTGATTTTCCTCATTCAGCCACTCAATCTGGATACCAGGATGTAGGAAGGAAACTTTCCAGCTGTCCTGTCACCCCTTCCTCAACACTTATCACCTTTCCTCAACACTTATCAGCTGTGCTTCTAACTCTCAGAATCTGGATACCAAGGATGGGGGTATTATATCCAAAGTTTAGTCAACAAAGAAGAGGAAGAAAAGGTCTTAATGCAAAGAGGTAATGTAAGGAGATTCCCAGATATTACTGAGTCTTCCTGTGATAAGATTCCCTGAGTTCCCAACATTTCTATGTGAGTTCCTCTTTGTTAGTGAGAATAAGATCCAGAATAGAATTCCACTGTGACTAAGGCAAATCAAAAAATCATTAATTGCTCTGTTTTGGGAGAGACAGACAGAGACAGAGAGAAAGAGACAGAGAGACAGACACATATATACACAGAGAAACAGAGACAGAGACTGAGAAGAGGGAGAGGGAATGAGAGAGACCTGGATGACTGAAGTTCTCCCAGTACTACTTTGTCACATTTCTCTGCCAGGTTTATTATCCATTTCCCAGACTCTGAATCTATTTTCTCTTTTTGTTCAGCTGATACATAGCATAATCCAATGGCAAAATCTTTTCTGTCTCTTCCCATTAGCCATCAACAAAATGCTTCCTTTTCTTCCTCATTCTGGTTCCCAGATGCCCTTTGCTTTCGAGTATATCTTTTCAATTTATAGTTATCTTCATACTACTACCTCTTCTGCCCATCTTATTTTTTTTTTGAAAATTATATCAATGCAGAACCATAGGCAAGTCCTGGGTATTATGAGAACAAATTAGATCTTTGAGGCTCAGTAGTCTCCTTTTGCTCAGGTCACTTCTTCCTCTTGCTTGTTGCCTAAACTTTGGACATGGCCCACATCCTGGGTATCCTGATTCTGAGGGTTGATGCTAATAACTGGTGAGGGATGGGGGTATTGTCACAAAGTATTGAAAGTTCTTTCCTAAATCCTGAACTTTGGGTGGGGAAAATCCCTTTCCTGAATAATCAAAGGGAAAACTAAAAAAAAAAATCTATTCTAAAAAAAAAAAAGAGAACTAAAATCATGGGCCAAGGACTATCTGTCTTTCATGATGCATATTGTCCCTTTATTTTAAAAAAGCTAAGGCAAATCAGAGTATGCATTACCCTTTCTTCTTCTTGCTTCTTGCCTAAACTTTAGATATGTTACCCATAATTTGTGTAAAAAGTTTTCATATATGTGGTGGAGAGAAGGATAATTAGGTTGGAGCTAGATCTGGATTTGATTTCTGTCTCTTAGGAATCATGCGAATATGGATAAATCCTTGTTCTTTTCTGGCCTTCAGTTTACTCATCTATAAAATTTCATGACTGAAAAAGATCATCTTGAGTCCTGTATTACTCACCTTAGAAAGTTGTTGTGAGATCTAATATAATGATGCTTGTTAAGAGCTTTGAAAAACCTAAAGTGTAAACTGCAGTTGTAATTATTATTATCATATTATTGAAAGGGTGTATTGTGTCATGTATTGGTCATATAGATGAGATGTGTCCACATGGTCTTTTAGATATAGCTCACAGCAACATGGGAAACTCTCTCCAGTTTGCTTTCATCCCTCTTTCTGCCAGGAAAAGTTTGACTTCTGCTAAATGGGGAAACAAGAAATTGGTGCCACAGGATGGCTACTGCTCTCCTTAGAGAAAGGGTAGCAAACTAGAATTATATCTGTTTCCCCTTATATAGAGCCATATAAATGGCATAGTGGATAGAGCAATGCATTTGAAATCAGAATGATTCATCTTTATAAGTTCAAATCCAGCCTTAAACAATTACTAATTGTGTGACACTGAGCAAATCATTTAACCCTGTTTGTCTCAAAATATCATCATATCTTTCCTCTCTTTCGATTTCATTCTCCAATATCCATTTT